>NC_135298.1:623125-923437 GCF_051311805.1 Agelaius phoeniceus
CAGGGCTGCTGCTAAAGGAACCAGGAGCTGGTTGGGCAGCAGCAGTGCCTGGAGCAGACAGTGTTTGTGATGAGCTGCAGAGGAGCTGAGCCCAGGGGCTGTTGGCCAAGGCCGAGGCCCAAGGAGCATTTCTCAGCTGGCAGAGCAGCCTGAGAAGGGCAGGGGGGAATGCACCAGCACAGGGCCATGGAACCAAGGCACTGTGGGGCCCTGTGACACCAAGGGACCATTGTGACACTGAGGAGCCCTGTGAGACCAAGGGACCACTGTGACATTGCTGGGCCTCATGGAACCAACGGGACTGTACTCACGCTGTGTGGCTCCATGGAATGTAGGGATCATTGTGACGCAGCGAGGCCCCATCAAACCAAGGGTCCATTGTGACACTGTGGGGCCTCATGGCACCATGGAGACCATTATGACACTTTGGGGTGTCATGGAACCAAGCGGCCATTGTAATACTGCAAGACTCCATGGAACCAAAGGTTCATTGTGACATTGCTGGGCCTCATGGAACAATGCAAAGACAATTAAGACATTTTACAGCCTCATGGAACCAAGGAGCCATTGTGACACTGAGGGGCATCATGGAATCATGGAGACCATTGTGCCCCTGGGGGTCCCCACAGAACCAAGAGACCATTATGATATTGTAGTGCCTTGTGAAACCAAGAGGCCTTTGTGACACTGCAGGGCTGCATGGAACCAAAGGTCCATTGTGACACTGCAGGGCCTCATGTCATCAGTGCAGCATTGTAACACTGGGCAACCAAAGGAGACCATTGGGACACTGCAGGGCTGCATGGAACCAAAGCTCCAGGGTGACACAGAGTAGCCTCCTGTCATCAATGGTCCATTGTGACACTGTGGAGCCAGAGGAGACCATTGTGACACAGCAAAGCCCAAGGGTCCAAAGGTCCATTGAGACATTGCAGGGCTCATAGAGCAGAGGAGTCACGCGACATTGTGGGGCCTGGGGAACCACGGAGACCATTGTGACACTGCAAGGCCTCATGGAATCCTTGCGACCATTGTGACACTGCAAGGCCTCATGGAATCCTTGGGACCATTGTGACACTGCGGGGCCTTATGACACCTGGGGGCCACTGTGACATTATGGGACCCCATCGAAGCTGGGGGCCAGTGTGACACTGCAGGTCTTCTTGTAATCAAGGGGCCAGTATGACACTGCTAAACCAAGGGAACACAGAACAGCTCTGGCTGATTTGGCCTCCCATGGGCTGCCTGACAGCTCCAAGGGACCTTTGCATGTAGAGGGTCACTTCTCATCTGCTGCTGAAACACTGGGGCTCTGTGCTTTCCTTCCCAATAGAAAAGAACTGTCCTTCTGCTCCAGGCAGCCACGGCCAGATTTGGGATTTCACCTCCAAATTTCCTTCTATCCAGGGATTGTTCCCATAGGAATATTGCCAGAACAAGTCTGGCTGGTATTGTTTTCACAATGGTCGCCTCTCATCTGTCCCCAAAACACTGGGGGAGGCTCCATGCTCTCCATCCCATGGGAAAGAACTGTCCTGCTTCTCCAGGTGCCTATGGCCGAGATTGGGTTTCCACCTCCAAAATTCCCTAAATCCAAAATCTGCTATTACTGACAAGTCTGGCTGGCCTTGGCCTACTGAGGCTCTCACCTGCCTTCCAAACCTTGGGGCTCTGTGCTTTCCTTCCTATGGAAAAGAACTGTCCTTCTCAGCCAGGTGCCCATGGCCACAATTGGGATTGCACCTCCAACATTGCCTGTTGTGACAGACTGGAGGAGATTGTTGGCTCCAAACATTTTGTGTGTGGGGGAGGAAGGGGCAGGTCGGGCCTTGCCCTGCCCTGTAAGCCCAGCCCTGCCCTGCCCTGTGACCCCAATGCCCCCAGGGGCCTCCAGTGGGTTTACGGTTTCTACCTGAACCGCGGCACACTGAACCCCCAGCACCGCCATCCGAGCCTGGGCACTGGGGCCCTCTTGGCTCTACTCAGTGCTGCTGCTGTACTTGGGGCACCCCAAACCCCGGTAGGGACCCGTGTCCCCCCACTCCAGGGATTGTGCGTGACTCACACTGCCCCGATCCTCCCTGCAGCCGGAGCTCCGTTCGGGGTTTGCGTGCCAACTCACCAATTCGTCTGCCACCCTCAGCACGCCCTGAGGGCGCCTACCAAGCCTGAAGGGGGAAGGCCGACCCCTTGCGTGCCACTCACATTTCTATTCCTCCCACGCCCGCAGGGGGGCCCACCTTATCCCCCTGGGAGGCGTCTCGCTCACTCAGGCTTCTCCTGCTTCCCTCCGTTTCTGGCCGGTCCCCTCGCAGGAGTCTGGAACCGCGGTACTCGGAGGCCCACAGCTGCTTCGGGGCTCCGAGCTGCCGGGCCCCGTCTCACACACACTTCTTTCGCTTGCCTCCTACTCCTGACACCGCCTTTACTTACCCATGCTCCTCCACACTCTTTGCTCCTAGGCTGCTGCCGACCGCTCCAGATAGGGCCAGATATCCCGCAGGCCCTCAGTCCTCTTCGGGTGTGGCCTGTCCCGGACCAGTCCCCCAGACTGTTATGAATGGCACGTGAGCAGCTCTTCAGTGATTTCAGCTTTACTGGAAACAGTCTAGGCTGGGCACCCATGGGGTGTGTGCACACCACCGCTCCTCCTGAGATGGCGTGGAGGAGGAGGAGGTCAGCTCCGTCCTCCAGCAGAGCTGGGTCTTCTTTCCTCACAAGAGTCTCTGAGTAGACACCTGTTGGTTTCAGGTTCATAATCTTTATACTGCTCTTGGCCCACTCTGTTAAGGGTGACGAAGGCAAAAAGTTCTGACCAGGATCTTTTATATTGTCCTATATTCCCTTTGTTAAGAAGTGTTATTTTGATTCTTTATTTGCATGGTGTTTCGTTGTTCTAGGGATTTTTGTTATGTAATCCTTTTTTGCTAAGTCTTATGGGAGTTTCATATTTGCTGATTAGGTGATGTAATCATCTTCTTTATGGTCTCAGGTGGTTTGCCATTTTAGATGAGAGTGGGAGCAGCGGGGGGAATACCCAACAGTAAGGGGATTTACATAATTATAAAACCTTTAAAAAAACAATTAAAACTAACACCGGCACTTTACATAACTAGAAAACATTAAACAAACAATCTATACCTATCATTGGAACTTTCTATTAACTCCTTTAACAATGTATTCTCTACAACACTCTGGGAAGTTGTGGAACCAAGGGGATCATTGTGGCACTGTTGGGGCCCATGGAACCAAGGGGCCAGTGTGGAAACAAGAGGCCATTGTGAGCCTGTGGGGTGTAACAGCCCAGAACACTGAAATGCTGCAGGTAATCAAAGGCTCCTTTACTCAAGTTTGGTGCACAGGAGGAACACCAGCCAGATATTCTCAAGAGGTCAAAAGGACACAAAATGTTACTGGCAAAGTACAAAAACACAAGAAACTTTGGAAGAGGATTTAATGCAACATCCAATTACACAGAAAACACTTTTCATAGCAGTAACTTCATTAACTTAGCTCATTTACCCTAGAAATCATTGAACACGTAAGCTGTTGAGGTACCCAAAAAATGTTGCATATAAGGAGCATTAGAAGGAGAAGAAAGAGAGACAGAGAGACAGAAAGACAGAAGCTCTATAGAAAGACACTCATATGACTAACAGCTCCTCGGGTTCCAGTGTGGGTGAGACACAAACCCCAGGAGAAGGCAGCGTCCATACCAGGGGCTGACCTTGTGCTCCGTGTTTTTAAGCCCCCGGGCCTTTGTGGGCCTCCCCCAGGTGGGATTTCTGATCACTCAGGCAATCAGGGCTGGGTTAGCACTGTCCCCACTGTGTGACTGATTGACAGCTCATCCCACGGTGTCTCAGGACATTGATCTCATCCAGCCTCTGACAGTGACCATGGTGACACCACGGAACCTCATGGAACCGTGGGTCGGTTGTGACCAGGTGGGTCCAAGGACACCACGGTGACACTGGGGAACCTCATGGGAACAAGTGGCCATTGTGATGCTGTGGATCCCAATGGAACCAAGGGAACATGGAACAGGCTGATGCCTTCAGTTTTAGCTGTCATATCTCCAGATTCTGTACTGCATTAGTCTGTAACTCTGGACTTCATACAGAGTGTTAGCAAGTTCTCTTCACAGTGTAGTCAGACAAAACAATCCTTTTCCAGCCCCAGAACCAGATGCTGTTGCAGCTTCAGGCCCCAAAAGTGCAAACAACAGCAAATTGAGGAGAGCAAACTGGGAGGATGGGACTGCATCACCTGAGGCTGGAATTGGACATTTAACCCCAATATTTAAATGGACCAAACCTTATAAAAGTGGGAAAACCCCTGACCAGTCATCCATTTTGAGTGTAGCCTTGGCTGGGCTCTTGTCCTGCTCAAGGGGAATCCTTTGAAGGCCTTGTAATAAATCCCTACTTTATTCCTTTAATTCTGCCCAGCCTCTGTTCCAGGGAGCCTCTCCAGGCATCAAGCTGATCAGTGCCCGGAGAGCAAAGGATTGCTCAGGAAGTCTCCCTCACCCTCGCACAGTCCCATCTGACCAGGGCAAAAATCCAGTGGGGAGGAGAACATTATCTTGGGCCCTGGAAGGTGTGTTCTGCCTTTGCTTTGCACTTCCTTTCCTTGGACATTTGTGACATCTCCTTTGAGGAACTGAGGCTCATGGAGTTGGCACCAAATCTCCCATGGGGCTCCTCAGAGTGCACAAAGCCCAAAGGAGCTGCACCTCGACCAGAATTATTTTCAAGAATTAGTTTTGTCAGGAGTGGAATTAATGAAAAAGATTTCAATGAGCAATTACATTAAATTTTTTTTCCTCCATTTTCAGGATTTTCTCCAATTAGTTTTCTTTTCATAAGAAGCAATATAACATTATTTTCTAATTGATATTGAAGCAGGGTGTTCCCTAAGGAAGTCTTGATTGGTAGGAAACGTCTTCCTTGAGGTCAGGCACTGCCTCTATGGATAAAACTTTGCTTCTCATATTTTCAATACTACAATTTCTCTCCTGGGCCTCCGGGCACCTGCATCCCTTTTCACCTTCTAGAATGCTATGATCTGCGTCTCAGCTGCTTTTATTTTTTGGGACAGGAATGATGTTTTCTGTGGTGGTGAAACAGCAGCCAAAGGCCGACAAACTGAATCCTGACCTGAGCCGACAGAAGCCATGAGAAAGCTGACAACTCTTTGTGAGAAGAGAGTTGTGCAGCAGTGAAAAACAACTTGTTTTTCCTGAGAAAGAGCTCTAAGACTGTGCAAAACAACCGACTTTCCCTGAAAAAGAGCTGAAGGACTGTGATAAACACTAGCCACCTGTATAAACTGTTTTTTCACTCTTAGATAGAAAAATGAAAACTATCTCTCACAAACAACTTTTCCTGCACTTACACACCAGGGGTTTGAGTGACCAATCAATCACCTGTGGGTAAACAATCTCCAAACACATTCTGAACATGAGCCCAACACAGGAGAAGCAAATGAGATAAGCATTGTTTTCCTTTTTCTCTGAGGCTTCTCAGCTTCCCAGGAGAAAAATCCTGGGCGGAGAGATTTTTTCAGAGAATGTGAATGCCCCAGTGTTAGAGATGAGTAATGAGATGTTTGGCTCTCCCAATTAGTGAATGAACATGATCAGTATGTTAAGAGAAGTTGTACAGATGTAGAGTTCTGTTACTGCAATGTGTCCCCCCTGCCCAGCATTGTTATCCTGGGATGATCTTGGTAGTGCGGGCATTTGGGGAGGGGCAGATTGTTCCTAAGAGGCACGGCTTAGCAACAGCTGAGCTCCAATCCAGTTCCAGGAAAGCAGTCTGCACCAATGGACAGCGACCAAGAGTCAAGAGACAGCCTTTGGGAGGAGCTAGGGCTGCCTGTTGCAACAGCAAGGATATAAAAGGGAGAGCAGCCATTGTGTGGATGAGCCAGCCACGTGGTTACCAGCCACAAAGTGGGGGAGGCTCCCAGCACTGTCACTTTTTCCTTATTTAGTCCCTTTGTTGTAAGTTTTGTTAAGTTTTTAATAGATCTTTCAAAATTTTGAGACGTGAACAGTCATTTCTCACAGGGAGAAAAGGTTTTAAAAGAAAGGGTTTTTTTAAATTATTTTTTTTCTTTTAAACCCAGGCCATGCCGACTTCTCTCACAGTGAACCACAGCCTTTCTCCACCTGCACAGCCACCCCTCCACTCAACCCATTCCCCCTGGACTCTGCACAACTCCCAACACACCATTTGTCTGGGGGAAAGCACAGACTGTGTCAAGGCAGCAGAGCCCAGACCTGGCCTGACTTCCCCGGACCACTGGAAAGGAGGAAATCCAGACCCACGGACACACACACAGACACAGAGCAAAGCTTTCCTCAAAGGGTTTATTGACTATTGATTGATTATTCTTCAGGGGAAATGGCCCAGGGCTCAAAGGGTTCAGGGGGTTCCTGCAGGGAGGATCATCTCCTCAGGCCACTGGAGAGGAAAAAGGACACTGGTCCTTGCCAGCCTAAAAGACAAAGCCCAGAAGGTGACCCCTGGAGCCCACTGGGCCATGGCTGGGCTTTGTCCCCAGCCCTGTCCCTGCAGGCACGGCTCACCTAGGCATCCAGAGAGGCAGCCAGGCGCTTCTGCCGCAGGAGAGCCCGCAGCTCTTCAGCCACAGGGGGCTGGGGACAAAGGCAGCGTTAGAGACACACTGGGGGCACTGGGCTGCACTGGGAGGCAGGGGAGAGCAGGGGCGCCTTGGGCAAGGGGCTGTGGGAGCAATGGGGTGCAGGAGCTGCTGTGCTGCTGCCCAGAAGCACTGGGCTCCTGGCCAAGAGGCACAGCTGGGGCAGGGGCTGCGTCCTGCTCATCCAGGGGCTCCTGGGCTGACAGGGATGGGAATGCAGCAGGGCCCTGGGCAAAGGCTTCCCTGGGGAGCAGCCCTGGGCCAGGGCATTGTCTGGGCTGTCAGGAGGGGTGCACTGGGCTCTGCTGGGACAGACTGGGATGGCCTGGGCTGTGCTGGCCAGGCAAGGGGAGGCTCTGACAGCGGCAGAACTCGTGGTACCCACCAGAGGCGTCTCCAGGACCGCAACATTGTCTAAATCCACCTGCAGAGAGACCAGGAGACCTCGCTGGTCACTGGGATGTCCCCGGTGCCAGCAAGGGATGGGGGGACACCACTGCCCCCCAATGCCCTGAGGGGATGCCCTCCCATGCCAGCAGCCCACTCACCTCCCGCAAATCATCTTGGGTTCCTTCCAGGAGTGCCTGGAAAGGAGAACAAAGGCTGGGGCTGGACTGGACCTTGTGGGGCTGGGGGGGACACGGGTGCAGGGAGCAGGGCGCAGGCAGAGGGATGAGAATTCAGGGCCTCCAAGGAGATCTGTTTGAGGTGGGGGGACACCCAGAGACACTGATCTGGGGTCACTTGAGGGCCTAGGGGACAGGGCTGGGGGTGTGGAAGGAGCAGGGTGTGAGGTACAGGGGAGGAGAAAGGAACTGAGGTGTAGGGACATGGGTGGGCAAGGGAGGGACTTGGCGGGGACAGAAGAACGAGGACAGGTGGGGACAAAACCAATAGGACTGGGAGATGGTGTGGGAGTGGGGGTGAGTCAGGGAATTGTACAGGGGGACCCCTCTGCAGTGGCCAGGAAGAAAAGCAAAGGATTGAGGGGGGACATGGAAGGAAAGGCCTCAGGAATGGTCAGTGGGAGGGCGTTTGGGGACCCTGAATGGGACACAGAGGAGGGACCAAAAAGGTGGGATGGGAGGCCAGAAAGGAGGGCAGGATGTGGGGACAGCGTTTGGCTGGTGCCTCACCTTGGCCTGTGCCGGGGGCCACAGCAGGATGGAGAAGAGCAGGGCCACGCTGAGCACAGCCACCTTCATCTTCCTCTGGCTCTGGGCAGCGCTGCCTGAGGCTGCAGCAGGTGAGGAGCACCTTTATCCCTGCCGGGACTCCTCCCTGCACCCTCCCTGCCAGCCCCCAGGCCAAAGCCCGGCTTGGCACAGCCCCCAGCCCTGGCCACAAGCCCAGCCCTGGCACAGAGTCCACCCCACCCCACCTGTGGCACGGATCCAGCCCCCTTGCCCGGCATCCCTCCAGCTTCCTGCACGGGGCAGCTGCCCCTGGAAGGGCCCAGGCACCTGGGGGGCCAAGGGGGGCAGGCAGGGAGCCAAAGGCACCTGGGGACCCTGTGGGGACAGCCCCCAGTCCAACACAATCCATCCTCCAACAGCCCCCAGTGCCAGATCCCCCATCTCCTGCTGCCCCTCCCCTCCCAGAGCTTTCCCTGGGGGACACCCCAGAGCTGAGCCCGGCCCCAAACCCAACATGTGGGAGAACAAGGGGAACAAGGGACATGGGATCAGGTGGCTGATTGGCATCTCAGTCACTGCAGACACTGGGGAGCACTGGGCAATGCTGAGCACCTGCAGACAAGGCTGAGGCCTGGGGAATGCCTCACGAGTGACAATTCCCACATCCACACAACCCAATAGCCCTTTCCCTGCAGATGCCAAACCCCACCAAGCTCCATGCCCACAGCCCTGTCCAAGGGGAATATGCCCTGCCCTGCCCCTCATCCTGTCACACCTGCAGCCACCGAGCCCTCCCAGAGCACCTGGGTCATGGCCCTGGCTCTGGGCCCAGGCCAGCACTGGCCCTGAGCAGGATGTGCCCATCCCAGGGACATGGGGAAGTGGGCACCTGTCCCCAGGCAGCCACTCGGAGCTAATTGGGGTAACAGAGGTGCCCTGAGAGGAGGAGGAGGGGTGTTGGTGCCCTGCCAGCCTCTCTGACAAGCCCTGTTTTCCCAGGCCCTGAGGCACCAGGAGCACATTCAGACATCTTGGGCTTCCAGGAAGGAAAATCCACAGTGAAGTGGTTCCTGAGAGCTGTCCATGGCTGTGATTCCTGTTGGACATTCCAGGGCATTAGTGAAGGGTTCTGCACATCTCTTTCCCCAGGGACAATGTGCATCCATCAGAGAAGTGTTATGGCCCAGCTGGGAAAACATTTCAGGCCACTGCCTTGATTGTTTGCTCTGGAACTCACCCAAGGAGGCGCAGGGCCCAAGGGGGAAAATTTTCCTCAGGGATTTTGCTGCTTTGTGCCCTTGGAGGAGAGACCAGAGTGTCCTCGTGGGAGATTCTTGACCAGATGGACAAGACCTGTGATGTCATTGGTTTTCTGAGGTCACCTTGGAGAGAAATTGAGGAAGTGTCGGCAGGACCCTCAACAGTGAATGAATGGATGAAGGAGATCCTCACTGTCCTGACCCACTATCCAGCAAAACCACAGCCAAGGGAAGAGGCCTGGTGGAATCAGGGGGGAAGGAGACCTTGTTGAGCCTGGTGCACACTGGGCACTGTGGGGTGATCCCCTGCTGGTGTCCCAGCTGTCAGTGCAATACCACTGCTCTGATAAGACTGGGTCCTTAAGAAACAAAAGAAGTGCTCAAGCTCAGGGGAGGAGGGGATCTGGTGGCACTTCTCTTCTCTGGCAGTTTCTCTCCCAGGGGGGACATTACATGAGAATTGGGATGCGGTAAAGGACAGGGCTGAGGGCAGCTGCTCCCTCTCTCTCTGGGCTTCGCAGGAGGACGCTGGGAGCTGCTGCCTGGGAAAAGGAATTGGTTGCTGCGGGTGGCCAGAGCAGCTTCCCCAGGCAGGCGCTGTCAGGCGCCTGCAGCACCGAAAGCGTCTCCACTTGGGGCTGCCTTGACAACTGCCCCAGCCCAGCAGACGCCTGAGCCCGGATGGTGCAATCAAAGCCTCACCAGAGGGACGAGAGGACTCCTCGCAGAGCAGATCCAGCCGGGTTTATCAAGGGAAAATCCAAGGGCCCAGCTGCAGTGAGGGGGAAGAGGGAAACAGGAGCAAGCAGGAACACAACCTCTGCTGAAGGGAACCAGAGGCAAAGAGCCAGGAGCAGGGCTGGGGCCAGGGTATATAACTGGAGGAAGGCAGGAGGGCTCGGGGTACAAATTATCCAATGGGGAAGGGAGTCAGGGCTGGAGTTAAGGTGGGGTGACACAGGACACACCAATGGGGGAGCAGAGTGGGAGGGGTCTCTCAGGGAAAGCCAATGGAGGAACGGGGAGTACAGAACATTCTGGAACTGTGGGACGAGCAGCAGTCGATTGACAACAGCACATTCACATTGACAAGAAAAGAACCATGGGGAATTGCACCAGTCTCTCACCTTAACTTAAACAGTGGTGTCCTCCAATGACATCCCAGGTTTGTCTTCTCCATGGCTGTGCCCCACATCTCCCCCTTTTTTATTTATTGAATAAACATTTCTCAGTGTTTTGTCAATTCTTTTCTTAAAACACATCAGTGCTGCTGAAATGATAACAACTATGAGAAGGACCCACAATAAACTTTTAAGAATGGGGGCACCCACACAGGAAGGCCCCACTGCATGAGCGTTTTGTCCATCATGTCCACAACTTTATTTTCAGTAAGAAGAGTCTTCATTTGCTCTGGCATTTGTTTGATGGTGGCCTGGATCGATGTGCTTTTCCATGACAGGTTAAAACAACAAAGTCCTTTGAAATCTTCACAACCATGGCCACGGGATAGCAGCAGGAAGTCGATGGCCGCTCTGTTCTGAAGGGTGGCATGTCTGGTGGTTTCCTCGTCCGCCAGAAGGTCTGATAAGGCAGTGGATGTAGCCTTGGTCTGCTTACGAAGCCAGCACTCCAGGTGAGAAAGCTCACCGAGGGCCTTCACAGCTGCAACCCATGGTAGAAAGATGGAAACAGCGACCCTCTTCATATTGCCCCAATTATAAATTTGGCCATCACAATTTTGATTGAATTGGGAGTATGATCTTTTCTGGGGCACCAATTGGGTTTCTTGTTTCCAATTTTTAATTTGGGTAGTGTTTGGGGTGAGGGTAGTAAGCTGGCCAAGACTGCAGGGGCCTCCTTTGATCTTCGAGGGGATCCCTGCCCACACCCTGTCACCACAGATGAGAAACACTCCCTTGGGAAGCACTCTGGGAAACGGAGAGGACTTAGATAATGTTTTGGCAGTATAATTGCACCAGTCAACATCATTGTATCTCTTATCATTTGGTGATATATCTTTTCTCACTATCATCTGTGGTTCAGATTTCTCATGCCAATTTTGTTGGGGTGGCTTGTCGAAAAAGTTGACACAAGAAGTCGCTTTGAGGAGCCCGGTAGGTCTAGTTCTTGGAGGTCCTGTGGTGCATGGGGTAAGATCTTCATCCACTCGTCCCAGGTGTCTCCCAGGGTGGGCTTCTTACCTGCACAGGCATATTCATTTGGTGACAGGGGGATTCCCACCAGACATGTAGACAGCGGGTCTTTTGCACCTCCCATGGCCATGCAAAAGTTATCCTGCTTGAGAGATTTCCCCAGTGTGACCCATAGGTTTTCTGTTGGTTGTGGCACGACCCATCCAACCGCTGTTTGGATGCACAGGAGCACAGTGACGGTGGCAGCAGCTGTTAAGGTATTTCGGGGTGTCCTGGGAGTGGCCATCTGGTCCTCCAGTGAGTCAGGTATCGACTGTTTGAGCACTGATAGAAACATGAATGGTCAAGTTAGTTGTCACTGTAATTTTCTTTGTTTTGTCCCTATGGTAGGGAGGGCGAGGGATTGGCAATTGGGGCAGGTGGAGACAATTGCCTTGGCTTGGTCTCTGGAAATCTTAAATTGACCTACTAAAGCTGGAGCATTCTGAGGGAAGAATGCATGGCTTAGACGAGCCTGTTGAAAGACATGTGGTGCAGCGGGGGAAATGTGGGTGGCACTTGCTGCCATTGCTAACAAGTCTGCTCTCCGCTTGCCCTCAGTGATGTATCTTGGCAGCTCTGTGTGCGACCGGACGTGCAGGATGTTATAAGGTTGCTCTCTGTGGGAGATGAACCAAATTAATTCAGAGAGCAAGCTGTAGAATTTTTTATTTTGGACTTCCTTGATCAGGGCACGCTCTGCCCGCTCTGCTATCCCAGTGACATATGCAGAACCTGTGACTGAATTGAAGGGTTGTTGGAATGTTCGAAACGCCCTCACAGCTGCAGCAAGTTCTGAAGTCTGGGGGGAAACCTTTAACAACACTTGCTTACATACTATAGAAACCTTCTATCAAACCTTAAAAATTCTCTACAAATTCATTTCCAACATTACTGGGTCTGGCACTGCCCAGATCTGGTGTTTGCTGCCACCTCCAGCGCCCAGATCTGGAAATTCCCTTGTTCCAGCAGAGCCAAGTCCAGCAATTTTCTGGTAAAGAAAGCCAAAATCTGACAATATCCCACTGCTGACACTGGCAATGCCAAGATCTGGTGTTTGCTGCCACCGCCTGTATATAGTCTGGACATACTCGGTTCCAGTCTGGACATACTCGGTTCCAACACAGCCCAAGTGCAGCAGTTTTTTGGAAAAAGAAGACAAAACGCAGCAATTTCCTGGTGCCAAGACTGTCACCACCCAGACCTGGTGTTTGATGGCACCGCCCATGCCCAGATCTGAACATTTCCCTGTGCCACCACAGCCCAAGTCCAGCAATTTGCTGGCAAAGAAAGCCAAAACCAGGCAAATACCTGGTGCCTACACTACTCCGATCTCGTGTGTGCTGACACCGCCAGTGCCCAGATCCGGAATTTTTCAGATGCCTGCACAGCACAATTCCAGCAGTTTGCTGGCACAGAAAGGTCACATTTGGCAATTTCCTGGTGGTGGCAAATACCCCACCAAGATCTGGTGTGCGCTGGCACTGCCAGTGCCCTCATCTGGCAATTTCCTGTTGCCAGCACAGCCCAAATGCAGCAGTTTTCTGGCAAAGAAAGCCCAAACCCGGCAGCTTCCCGGTGCTGCCACCAGCACCACTGTCTCTGTCTCTCTGGGAGCCTCTCAGGAACCCTGGGCCAGTCCCGAGTCGGCAGACACCGGGGGCAGCCCCGACACGGCCGACAGCGGGGAGACACTCTCTGTGCCCCGAGGGTACTGAGGGCACCTGGGCTGGCCGCCTGTGCAGCACAAGAGACACCAGAGACAGTGGTAGAAGAGAAAGGGCCGACTCTTAGCAGGGGTTAATCCAAGGTTTTATTCCAGGTGTCCCAAAGGAGCCCCTACACCTCAGGGGCCTCCTGCCGAGAGCCCGGGAGATGTGCCAAGGTTACATTTAAAGGGAGGTGGAAAGCCAAAGTAGAGAATATTTGACTAACCAAGAAGTGACCCTAAGGGATGGGTCCTGGGGGATGGACATTTAGGACAGCATATGGGGCAAGGCTTGGGGGGCTGACCCCTGGCCTCTGGCTGATCACTCGACATCCTGGACCGAAGCTTCTAGAGGGAGGGGATGGGATGCTGAGTGATTGACAGAGAGCCAGGGTGGGGATTTGGGGATGATCTCAGCAAGGGCAAAGGATTACACAGGGAAAGGGAGGGGGGTACCATCTGGGATGAGCCATTTGGGAAAAATACGGGGATTCAAAACCTAAACTATCACAAAGTATATAAAAACACACTACAACACACCACCCAGATCTGGTGCCTGCTGCGCAAGTGCCCAGATCCGGAAATTTCCCAGTGCTGGCACAGCCCAAGTCCAGCAATTTGCTGGCACCGAAAACCAAAATCCGGCAATTTCCTGATGCCAATACAGGCGCCCAGACCTGGTGTTTGCTGCCACTGCCAGTGCTCACATCTGGATATTTCCCTGTTCTGGCGGAGCCAAGTCCAGCAGTTTTCTGGCAAAGAAAGCCAAAATCTGGCAATTCCCTGCTACCGTCATTGGCAATGCCAAGATCCGGTGTTTGCTGGCACCACCAGTGCCCAGATGCGGGAATTTCCCGGTGCCGGCACAGCCCGAGTCGAGGAATTTTCTGGTAAAGAAAGCCAAAACCTTGCAAACACCTGGTGCTGGCCCCACACAGATCTGGTGTTTGCTGGCACTGCCAGTGCTCAGATCCAGCAGTTTCCCAGTGGCAGCACAGCCCAAGTCCAGCAGTTTGCTGGCACAGAAAGACAAAACCCGGCAATTTTCTGGTGATAGCACCAGCACCACCCAGATCTGCGGTGAGCTGGCACCGCCAGTGCCCAGATCTGGCAATTTCCCTGTGCCAGCACAGCCCAAATGCAGCAATTGTCTGGCAAAGAAAGCCAAAACCCGGCACCTCCCAGATCTGGTGTGTTGGGCTTGGTTTAAAAGAAGAGGGAGACCTCAGCTTAAGGCCGTGGGAAAACCCTCTTTAGTTGGGGTCAGCAGGAGCTCCCGCCCATAATCCTCTTGTTCAATTATGCAGATTGTTACTAGAAAGTTCTGAGTTCTCTTTGCTACCATTGGTTACATTTTACTGCAAAAATTGTAATATTCATAATCCTTCCTTCCTCTTGGATCCTTCCCTCAGATCCCACCTTAACCCCTCCCCATATATAAATGGATAAATATCCCTGCTGGACCCTGGGCCCAGGCTTTTTTCTGCTTTGCTCTGTGTACTGTGCACGCCGTCCTGTTTGTTGTGTTTGCCTGCATTAAAGTTCTGTTTCCAGACAAGCAGATGAAAGCAGTCTCTGTCTGTAAAGTGGCCAGAGCTGGTTCTCAGGGAAACCACTGGCCAATGGTCCGGACGAGGACCAGAAGGTTTCACTGGTGTTTGCTGGCACCGCCAGTGCCCAGATCTGGAAATTTCCCTGTTCTGGTACAGCCCAAGGGCAGCAATTTGCTAGCACAGAATTCCAAAACCCGGCCACTTTCTGCTACTGGCTCTGGCACCGCCCACATCTTGTGTTTGCTGTGCCAGTACCCAGATTTGGAAATTTCCTGGTGCCAGCACAGCCCAAGTCCAGTGATTTGCTGGCACAAAAAGTCAAAAGTTGGAAATTTGCAGGTTCTGGCTCCAGCACCATCCAGATCTGGTGTTTGCTGGCAGCGCCAGTGCCCAGATTTGGAAATTTCCCAGTGCCTTCACATCCCAGGTCCAGCAATTTGGTTTTAGCTAGCTTAGGCAGAGAAGTTCCTGGGACTGTGACTTTCCTTTTTCTTGCTCTGGACTGAAAACCCAGAAAAACACCTGCAGCTCACACCTGTGGCCCACCGAGGTCTGGGACGCTGCATTCCAGCACCAGAGGGACTTAGAAGAGACCGAGTGAGCCAACTACAACCCACAAAAAGGACTTTCTGAATTTGCCATCTCTTCAGCACAGTCAGAGGTTTTATTTAGTATTATTCATTTTTCATGCTTGTGAATACTTTACTTGATAAATAAACTGGGGTTTTATTACTTTTCCCGAGGAAAGTCTTTTTCTGAACTAGTAGGAGGAGAGGCCACTGGAACTTGATTTCTAGACTGACCCTTTTTGGAGGTTTCCTCCCAAAATTTGCCCTAAACCAGCAAAACAGTCACAATGGAAACTTCACCAGTGGCATAATTTCCTGGTGGCAAATCTTGGGACAGAAGCTTGACCTTGTTCTCCAGGAGAGATTCTTGGCAAGAGCAGACAGGAGAAGATTCCTGGAAAACTGAAACAGCTTTCCAGAAGTGAAATGAAAATGAAAGAAACAATCCAAGATGTTTTCCTCTATTTATTTCTATGCTCCCCTTTTCCATGTTGCACTACTTCTCCATCCCAGTAATTCCAGATGCACGGCACCTCTAAGATCGGTGGCTTAGTGATTTTTAGACACTCTAAAATACCATGAGGCACACACAGATTTCCTTCCCCTGTCTTTACTGGAAGGCAACACTGGAGATGTAAGTGCAGTGCTGGGCTCAGGTAGGAATCCTAGCCCAAGGGAAGGTGTCCCGCCAGTGTTTGCCCCTCAGCCAGGCCAATGCAGAGCAGCAAGCGAGGGGATTGCTGTGCCAGTGTGCAGGAGTCAGGGCTCTGCACCTGGGCTCAAGGCTGCAAAGTTGCCGTGTTTGGACAGACTCAGGGGCTGTGCCCGGGGCGCGCGGGGCTCGAACGTGGGGCTCGTGGGGCGAGCGGGGAACGGACACGGGGACGAACGGCCCCGGTGCTTCAGTTGCAGCGGCGGCAGCGGCGGCAGCAGCAGCAGCGGCAGAAGAAAAACAGATAGCCTAGAACGATCTTTATCGTTCTCTCTTTCTTCCTCTTTCTCTCTTTCTGTCTCTGTGTCTCCCTTTCCCGCCGTCGGGCACCCTTCTCCCGGGGTCCCTTGCCCGGCGTCCCTCTCCTCTCCCCGCCTCCCTCTCCTCTCCCCGCCTCCCTCTCCCCCTGCCGGGCCGGGCCATGCCCCCGGCCCGCCCCCGGCCCCGGGCGGGGCTGCCCCGTGCCCGGCCCCGCCCGTCCCGCCGCGGTCTCGCCTCCGCCCGGCTCTGGCCCTACTGGCGGTGGCGCTGCTGGGCGGGCATCAGTGCCGTGTGCGGGGGCGGCATCGCCGCCCTTCGCCTCCGCCTGGCCCGAGCCCGGCCCCGGCCCCGAGGCAGGCTCCAGCCCCGAGCCCGGCCCCGGCCGCGGCTCCTCCCGGGGCCCGCGGAGGACACAGGCGGCGCGGCCGCTGCCGCCGCCTCCGCTGCGGCTTCCCCGGCCCGAGCTCCGCCGCTCGGCGGCGCGGCCGCCGGCCCCGAGCCTCCCGTGCCGCGTTGCGAGGAGCGAACGCCCCGGCATGGCCGGCCCGGGGCGGCTGTGGGGCGCTCGGGGGCCGTTGCTGGCCCCGGGCCAAACGCTGACAGCCGCGTCCCGCCCGCAGGGACGGCGCCCGAGGCCCTGCAGGAGCGCTACCGCCTGGGTTCGCTGCTGGGGCGCGGAGGATTCGGCAGCGTCTTCGCGGCCACGCGGCTCTCGGACGGTGCCCCGGTGAGCGGCGGGGCCGGCGGCGGGCGCAGGAGGAGGGGACGGAGGAGGACGAGGAGGATGGGGCTGGGCAGGGCGGGCGGCGAGCTGAGCCCGCTGCTGTCCTTGGCTTGCAGGTGGCCATCAAGAGGGTGCCACGGAACCGCGTCCGGCACTGGGGCGAGCTGGTGAGTGAGCGGGGCCAGCGGCAGCAGCCGGGGCTGCCGGGCGGGGATGAGCCGAGGCCCGGCACGGTGGAAGCCGCCAGGACGCCTCGAGGGGGAGCGGGCGTGGGCGCAGCGCAGGGCGCAGAGCATCCCGGGCTGGCTCAGGGCTTCCCCAGGCCTGGCACGGCATCGGCCCCACTGAGGGCATCGTGCTCCTCCCGCAGCCCGACGGCAGCAGGGCCCCGCTGGAGATCGTGCTGCAGGCCAGGGTGTCCACTGGCTTCCCCGGCGTGGTGCAGCTCCTGGAGTGGTTCGAGCTCCCCAACGACATCGTCATGGTGCTGGAGCGGCCAGAGCGGTGTTTGGACCTGCAGCGTGTCATTCGGGCACGGCGGTTCCTGCCCGAGGAGGTGGCGCGGGAGCTGTTCCGCCAGGTGCTGGAGGCCGTGTGGCACTGCACCAGCTGCGGGGTCCTGCACAGGGACATCAAGCCAGGGAACATCGTGCTTGACCTGGCCACCGGGCAGGCCAAATTGATCGACTTTGGCTGTGGCACCTACCTGCAAGAGACAGCCTACACCCACTTTGCAGGTGAGCCCACGTAAGGGTGTACTCCTGGTCCCGGGATCTCATGGCCCAACATCTCCCAGCCCAAGCTGGCTGTGGCAGCAGGGATTCTCCCTTTTGCTGCCAGTCAGGGGACTGAGTCTTCAGCTGAGTTGCTTTAGAGCGGGGCTGGGTGGGGAGCCATCTTCCAGCCCTGCTGGCAGCCTTTGCCAGCCACTCTGCCCAGGACTGGGGCTGGGCTGGGGCAGCCAGCCCGACCAAAACCCCCGTGGGTGGGGGTAGCAGAGAGGGGGGCGGAACCTGTGCCCCAGCCAGTTTGGTGTGCAGGCGAGAGGAAGGGCTTGCACTGCTCCACTCTCCCTGTTTGCCTTGGCTTCCTAATATTTTTGGGGCAATGCAGGCAGGGAGGATAAGGGCATGTTTTCCCCAGCACAGAGAGGGTTTTTCCTTTGCATGTCATGGTCAGGCTTAGCCGGGGCTTCCTCTGCCCTCTTCTGACACCAGTGGCTTTTTTTCCAAGCCTTAGTTTGTGCACAAGTCCCAGGTGCTGGCGAGAGGGCAGTGGTCACCCCGTGTGCCACTGATGCAGCCCCCGCAGGCCCAGGGATGGTGGGGCCAGGCTCTGGGAGCAGCAGCATCCCCCTGCTGAACTCCATCTGTATTCCATAGGAACACCATCCTACAGCCCCCCAGAATGGACCCACTTTGGCTGGTACCATGGCGAGGCAGCAACGATCTGGTCCCTGGGCATCCTGCTGCACCAGATGGTCTGCGGGGAGCACCCTTTCAGGAGGGGCCGGAGCCTCAGCTGGGGCCAGCTCCCACTGCCACAAGGGCTCTCTCAAGGTGGATCCTCTTCTCTGGGCATGGGGGGAATCCCAGGGCTGGGAGCCAGCAGCGGGCTCGTGAGCATCCCGCTCTGGCAGCTGCTGAGGAGGTGGCACATGTCCTGCTCTCCTCCAAAACAGGGAATTGATGGGAAAGTTTAGGCCCAACCCTGAGCACATCCAGCAAGGCCTGGGCATGGCAATAGTGGGGCAAAGCCAACAGGAGCCTTCTCTGGCTGACCGGCACTTTCTGCTTTCTCTGCCCAGAGTGCAAAGATCTGATCAAGTGGTGTTTATCCGTGAACTCCTTGGAAAGACCCACATTAGAAGACCTGTTCTGTGATCCTTGGGTGCAGGATATTCCTCGGCCGTAGAAGAAGGGAGAGAGCCACAGGCACCCTTTGATCCAGGGCCCTGGTAAGTTGCAGCTCCACACATGCCTTGGCAATCAGAAGCAAAGGAACCCAGACCTTTTTGTGCTGCCTGTGTCACTGCACCGGGGTCATGGGATGGGCACACGCAGCCCTTGTGCTGCAGCTGAGCTGCTCTGCCCAGCACTGGTGGCCGCCATCCAAGCTGGTTTTGCTTGTGCTGGTTCCCTGACAGCTGGGGCCCTGGGCAGAGCCCTGAGAGCCTGGTCTGCCCCCAGGGAAGGAGAAGGAGCCCCTGGAGAAGCTGTACCGGGTGGGGATGTTGCTGGTGCTGCTGCTGCTGGAGACAGCCAGGATGGCACCAAGGATGAGAAGCTCTTCCTCAGCCTGGCCACTGGAGGCTGAAGGTGATGGACTTTGATTGGGGCACCTTCTTCGAAGCCAGACTCCACAGGGAATTTGCAGGTGAGTCCCCACCCGGGGAAATGCTGCCAGATTTGGGCATGGCCCAGCCTGGCTGGGAAGCAAAGGTTCCCCCTCTGCTGGGGCAGATGCAACTCATTCTTCAGTCGCTGCCCAGCTGCTTTTGGCAGGGCTGGGGCATGGGCTGGGCTGGGTACAAATGGGAGTGGGCTCCTGGCCCTGCCAACAGCCCCCAGCAGCCACCATGGCCTGGGCTGGGGCTGGGGCTGGGGCAGCCAGCCCGACACAAACAAAGCCCCATGCTGGGAGCAGAGGTGGGACTCCAGAAGCTGTGCAGGGGCTGCTTTGCTCTGCTGGCAAGGAAGGGCTGGGCTGCTGCACTGCCCTTGTTTGCTTTGGGATCACCGTGATTTTGGGGGGCAGTGCAGGGTGGAAGTGAGAAAGCGTGGGCTTCCCTCAGCCATGGCTGGGTTTTTCCCTACCATGTAGGAGTTGGGCCTTCCTCAAGGCCCTGACAGAGATAAGAGTTTTTTCCATGTTTCTTGTTTTCCCTTTTTGTCTCTAATCTCTTTTCAAGAATGTGTTGTTTGTTTTTCCAGAGGAAGCGTTCCAGGTGGTCCAGTGGGGATGGGGAAGTGCTTGGGAGCAGCTGTGGCGTGGATGGGCGGTGGCCTTGGAGAAGGCTGAGGCCATGGTTTGGGAGCAGCTTTTCTTGCAGCCGTGGCTGGCGTGAGGTGGGTCCCTGTGTGCTTGGCAGGGTGGGATCAGAGCTTTTGGGAGATGGCAGCGAGCACAGGAGCATCCTGCTCTGGGCAGCTGCTGAGGGCTGGATGTGCCGTGGCTGGCTGCAGGCTGGGCACATGTCCTGCCCTCCTGCTCTGCTGCCAAAGGCAGCAGGGATGGGCAGCTCTGGGCACAGCTCTGGGCACAGCCAGCATGGCCTGGGCACCGCAGGCCTTGGCACAAGGGCACAGGAGCCCTCAGCTGACGGGCACTTTCTGCTTTCTCTCCTTGCAGCCGGGCTCTGCGGCTGCTGAGGCTGCTCTGGGCTCTGCCAGGGCTCTGCTGGGCTCAGCCCTGGGCCCAGTTGGGCTGGCTCTGCCCTCCCATTGCTCTGACAGCTTTGCATCAGACGAGCCCCTTGCGAGCACAGCGCCTGAGCTTTCTGCTTTGGCAGCTGAGTGAGACTCTGCTGCAGGCCCAGAGATTGCAGCTGGGGACACACATCCAATTGGCAAGAACCCAAACTCTCCACAGTCCCAGCTGAATGCCTGGATCTGCACAGGGTGTTTGTCTGTCCCATTCTTCCTTCTTGATTGGCTGGAATTGTGCAATTGCACTTTCTTCCTCCTCTAGAAGTGCCTGAGTGGGCCAAAGCTGGCGAGTGGGCCGTGTTCCTGAGGCAGTGCAGTCTGGAGCTGATGGATGGAGAATTGCCCTTCTGCACTGCCAAACCAGAGCAAAAAGCCCTAAGTGGCACTTGGTGTCTCTAAGAAATCCCTGACAGTTTCAAAGGGAATGTGCAGCTCCTTCCCAGGCTGAGAAGGAAGGGCATCTTCTAAAGGATTTGGGCTTTGACAGAGTTTCCATTCCCAGTCCTGCTTGGAGCGGGAAGGGCACAAAGCAATTTCCTCTTGCTTTGAGCACAATTTCAAATGGCAATGTTGGAAACAAAGCCCAAAATCTTTTCAAAGGCTGCTGAGGTCAGTAAGATGGATCCATGCCATCAGCACATTTACAATGTAAATAACTGAGTTCCCCTTTAAAAAAGATCATTTACCTCTTAATGCAAAGTTTCAGAAGTTTTTCACTAACACTTGGGTTTTGTTTTCATCTTTCACATTTTATATAGTTTTTTTTCTTTTTCCTTTTTTTCCTTTAAATAGAAAACATGTCCTACAGAAGGAATGTCCTTTGCTCCTGGTTCCTGTGTGGAGCAGCTCCCTTCCTGCTGGCTGAGCTGCTCAGGCAGAGCCCGGCAGCTCCTGGCCCTGCAGGGCTGAGGCTTTTCCCCGTTGCTGGGCACAGACTGATGGAGCAGCACTGCTGAACACGGGCACACACAGAGGGCCCAGCAGCAGCTGCCTTTGGCCACCTGAGGCTCCAAGGCCCAACCTCTGAGCAGCCAGGGCTGGAAGAGACTGGCAGCATCTGATCCCTGACTCTGGGCCAGGGCTGCACAAATGACCCCACAGCAGCAGCAGCAGCAGCAGCAGATGGAGCTGACTTTCAGCACAGCCCCTGGCCCTGTTCCCTCCCGTGTGCAGCGGTGTCACAGCAGCCTGAGGCACCTGGGAGCCCCCAGTGCCAGCAGGGACTTGAGATGGCAGCCCTGGGCTCCTGGAGGCTGTGCAAGGAACGGAGCTGGGCACTCCCTGTCCATGGGGAGCTTGCAGATGGAAAAGGCTGCTGTGCCCAGGCAGCTCCAAGGGCACAGAAAGGAGGCTCTGGAGCACTGGAGCTGGGCCAGTGCCACAGTCCTGGGCAGCAGCCAGCCAGCCCTGGGGGAACAGAGGGCACAGCCAGAGGGACAGAAGCAGGCAAGGGCAGAGACTGGGAAGAGCCCGGCCCGCGAGCAGGAACAGCTGCTCCATTGCACTCTTGGAGAAAGCTCTTGGCTGCTTCAAAGCGCTGAAAGGCGTGAAGGGCAGAGAGGAGGCCACAGCAAACAATGCTTCTGTTTGCACAGCCTCCCCTCTGCGTGTCCCAGAAGGAATTGGATGGACTGGATTCGTCTCTCCGAGTGCTCTCGTTCAGCATGAGCAGCTCAGCACCAGGAGCTGAAGGAGCTGAAGCCTCAGGCCACAGGAGCTGGGCAAGAGGGAACTTCTGGAGCAAAGTAATGCTGCTGAAATAGCCCCAGCTGAATGCAGCGGATATCATCATGGAATCACAGAATCCTTTCTGTTGGAAAAGCCCTCTGAGCTCACCCAGTGCAGCCGCTCAGCCAGCAGTGCCAAGCCCAGCACTAAAGCACGTCCCTGAAGTGCCAAGGCCTGGACAGCAGCCCTGAGTGAGGCCTGGACAGCAGGCCCCGAGCCAAAGGTGGCCTCTGGAGGAACCTTCCAAGCAAAGGTTATCTTTGTATCTGCTCCCTGCTGAGATATGCATGGTCATTAGCACTGTGATAGATGTAGCCACTCCTTAGTGAAACATGGATGGACCTTTGTGTATTTAGAAGCCAGAGAAGGCCATGAAATCTGACATCTGGCCTTGTGTGGGGCTGAAGGATCAAAGTCAGCTGCCTTGGCTCCTCCTTGAGGCCTGGCCAGGCTTTGGGAGGGAGCCAAGAGGAGGATGAAAGCAGATGTTGGCACACTAGCAGTGCTGTCAGTTTGTTGATGCAGCACTGCCAGAGCTGGGCCCTCTCCCAGCGGGCTTGGAGCCTCAGCTGGGGCTGGAGGCACCTGCAGGAATTGCCAGTGCCCAGGAGTGGCTCTGCAGCCCTTGGCTGTGACAGCTTCCCCAGCTGCTGTGTGCATCTGGGGGATGGCAAAGGCTGAGGGGAAATGCTGCTGCATCTTTCTTAATCAGTGCAGGCAATCTTTGGTGGGGATGATTGGGTGCATTGCTGAGCTGCTCCTTTTGTGATTCTTTGCTGCTCTGAACTGCAGGAAATGACACTGATTCCTCCAGTTGGAGTCTGTGTCTTTGGTGCTGACTTTGGCCACTGGTCAAACCAAACTGGCCCAGTCTGGCCAGATCCCAACCAAATGTCACTTGTTCAATGTCAATGTGAGGCATCAGTGCCATCAGAAATTCCCAGATGGGAAGCCCTTCCCTGGAGTTCCCTGGCTCTGGAGTGGGCTGAGGTGGGAGCCCCGTGGGAGCAGTGGGGCAGTCGGGTAAAAGAAGCTGCAGCCCTGGATGTCTTCAAATGCATCCAAAAACTGCACATGGAAAAGGAAAAGGACTTGTGGGTTTGGGCAGACAAAGATGAATTTGTTAAGAGTCCATTGGAAACAGCAGCTTCAGAAGGAACAATTATTGTTGGAATGCTCCCACATGGAGCAAGAGAAGAAGGTTTTAATCTTGAGCTCAGCTGCATTTGTGCCAGTGAAATATCAATATAATAACTAACTATATGTATTTATTGTATAATAAGACCTTAATATATATATAGTTGTGTATTTATATATATATATATATATAATATATATATGTCTGTATCTATCTGTCTATATGTATATCAATATGTATATCTACATATGAAATAATAATAATGTGAAATAGTGCTGACAATACTAATTTGGTAGCTTGGGCTGCTCAGGGATGTAACTCTAAATACCCTACAGAACAGGATTGGCCAGGGCCCTCATGTCAGTGGTCAACTTTGTGAGATTGTAGACAATGTAAAAAGGAGGAAGGGAGGAAATTGGCTATTTTCCCAGGGTTTGGTGATACTGTGATGCAGAGTGCTTTGTCTGTTGCTGTGAAAAATACAGTGATGAAGCCTGCAGGGTTTTTCATGTACCAGACTATGCACAAGCTGCAGGATTGGTTGAACGGGTGAAGGGGTTGTTAAAAGAGCAGTTGATAAAATGAGGAGATGGGAACCTTTGCCCATGGAGAACCCATCTCCCAGATGTGCTCCATGCCCTGAACAATGGCCCACGGGGGAAATGGAAACCCCCTGGCTGTGCACGGCTGCCCCCAATTTGCAAATCCAACCATGGGCAGTGAGACTTGGACTGCCTGGGAAATTGTTCTGGCTGTGATGGCCCCTGGCAGGGCCAGCCCAGAGGCTGCAGGGCTGGGCCTTCATGCATTGGAATTCATGAGGATGAATTCAAAGCAAATGAGAGCTCTCAATACTGAAACAGGAATTCAGATTCCTCCAGGACACTTTGCTTTGGTAACTGCTCCCTTGGAGCTTGGCCTTGCAAAGTGTTCATGTCATGGCAGGAGGAATTGATGCAGAATATCCAGGAGAAATTACAGTAATTCTGTTAAACAATAGTGACCAGGACTGGATTATTCAACCCCATGACAGGGTAGCACAATTATTGATTTTGCAATTTTGAGAACGATTGTGAAAAAAGGAGCTCCACCTGCAATCGCCACCGTTTGTGGAGATAAAGGGTTTGGATGCAGCAGTGCTAATAATGGAGCCAGAGTGTGGGTCCGGAGGCCAAATGGCCCTCCCGAGGCAGCTGAAGGAGCAGCTCCTGGGAAAGACAACTCTGAGTCCTGAAAGCTGGGCAGGAGCAATGGGAATGTGTCCCTGCAGCCAAGGATTGTGTGTGAGAACAAGTAGATCTGACAGGATATTGTTTTACACATGCTGCCAGACCAGATCTCCCTGTTTGCCCCAAGGGTCCCTTTGGCAAATGCTCTGATCCACGGGGCTCCATGGGAAGGCTGCTGTGACACTGAGGGACTTGCACAGGAATTGCATCCAGGAGCCCGGGTGCCCCTCAGGGACTGGGACCCGGCCCCTTCCAGCCAGAGGGGAAAGGGCCCCCCAAGCCTTGTTAGCCCCAGACAACATGGTAAAGCTGAACAGCAAAGGGCCTGGGGGCATTATTCTGGAATTAAAAAGGTGCCAGCTCCATGGACAACAGAATTCTTGTTCCTAACTCCAAGGAGATTGAGAAAAATGGATGAAGAACGGTGTCACTGAAGTACTACTGATGTCTGTAAGGTGTACCTTGATAGTCAGCCAGAATCTTTGTCTGCCACAAACACCTCTAGTGTTTGACCAAGGGGTTAGTCATCAAAATGTAATGATGAGTTCTGATGGATTGCTGAGCTTCTTTTGTAATTCTTTGCTAATGATGATGTGCTTTGCTGGGCTCTTCCTTTTGTAATTCTTTGCAGCTGTGCATGATATAAATGCCACAATTCCTTCAGTTGGTGTCTGTGTCTTTGGTAGTGACCCTGCCCACTGGTGAAACAGGGCCCCCTCTTGCCTAAGTGTTAGCTGGGAAGCCAAAAAGCCTCCCTCCAGAATTCCCCCCTTGCTCCTTGTTCCCCGCTTCATAGCCTGAGCATGATGTGCTCTGGTCTGGGCTGTGCCCGGGGTCAGCTGGGGTCACCTGTCCTGGCTGTGTCCCCTGCCAAGCTCCCCCGCAGCCCCAGCCCCTCCCCAGCGTGGCTGGACGAGGGGCAGGACAGGCCTTGGCTGTGCTGCAGCTCAGCGAGAACAAAACCATCTCTGCGTGCTCAGCGCTGTGCTCAGCACCCGGCCCAGCAGTGTCTCAGTGCCAGGGGCTGTGCCCTCAGTGCCTGCCAGGGCTTTCCATGGCAACTGCCAGGCCAGGTGCCCCAGGTGTCCCCCCCAGTGCCGCTTGCCATGGAAACAGTGCCCAGCCCTGCCCCTTTCTGTCTGGCTGACCTGGCCTTTGGCCCTGGCAGTGCCCTTGGCTGCTGGTTCCTGGTGCCTGAGCGGCCAGCGCGGCACAGGGCAGGTGGCCATGGCACAGCCCCCAGCAAGGGATCCCCTCTGGCTCTGGGCACTGACACCAGCCCTGAGCAAGGGGCCCAGGGCAGCTTTCCATGCCCACCAACCATCACAACGGCTCCGGGCATTGCTTGCCATGGCACCAAACCAAGGAACGGGTCCCTGTGGCCGTTGCCATGGCACCTGCTGGCACCAACCAGTGTCACTGCAATTGTACCTGGAACAGCCCTGGCACCGCTTTGTCCTCAGGGTTGCCATGGCAGCCCAGGGCAGCAGCAGCTCTGCAGGCAAGGGGCCATGGAACCTGGCTGCAGAAATGGCTCCTGGGGCTGCTTTCCAAGGAAACCTGAACTGATGGCGGTTGCCATGGCACCCAAACCCAGCACTGGGGTCCCTGCAGTGTCCATGGCAGCAGCCCCTTGCAATGGCCCACTGCCTGTTGGGATGATGATCCACCCTCACAGCTGGCCCAGGGCAGGGCTGGAGTGCTCTTGGTGCCACCTTGGGCTTGGCACACACTTGAGGAGGATGTCTGTTTGCAATGGGGAAACTCAGGAGTTTTAGATGGCTTCAAAACTCAAAGAAGGAAAATCCCTCTTAGCCTGAGTGCAGCCACTTCTCCAAGCAAAGCAGCTCCCAGGTGAGTGAGGAGAGACACCATGGGCTTGGGGAATGTGGAGCAAGGTTGTCCACACTGGCTCAGAGCTCAAGGCACAGCTTCTCTGAGCAGGCCAGACCTCCTTAGGACAGTCCCTGCATCAATAGCAGTCACCGAATGCTGCAGTCACCTCTTGTGTAATAAGAAAAGCAATAAAAGACACCCTTTAAAATAGGAATACATATTTCCTAGAAGCTCTTTGAGCTATTTCTCCATAACTGTCAAAGGAAACCCTCCTAATGAACTGCACTGGAGCAGAGGGAAATCAAGGCAGAGCCATGGTTTGTCAGGACTTGCTTGATCCTCATGAGCCTCACTGTGCATTTGGAGCTGAGCCCTTGAACCTCAGGGCCTGGGAGGAGATTGCACAAACCTTGCCTGGAGTCAGAGTCAGAGGAAACACCCAAAGTGTCTCCAGGCATTCATGGCTCCCACTGAGGTCCCTGTCCAACACAGGCTCCTCATGGACTCCTTGGAGGAGAGAATTGGTGGCCAGGATGGCACAAAAACCTCTCAGACACTCAGTGTGGAAAGGAAAATCCAAAGTACCTTCAACACCTTGAGTGTCTCAGAGCATGAATGAGCCCCACTGAGTGTCAGTACAAAGCTCTCCAGGGACTCATTAACGCAGATAATTGGGGCCATGATTGCACAAAGCTCTCCCAGAGTCTGGATCCAGAGGGAAACACCAAGTACCTTAAAAGAACTGAAGTACCTTGAAGCATTCATGAGCCCCACTGAGTGGTGTTACTGACAAAGCCTCTGCAGGGACTAATTACAGCAGGTAATTGGAGGCCATGATTGCACAAAGCTCTCAGAGACTGCAAGGCCAAAGGCAAACCCCAAGTCCTTTGAAAAAGCTGCAGCCCCTGCAGGGAGCATTCAGGAGCCGCCAGGGCCATTGCTGAGCAAGGCTCCCCAGGGACTCCTTGCAGCAGATCCTTGAGGCCCCTGGGATGTGGGCCAGGGGGGGATGCAGAGGGCAGGACAAGGGGCTGGCAGTGCCCAGCCTGGCTGGGGCTGGGCCAGGAGGCCCCAGGGCCTCAGCACAAGGTGTCTCCTCCCAGCCCTTGCTGGCACAGACCCTGCTGTGCCCCAGGGCACCAAGACTTGGCTTCTCTTTGTCCCCAGCTGCCATCAGTGCCTCCAGTTCTCTGCTCTGCCTGGGGCCTGGGGACACTTTCTCTGTCGTGTCCCTCAGTGGGAGCCACTACAAGTCCCAGAAACTTTGGAGTTGGATTGTGACTTGGAGTTCTGCAGAGGCTTCTTCAGCTCCCTCTCAGGGCCTGATGTTCAGGGCCTCAGCACAAAGGCCCAGAGGGTCCTAAAGTCCTTGTGCTGTGTCTGTGCTGCTGAGCTGGGCCGGGCTCCTGGCCCAGAGGCAGCTCCTGGCAAGGGCAGCAGAGCTGCAGAGAGACAGCTCTGGGCAGGAGCAGCTCCTGTGCACAGCCCAGCAGGGCTGGGGCACTGCCTGCAGCCAGCCCGGGCACAGCACAGAGGCACAGAGAGCTTCAAGCAGGCAGGGCTGGGAAGGGGCTGGGAAGGGCCTGGGGCACAATCACTGCCAGCCCTTGGCACAGCAACCTCTGGCTGCAGGACAATGCAGCTGCAGCTCCTGCACTGATCTCCTAAAGCTGCAACATCCCAATGCCTGCAGACTCTGGGAGTGCATCTCTGAGGATTTCTGCTGCAGGGGAGCTGAAATGCTCATGAAGCTCTCACATGCTGATCAGTCTCAGAATATTTGCAAGACAAGGATTTTGATTAAAATTAGGCAATTTCCTAAGACTTTGTCTTCAGATTCCTACTCCTGGAGAGTGGCAGGGAGGGGGGATAATTATTAAAGGATGATTATGAATTATTAGTTCTGAATTTTGGCAAGTGGTGCCTGAGACCACCAAACTGTTCCTTCTAGTGACCAGCAGGTTCACAGGAGATCCCTAATGTGCCTTCAGCCACTGTGCCCATGGACAGCAGCAGCAGCACCTTTGCTGGAGCCATCAGGCTCAGTCTGAGCTGTCCTTTCTCCAAGCTGCACAGAGAAGCTGCCCCCAGGCAGTGCCCTGCAAACAGGCAGGGTTCTGTCAGGCCAAGGAGAGTGCACAGAGCTTTGGGCTCTGTGAGTGCTGGCACAGAGAGATCAGGCACAGGGAAACCCCTGCAGGAGGAAAATCTCCAGGAAGCAGAGAGAGGATCAGGGAAGGAGAGAAAACAGAACCCAGCAATGCTGTGGCAGGGAGAGTTGAGAGATGTGCACAGGATCCCCTGCAGTGCAGCCCCTGCCTCTGAAGAAGCCCCCTCCCTCCTGTGCCCCAGCCAAGCCTCTGCCCTCAGGCCCGGGGCTCCAAGGTGTGCAGCCCCTCCTGTGCAGGCAGAGCTGCAGCAGAGCCGTGGGGCAGCTCTGCAGCCCCGGGCCCAGTTCCCTCTGCAGAGCACAGGGCTGGGAGCAGCTGCCCGGCCCTGGGGGCTCTGGAGGGGCACAGCTGGCTCAGGGTGACGCTGTCCCCAGGGCCCGGCTCTGGGCAATGCTGTCAGGGCAGCCAGGGAAGGAGCTGCATCTCCCTTCAGCCAATGCCAGCAGAAGGACACTTGCAAGTCCCTCTGAGATTTCAGTCCAGGCTGGGAGCTTCACCCCAGCGTGCAAACCTGTCCTGGAGCATCTCTGAGTGATAACATCCATGGGCAAAGGCAGAGGTGTTGTGACACTGAAAATGCTGCTGGGTTGGTGGAATGAGCAACGTGAGTCCTTGGCTACAAAAGTGGAGCTGGGCTCTGCTGGATCCATCTGCTTTCACGGTACCTGGGCGTTTGTAAGAGAAACATGGGAGTGTGAACATCCTCCAGCTGAGAAAAGTGAAAGCCCAGAGGAACTGCAAACAGAATGAAGTGACAGATCATCTGCCCCCAGTCTCCACTCATTATCTTGCCTCAGGGAAATCACTCTGTTCTACCAGAGGGCAGCAGAAATGCTCAGGGTTTCTGATATCCAAGAGTACCAGGAAGTCCATGGAAGGAGCTAAAAAAGAAAACATCAGAACTCTGAAACACAAGAGCATGTCCGTGTGTGTTACCAAGGAGGGTGTGTGGGAAATGGCTTTGATTTTGGTTACAGGTATCTCCTCTAACCCTTCACTGTCCTTTTCTCCATGAACAGGTGCCCATGTGCAGCCACAGCAAATGTCCAACAGCAGCTGCATCAGCCACTTCCTCCTGCTAGCATTGGCAGAGCCGGGGCAGCTGCAGCTCCTGCACTTCTGCCTCTTGCTGGGCATCTCCCTGGCTGCCCTCCTGGGCAACGGCCTCATCATCAGCGCCGGAGCCTGCGGCCACCACCTGCACACGCCCATGTTCTTCTTCCTGCTCAGCCTGGCCCTCCCTGACCTGGGCTCCATCTGCACCACTGTGCCCAGAGCCATGCACAATTCCCTCTGGGACACCAGCACCATCTCCTACACTGGATGTGCTGCACAGGTCTTTTTCTTTTTGTTCTTTATCACAGCAGAGCTTTCATTCCTGACCCTCACGTGCTCCGACTGCTACGTGTCCATCTGCAAAGCCCTGCACCACGGGACCCTGCTGGGCAGCAGAGCTTGTGCCCACATGGCAGCAGCTGCCTGGGCCAGGGGCTTTCTCACTGCTCTGCTGCACATGGCCAATACATTTTGCCTGCCCCTGTGCCATGGCAATGCCCTGGGCCAGTTCTTCTGTGAAATCGCCCAGATCCTCAAACTTCCAACCCCAGGGAACTTGGGCTTCTTGCCGTTTGTGCCTGTTTATCATTTGGCTGTTCTGTGTTCATTGTTGTTTTCTCCTATATGCAGACCTTCAGGCCGTGCTGAGCATCCCCTCAGAGCAGGGACAGCACAAAGCCTTTTCCACCTGCCTCCCTCCCCTGGCTGTACCTCTGTTTATCAGTACTGCAGTGTTTGCCTGTTGTTGCAGGCTCCCAGCCAGGTCATAATTAGCATTGTCTTCATGATTGCAGAAGGCTGATCCATGGCTTTATTCTACTATATTATACCATATCCTACTGTACTTATTAAGGAACTCCTCCCCTTACAGACAGTGCGATACAGCTTTGCCCTAATTGCTCAATCCCTGCAAACACCATGCAGTGGCCAGGCAGAGCTGTCAGCAAAGGAAGGGCCCAGCCAGGTGGGGCAGCCGGGGGATGCCGACAGCCTGCAGGGACAGAGGCGCAGGGCAGGGACACCGTGGGACAGCCTGGGCTGCACAGGGCACAGGCATGGGCAGCAGCTGCAAGACAGCCCTGCCAGAGCCAGCTTGGGCAGCACTTTGGCCATGGCTGCTGGGCCTGGGGCCAGGAGGGGACAAGTGACCCTTGCAGGCCTGGGGCCTCATGGCCTCCTTGTCCCTGCTCAGCAGCCTGGCAGGGGCCGCCCCACGCTCCTGGCCCTGGCATTGCACATCCCCACATGCCAGTGCCCATCCCGGGAAGAGCCCTGAGCCAGGAGGGAGGGACAGGATCTGCCTGGCCAGGCCCTGGGGCTCAGGCCTTGGCCCTTTGCATTCCTGAAACACATCCAGGTGTGCTCAGCACCAGAGACACCTTTGCCTTGCTTGTGTCCACCTGGCATCACTGCCTGCAGTGTTCTGCTCTAGCTGGAACCTGGGGACACTTTCTCAGTTGTGTCCCTGACAGGGATCTCTTCAAAGTACAAGAAACTTCAGTGTTTTATTAGAACTGAGTTCTTGAGGGTTCTGTGACATCACTGAGGGGGTGGTGACATCACAGAACTGGCTGTGACATCACAGAGCAGGATATGAGGCCATAGAGCAGAGTCTGCCATCACAGAGGGTGGCTCAATGGCATCAGAGAGTGGGTTGTGACATCACCTGGTGGCTGGATATCATCATAGAGCAAGCTGTGATGTCACAGAACAGACTGTGACATCACAGGGTGACTTTGTGACATCAGTCTTCTGTGGTGTCACAGCACTGCTGTATGACATCACAAGGTGACATAGAGTTGGCTCTGTTACATCACAGGGTCAGTGTGACATCACAGGGTCAGTGTGAGGTCCCTGGGGAGGTCACTCTGCCCCGGCCCCCCTCACAGTTCCCCCCAGAGCAGTCCAACCCTGCTCGTGCACAGAGGGGTCCCCTGTCCCCCTGGGTTCCCCCGCCCCCGGCCCCACAGCCTCCCCCAGAGGATGTTCCACGAGATCGACCCCAGAGCCTGACACGGGGATGGGGGGCCGGGGCCCTGGGGGTGGCACAGGGGGACAGGGACCCCCCAGCAGCGTCCCCGTGTCCCCCCGGGCCAGAGCCTGGGCCAGGGCTCCTTCACCCTGCTACCAACGAGGCCTTGAGAGCGCTGAAAAAATCCCCAGCAAGGGAGCAGCAAAAACCAGATTTAATCTTAAGGGACAGCAGCACAGAGTTCCTTGGCAAGAGTCACTCTGCTCCTGACTGGACACTTCAGGCACACCAGGAAAACAAAGCAACAAGAAAACCAAACAGAATCCAGGCAATCAAACCAGAAATTAACCGACAACTGTTCCTCTATGTGTGTGTGTGTGACACAAGGACAGTGAGGACAGGGATAAAAGGAATAGGGCCTAAAAGCTTAACAGAGCTCAAACTTAACAGGACTTAACTTATACCTTAACCTATACTGATACTTTCAACCTCACAAATTTGCAAAAGAGCAGAGCGTAACAGCATTTAACCTAACTTAAACCTATGACTTAGCAATTTAACAGATGAATAACACCTTACAATATTTACCTTAGCTTATAACTTATATTGAAGGTAACAGCTTAGCAACTAAGAACAACTCTTAGCAGCATTTAACTTCACTTAGACCTTGTGATTTAAGCTTCCCTACAGGCCTGACTGACTCAGCTATCCAAGGCACTCCAAGCCCTCAGAGAGCAGCATTTCTGCCACATTTCCCCAGCACAGGCACTCCTGTGTGCACACAGACACAAAGAGTCAGTGCAAGGCACCTGGGAGCAATTCCCCTGAGGGCAGGGAATGCTCACTGCTGATGCTTTGGCATCTCCCCAGCGGGCAAAGGGTTGAGCCTGGAGGAGTGGGGGGATCGGCCCAGGCTCTGTGCTTGTTCAGGATCCCCGAGTGCAGCAAACGGGAGAGTTCCCGGCTGGGAGAGGCCCCGCTCAGAGGGAGTCGCTGGCCCAGGAAAGCTCCAAGGGCTCCTTTTGGAGCGCTGTTTGCAGGGCCCCAAGAGAGGGGCTTCAGTCCCAGCAATGGCTCATCCTGGCCACACTGGGCACCAACAGCTTTCTTTGGCAGGGTGAGAACAGGGATCCTATGCCACTGAGGGAACAAACACAGTTCCCAGGGCTGCTGCTAAAGGAACCAGGAGCTGGTTGGGCAGCAGCAGTGCCTGGAGCAGACAGTGTTTGTGATGAGCTGCAGAGGAGCTGAGCCCAGGGGCTGTTGGCCAAGGCCGAGGCCCAAGGAGCATTTCTCAGCTGGCAGAGCAGCCTGAGAAGGGCAGGGGGGAATGCACCAGCACAGGGCCATGGAACCAAGGCACCATTGTGACACTGTGGGGCCCTGTGACACCAAGGGACCATTGTGACACTGTGGGGCCCTGTGACACCAAGGGATCATTGTGACACTGAGAGGCCTCATCAAACCAAGGTCCATTGTGACACCAGGGGGCCTCATGGAACAAGGGAGACCATTATGACACTTTGGGGTGTCATGGAACCAAGGGGCCATTGTGACACTGCAGGACTCCATGGAACCAAAGGTTCATTGGGAAATTGCTGGGCCTCATGGAACCATGCAAAGAAAATTAAGACACTTTACAGCCTTATGGAACCAAGGAGCCATTGTGACACTGAGGGGCATGTTGCCTTCTTGTGAAGGCCGCGATGACCTGGTTTCAGAGTCCAGCACTGCGATCTCCTCCTTGGGATCCTTCGGGGCCAATAACGGACGCTAACACCAATGTGGTGGACGGTTAAAGGTGTTTATTGAGGGGTCTCAAGGGTATTTATGGACTAGGGGGTTTCTCGACGTCAGACAGGGGTTTGGCTATACTTTCTAGGGTTAGTATGGAGTGGAAAGTTACTGGCATCCATAGGTTAGGGGGGCTACCTGTTTGGCTACATTCCAAGGGTGATCCTTATCTATGGGGAGGGGGGCAGAAGGATTCCTGTAATTTTCCGTTACAGCCCGAAATCTTCCGAACGCCTGTCCCTTACTACTACAGGGGCACCATGGAATCATGGAGACCATTGTGACACTGAGGGGCACTATGGAATCATGGAGACCATTGTGCCCCTGGGGGTCCCCACAGAACCAAGAGGACCATTGTGATATTGTGGGGCCTCATGAAACCAAGAGGCCTTTGTGACACTGCAGGGCTGCATGGAACCAAAGGTCCATTGTGACACTGCAGGGCCTCATGACATCAGTGGTTCATTGTGACACTGGGCAACCAAAGGAGACCATTGGGACACTGCAGGGCTGCATGGAACCAAAGCTCCAGGGTGTCACAGAGTGGCCTCCTGTCATCAATGGTCCATTGTGACACTGTGGAGCCAGAGGAGACCATTGTGACACAGCAAAGCCCCAGGGTCCAAAGGTCCATTGTGACATTGCAGGGCTCATGGAACAGAGGAGTCACGCGACATTGTGGGGCCTGGGGAACCACGGAGACCATTGTGACACTGCAAGGTCTCATGGAATCCTTGGGACCATTGTGACACTGCAGGGCCTTATGACACCTCGGGGCCACTGTGACATTGTGGGACCCCATCGAACCTGGGGGCCAGTGTGACACTGCAGGTCTTCTTGTAATCAAGGGGCCACTGTGACACTGCTGGAACCCATGGAATCAACTCACCATTATGACACTGCGGGGCCTCATGGATCCAAGGCACCATTGTGACACTCTGGAGCCCCATAAAACCAAGGGAACACAGAACAGCTCTGGCTGGTTTGGCCTCCCATGGGCTGCCTGAGTGGTCCAAGGGACCTTTGCATGTAGAGGGTCACTTCTCATCTGCTGCTGAAACACTGGGGCTGTGTGCTCTCCTTCCCAATGGAAAAGAACTGTCCTTCTGCTCCAGGCACCCACAGCCAGAATTGGGATTTCACCTCCAAATTTCCTTCAGCCCAGGGATTGTTCCCATAGGAATATTGCCAGGACAAGTCTGGCTGGCAGTGGTTTCACAAGGGTCACCTCTCATCTGTCCCCAAAACACTGGGGGAGGCTCCATGCTGTCCTAACCATGGGAAAGAACTGTCCTGTTTCTCCAGGTACCCATGGCCGAGATTGGGTTTCCACCTCCAAAACTCCCTAAATCCAAAATCTGCTATTACTGACAAGTCTGGCTGGCCTTGGCCTACTGAGGCTCTCACCTGCCTTCCAGACCTTGGAGCTCTGTGCTTTCCTTCCCAATGGAAAAGAACTGTCCTTCTCAGCCAGGTGCCCATGGCCACAATTGGGATTGCACCTCCAACATTGTCTGTTGTGACAGACTGGAGGAGATTGTTGGCTCCAAACATTTTGTGTGTGGGGGAGGAAGGGGCAGGTCCGGCCTTGCCCTGCCCTGTAAGCCCAGCCCTGCCCTGCCCTGTGACCCCAGTGCCCCCAGGGGCCTCCAGCGGGTTTACGGTTTCTACCTGAACCGCGGCACACTGAACCCCCAGCACCGCCGTCCGAGCCTGGGCACTGGGGCCCTCTTGGCTCTACTCAGTGCTGCTGCTGTACTCGGGGCACCCCAAACCCCGGTAGGGACCCGTGTCCCCCCACTCCAGGGATTGTGCGCGACTCACACTGCCCCGATCCTCCCCGCACCCGGAGCTCCGTTCGGGGTTTGCGTGCCAACTCACCAATTCGTCTGCCACCCTCAGTACGCCCTGAGGGCGCCTACCAAGCCTGAACGGGGAAGGCCGACCCCTTGCGTGCCACTCACATTTCTATTCCTCCCACGCCCGGAGGGGGGCCCACCTTATCCCCCTGGGAGGCGTCTCACTCACTCAGGCTTCTCCTGCTTCCCTCCGTTTCTGGCCGGTCCCCTGGCAGGAGTCCGGAACCGCGGTACTCGGAGGCCCACAGCTGCTTCGGGGCTCCGAGCTGCCGGGCCCCGTCTCACACACACTTCTTTCGCTTGCCTCCTACTCCTGCCACCGCCTTTACTTACCCATGCTCCTCCACACTCTTTGCTCCTAGGCTGCTGCCGACCGCTCCAGATAGGGCCAGATATCCCGCAGGCCCTCAGTCCTCTTCGGGTGTGGCCTTCTCCCGGACCAGTCCCCCAGACTGTTATGAATGGCACGTGAGCAGCTCTTTAGTGATTTCAGCTTTACTGGAAACAGTCTAGGCAGGGCACCCATGGGGTGTGCGCACACCACCGCTCCTCCCCAGACGGCGTGGAGGAGGAGGAGGTCAGCTCCGTCCTCCAGCAGAGCTGGGTCTTCTTTCCTCACAAGAGTCTCTGAGTAGACACCTGTTGGTTTCAGGTTCATAATCTTTATACGGCTTGTGGCCCGCTCTGGTTAGGTTGATGAAGGCTAAAAGTTCTGACCCGGATCTTTGATATTGTCTTAAGTTCTCTTTGTTTAGAGGTGGTATTTTGATTCTTTATTTGCATGGTGGTTGGTTGTTCTAGGGATTTTTGTTATGTAATCCTTTTCTGCTAGGTCTTATGGGAGTTTCATATTTGCTTATTAGGTGACGTAATCATCTTCTTTATGGTCTCGGGTGGTTTGCCATTTTAGATGCAAGTGGGAGCAGCGGGGGGAATACCCAACAGTAAGGGGATTTACATAATTATAAAACCTTTAAAAAAACAATTAAAACTAACACTGGCACTTTACATAACTATAAAACATTAAACAAACAATCTATACCTATCATTGGAACTTTCTATTAACTCCTTTAACAATGTATTCTCTACAACACTCTGGGAGGTTGTGGAACCAAGGGGATCATTGTGGCACTGTTGGGGCCCATGGAACCAAGGGGCCAGTGTGCAAACAAGAGGCCATTGTGAGCCTGTGGGGTGTAACAGCCCAGAACACTGAAATGCTGCAGGTAACCAAAGGCTTCTTTACTCGAGTTTGGTGCACAGGAGGAACACCAGCCAGATATTCTCAAGAGGTCAAAAGGACACAAAATTTTACTGGCAAAATACAAAACCACAAGAAACTTTGGAAAAGGATTTAATGCAACATCCAATTACACAGAAAACACTTTTCATAGCAGTAACTTCATTAACTTAGCTCATTTAACCTAGAAATCATTGAATACATAAGCTGCTGAGGGACCCAAAAAATGTTGCATATAAAGAGCATTAGAAGGCGAAGAAAGAGAGAGAGACAGAAAGACAGAAGCTCTATAGAAAGACACTCATATGACTAACAGCTCCTCGGGTTCCAGTGTGGGTGAGACACAAACCCCAGGAGAAGGCAGAGTCCATACCAGGGGCTGACCTTGTGCTCCGTGTTTTTAAGCCCCTGGGCCTTTGTGGGCCTGCCCCCAGGTGGGATTTCTGATGGCTCAGGCAATCAGGGCTGGGTTAGCACTGTCCCCACTGTGTGACTGACTGACAGCTCATCCCACGGTGTCTCAGGACATTGATCTCATCCAGCCTCTGACAGTGACCATGGTGACACCGCAGAACCTCATGGAACCATGGGTCGGTTGTGACCAGGGGGGTCCAAGGACACCACGGTGACACTGGGGAACCTCATGGGAACAAGTGGCCATTGTGACGCTGTGAATCCCCATGGAACCAAGGGAACATGGAACAGGCTGATGCCTTCAGTTTTAGCTGTCATATCTCCAGATTCTGTACTGCATTAGTCTGTAACTCCGGACTTCATACAGAGTGTTAGCAAGTTCTCTTCACAGTGTAGTCAGACAAAACAATCCTTTTCCAGCCCCAGAACCAGATGCTGTTGCAGCTTCAGGCCCCAAAAGGGCAAACAACAGTGAATTGATGAGAGCAAACTGGGAGGATGGGACGGCATCACCTGAGGCTGGAATTGGACATTTAACCCCAATATTTAAATGGACCAAACCTTATAAAAGTGGGAAAACTCCTGACCAGTCATCCATTTTGAGTGCAGCCTTGGCTGGGCTCTTGTCCTGCTCAAGGTGAATCCTTTGAAGGCGTTGTAATAAATCCCCACTTTATTCCTTTAACTCTGCCCAGCCTCTGTTCCAGGGAGCCTCTCCAGGCATCAAGCTGATCAGTGCCCGCAGAGCAAAGGATTGCTCAGGAAGTCTCCCTCACCCTCGCACAGTCCCATCTGACCAGGGCAAAAATCCAGTGGGGAGGAGAACATTATCTTGGGCCCTGGAAGGTGTGTTCTGCCTTTGCTTTGCACTTCCTTTCCTTGGACATTTGTGACATCTCCTTTGAGGAACTGAGGCTCATGGAGTTGGCACCAAATCTCCCATGGGGCTCCTCAGAGTGCACAAAGCCCAAAGGAGCTGCACCTCGACCAGAATTATCTTCAAGAATTAGTTTTGTCAGGAGTGGAATTAATGAAAAAGATTTCAATGAGCAATTACCTCAAATGATTTTTTCCCATTTTCAGGATTTTCTCTCCTTAGTTTTCTTTACATAAGAAGCAATATAACATTATTTTCTAATTGATATAGAAGCAGGGTGCTCCCTAAGGAAGTCTTGATTGGTAGGAAACGTCTTCCTTGAGGTCAAGCACTGCCTCTATGAAGAAAACTTTGCTTCTCACATTTTCAATATTGCCATTTCTCTCCTGGACCTCCGGGCACCCACATCCCTTTTCACCTTCTAGAAGGCACTGGGCTGAGTCTCAGCTGCTTTTATTTTTTGGGACAGGAATGATGTTTTCTGTAGTGGTGAAACAGCAGCCAAAGGCTGACAAACTGAATCCTGACTTGAGCTGACAGAAGCCAAGAGAAAGCTGACAACTCTTTGTGAGAACAGAGTTGTGCAGCAGTGAAAAACAACTTGTTTTTCCTGAGAAAGAGCTCTAAGACTGTGATAAACACTAGCCACCCACATAAACTGTTTTTTCACTCTTTGATAGAAAAATGAAAACTATCTCTCACAAACAACTTTTCCTGCACTTACACACCAGGGGTTTGAGTGACCAATCAATCACCTGTGGGTAAACAATCTCCAAACACATTCTGCACATCAGCCCAACACAGGAGAAGCAAATGAGATAAGCATTGTTTTCCTTTTCCACTGAGGCTTCTCAGCTTCCCAGGAGAAAAATCCTGGGCGGAGAGATTTTTTCAGAGAATGTGAATGCCCCAGTGTTAGAGATGAGTAATGAGATGGTTGGCTCTCCCAATTAAAGGGTGAACATGATCAGTATGTTAAGAGAAGTTGTACAGATGTAGAGTTCTGTTACTGCAATATGTCCCCCCCGCCCAGCATTGTTATCCCGGGATGATCTTGGTAGTGCGGGCATTTGGGGAGGGGCAGATTGTTCCTAAGAGGCTCGGCTTAGCAACAGCTGAGCTCCAATCCAGTTCCAGGAAAGCAGTCTGCACCAATGGACAGCGACCAAGAGTCAAGAGACAGCCTTTGGGAGGAGCTAGGGCTGCCTGTTGCAACAGCAAGGATATAAAAGGGAGAGCAGCCATTGTGTGGATGAGCCAGCCACGTGGTTACCAGCCACAAAGAGGGGGAGGCTCCCAGCACTGTCACTTTTTCCTTATTTAGTCCTTTGGTTGTAAGTTTGTTAAGGTTTTAATAGACCTTTCAAAATTTTGAGACGTGAGCAGTCATTTCTCACAGGGAGAAAAAGTTTTAAAAGAAAGTTGTTCTCAATTTATTTTTTGTCTTTTAAACCCAGGCCATTCCTACCACGCTCACAGTGAACCACAGCCTTTCCCACCACCTGCATAGCCACCCCCCACTGAACCCACTCCCCCTGGACTCTGCACAACTCCCAACACACCATTTGTCTGGGGGAAGCACAGACTGTGTCAAGGCAGCAGAGCCCAGACCTGGCCTGACTTCCCCAGACCACTGGAAAGGAGGAAATCCAGACCCACGGACACACACACGGACACAGAGCAAAGCTTTGCTCAAAGGGTTTATTGACTATTGATTGATTATTCTTCAGGGGAAATGGCCCAGGGCTCAGATGGTTCAGGGGGTTCCTGCAGAGATGATCATCTCCTCAGGCCACTGGAGAGGAAAAAGGACACTGGTCCTTGCAAGCCTAAAAGACAAAGCCCAGAAGGTGACCTCTGGAGCCCACTGGGCCATGGCTGGGCTTTGTCCCCAGCCCTGTCCCTGCAGGCACGGCTCACCTAGGCATCCAGAGAGGCAGCCAGGCGCTTCTGCCGCAGGAGAGCCCGCAGCTCTTCAGCCACAGGGGGCTGGGGACAAAGGCAGCGTTAGAGACACCCTGGGGGCACTGGGCTGCACTGGGAGGCAGGGGAGAGCAGGGGCGCCTTGGGGAAGGGGCTGTGGGAGCAATGGGGTGCAGGAGCTGCTGTGCTGCTGCCCAGAAGCACTGGGCTCCTGGCCAAGAGGCACAGCTGGGGCAGGGGCTGCGTCCTGGCTCATCCAGGGGCTCCTGGGCTGACAGGGATGGGAATGCAGCAGGGCCCTGGGCAAAGGCTTCCCTGGGGAGCAGCCCTGGGCCAGGGCATTGTCTGGGCTGTCAGGAGGGGTGCACTGGGCTCTGCTGGGACAGACTGGGATGGCCTGGGCTGTGCTGGCCAGGCAAGGGGAGGCTCTGACAGCGGCAGAACTCGTGGTACCCACCAGAGGCATCTCCAGGACCGCGACATTGTCTAAATCCAACTGCAGAGAGACCAGGAGACCTCGCTGGTCACTGGGATGTCCCCGGTGCCAGCAAGGGATGGGGGGACACCACTGCCCCCCAATGCCCTGAGGGGATGCCCTCCAATGCCAGCAGCCCACTCACCTCCCGAAGATCATCTTGGGTTCCTTCCAGGAGCGCCTGGAAAGGAGAACAAAGGCTGGGTCTGGACTGGACCTTGTGGGGCTGGGGGGGACACGGGTGCAGGGAGCAGGGCGCAGGCAGAGGGATGGGAATTCAGGGCCTCCAAGGAGATCTGTTTGAGGTGAGAGGAGACCCAAAGACACTGATCTGGGGTCACTTGAGGGCCCAGGGGAATGGGCTGGGGGTGTGGAAGGAGCAGGGTGTGAGGTACAGGGGAGGGGAAAGGAATTGAGGTGTAGGGACATGGGAGTGCAAGGGAGGGACTTGGTGGGGATAGAAGAATGAGGACAGGTGGGGACAAAACCAACGGGACTGGGAGATCATTGGAGTATGGGGAGTGAGTCAGGGAATTCTATAGGAGGACCCTGCTGCAGTGGCCAGGAAGAAAGGCAAAGGATTGAGGGGGGACATGGAAGGAAAGGCCTCAGGAATGGTCAATGGGAGGGTGTTTGGGGACCCTGAATGGGACATAGAGGAGGGACCAAAAGGGTGGGATGGGAGGCCAGAAAGGGCAGGATGTGGGGACAGCGTTTGGCTGGTGCCTCACCTTGGCCTGTGCCGGGGGGCACAGCAGGATGGAGAAGAGCAGGGCCACGCTGAGCACAGCCACCTTCATCTTCCTCTGGCTCTGGGCAGCGCTGCCTGAGGCTGCAGCAGGTGAGGAGCACCTTTATCCCTGCCGGGACTCCTCCCTGCACCCTCCCTGCCAGCCCCCAGGCCAAAGCCCGGCTTGGCACAGCCCCCAGCCCTGGCCACAAGCCCAGCCCTGGCACAGAGTCCACCCCACCCCACCTGTGGCACGGATCCAGCCCCCTTGCCCGGCATCCCTCCAGCTTCCTGCACGGGGCAGCTGCCCCTGGAAGGGCCCAGGCACCTGGGGGGCCAAGGGGGGCAGGCAGGGAGCCAAAGGCACCTGGGGACCCTGTGGGGACAGCCCCCAGTCCAACACAATCCATCCTCCAACAGCCCCCAGTGCCAGATCCCCCATCTCCTGCTGCCCCTCCCCTCCCAGAGCTTTCCCTGGGGGACACCCCAGAGCTGAGCCCGGCCCCAAACCCAACATGTGGGAGAACAAGGGGAACAAGGGACATGGGATCAGGTGGCTGATTGGCACCTCAGTCACTGCAGACACTGGGCAGCACTGGGCAATGCTGAGCACCTGCAGACAAGGCTGAGGCCTGGGGAATGCCTCACGAGTGACAATCCCAACATCCACACAACCCGATAGCCCTTTCCCTGCAGATGCCAAACCCCACCAAGCTCCATGCCCACAGCACTGTCCCGAGGGGAATATGCCCTGCCCTGCCCCTCATCCTGTCACACCTGCAGCCACCGAGCCCTCCCAGAGCACCTGGGTCATGGCCCTGGCTCTGGGCCCAGGCCAGCACTGGCCCTGAGCAGGATGTGCCCATCCCAGGCACATGGGGAAGTGGGCACCTGTCCCCAGGCAGCCACTCGGAGCTAATTGGGGTAACAGAGGTGCCCTGTGAGGAGGAGGGGTGTTGGTGCCCTGCCAGCCTCTCTGACAAGCCCTGTTTACCCAGGCCCTGAGGCACCAGGAGCACATTCAGACATCTTGGGCTTCCAGGAAGGAAAATCCACAGTGAAGTGGTTCCTGAGAGCTGTCCATGGCTGTGACTCCTGTTTGACATTCCTGGGCATTAGTGAAGGGTTCTGCACATCTCTTTCCCCAGGGACAATGTGGATCCACCAGAGAAGTGTTATGGCCCAGCTGGGAAAACATTTCAGGCCACTGCCTTGATTGTTTGCTCTGGAACTCACCCAAGGAGGCGCAGTGCCCAAGGGGGAAGATTTCCCTTGGGGGTTTTGATGCTTTGGGCCTTGGAGGAGACACCAGAGTGTCCCTGTGGGAAATGCTTGACCAGATGGACAAGAGCTGGGATGTCATTGGTTTTCTGAGGTCACCTTGGAGAGAAATTGAGGAAGTGTCTGCAGGACCCTCAACAGTGAATGAATGGATGAAGGAGATCCTCACTGTCCTGACCCACTATCCAGCAAAACCACAGCCAAGGGAAGAGGCCTGGTGGAATCAGGGGGGAAGGAGACCTTGTTGAGCCTGGTGCACACTGGGCACTGTGGGGTGATCCCCTGCTGGTGTCCCAGCTGTCAGTGCAATACCACTGCTCTGATAAGACTGGGTCCTTCAGAAACAAAAGAAGTGTTCAAGCTCAGGGGAGGAGGGGATCTGGTCGCACTTCTCTTCTCTGGCAGTTTCTCTCCCAGGGGGGACATTACATGAGAATTGGGATGCGGTAAAGGACAGGGCTGAGGGCAGCTGCTCCCTCTCTCTCTGGGCTTCGCAGGAGGACGCTGGGAGCTGCTGCCTGGGAAAAGGAATTGGTTGCTGCGGGTGGCCAGAGCAGCTTCCCCAGGCAGGCGCTGTCAGGCGCCTGCAGCACCGAAAGCGTCTCCACTTGGGGCTGCCTTGACAACTGCCCCAGCCCAGCAGACGCCTGAGCCCGGATGGTGCAATCAAAGCCTCACCAGAGGGACGAGAGGACTCCTCGCAGAGCAGATCCAGCCGGGTTTAGTAAGGGAAAATCCAAGGGCCCAGCTGCAGTGAGGGGGAAGAGGGAAACAGGAGCAAGCAGGAACGCAACCTCTGCTGAAGGGAACCAGAGGCAAAGAGCCAGGAGCAGGGCTGGGGCCAGGGTATATAACTGGAGGAAGGCAGGAGGGCTCGGGGTACAAATTATCCAATGGGGAAGGGAGTCAGGGCTGGGGTTAAGGTGGGGTGACACGGGACGCACCAATGGGGGAGCAGAGTGGGAGGGGTCTCTCAGGGAAAGAAAATGGAGGAACGGGGAGTACAGAACTTTCTGGAACTGGGGGATGAGCAGCAGTCAATTGACAACAGCACATTCACATTAACAAGCAAAGAACCATGGGGAATTGCACCAGTCTCTCACCTTAACTTGAACAGTGGTGTCCTCCAATGACATGCCAGGTTTGTCTTCTCCATGGCTGTCTCTCACATCTCCCCCTTTTTTATTTATTGAATAAACATTTCTCAGTGTTTTGTCAAGTCTTTTCTTAAAACACATCAGTGGTGCTGAAATGATAACAACTATGAGAAGGACCCACAATAAACTTTGAAGAATGGGGGCACCCACACAGGAAGGCCCCACTGCATGAGCGTTTTGTCCATCATGTCCAAAACTTTATTTTCAGTAAGAAGAGTCTTCATTTTCTCTTGCATTTGTTTGATGGTGGCCTGGATCGATGTGCTTTTCCATGACAGGTTAAAACAACAAAGTCCTTTGAAATCTTCACAACCATGGCCATGGGAGAGCAGCAGGAAGTCGATGGCCGCTCTGTTCTGAAGGGTGGCATGTCTGGTGGTTTCCTCGTCCGCTAGAAGGTCTGATAAGGCAGTGGATGTAGCCTTGGTCTGCTTACGAAGCCAGCACTCCAGGTGAGAAAGCTCACCGAGGGCCTTCGCAGCTGCAACCCATGGTAGAAAGATGGAAACAGTGACCCTCTTCATCTTGCCCCAAGTATAAATTTGGCCATCACAATTTTAATTGAATTGGGAGTACGATCTTTTCTGGGGCGCCAATTGAGTTTCTTGTTTCCAATTTTTAATTTGGGTAGTGTTTGGGGTGAGGGTAGTAAGCTGGCCAAGGCTGCAGGGGCCCCCTTTGATCTTCGAGGGGATCCCTGCCCACACCCTGTCACCACAGATGAGAAACACTCCCTTGGGAAGCACTCTGGGAAATGGACAGGACTTAGATAACGTTTTGGCAGTATAATTGCACCAGTCAACATCATTGTATCTCTTATCATTTGGTGATATATCTTTTCTCACTATCATCTGTGGTTCAGATTTCTCATGCCAATTTTGTTGGGGTGGCTCATAGAAAAAGTTGACACAAGAAGTCGCTTTGAGGAGCCCGGTAGGTCTAGTTCTTGGAGGTCCTGTGGTGCATGGGGTAAGATCTTCATCCACTCGTCCCAGGTGTCTACCAGGGTGGGCTTCTTACCTGCACAGGCACATTCATTTGGTGACAGGGGGATTCCCACCAGACATGTAGACAGCTGGGTCTTTTGCACCTGCCATGGCCCTGCAAAAGTTATCCTGCTTGAGAGATTTCCCCAGTGTGACCCATAGGTTTTCTGTTGGTTGTGGCACGACCCATCCAACCGCTGTTTGGATGCACAGGAGCACAGTGACGGTGGCAGCAGCTGTTAAGGTATTTCGGGGTGTCCTGGGAGTGGCCATCTGGTCCTCAAGTGAGTCAGGTATCGACTGTTTGAGCACTGATAGAAACATGAATGGTCAAGTTAGTTGTCACTGTAATTTTCTTCGTTTTGTCCCTATGGTAGGGAGGGCGAGGGATTCGATATTGGGGCAGGTGGAGACAATTGCCTTGGCTTGGTCTCTGGAAATCTTAAATTGACCTACTAAAGCTGGAGCATTCTGAGGAAAGAATGCATGGCTTAGACGAGCCTGTTGAAAGACATGTGGTGCAGCGGGGGAAATGTGGGTGGCACTTGCTGCCATTGCTAACAAGTCTGCTCTCCGGTTGCCCTCAGTGATGCATCTTGGCAGCTCTGTGTGCAACCGGATGTGCAGGATGTGATAAGGTTACTCTCTGTGGGAGATGAACCAAATTAATTCAGAGAGCAAGCTGTAGAATTTTTTATTTTGGACTTCCTTGATCAGGGCACGCTCTGCCCGCTCTGCTATCCCAGTGACATATGCAGAATCTGTGACTGAATTGAAGGGTTGTTGGAATGTTCGAAACGCCCTCACAGCTGCAGCAAGTTCTGCAGTCTGGGGGGAACCTTCAACAACCTGGATATCAGACTCCCACTTCTGAGTGTCTGGGTCCCTCCAGGTGAACACTGACTGGTGAGATTTGCCTGAACCGTCAGTGAACTCCGTGATAGAGTTTTTGAGTGGAGTTTTACTTTTATCTGATTTTGGGGCCAAATGCAGTGAATCTTTAAAAAGTCTGTGTTTAGGATAATGAATTGAAATTTTTCCGGGATATCTGTCAAATGAAATTTGTAGATGTTCATCTGTTTGTAATAGAGAATCCAATTGTTCCAAAGTATAAGGGAGGTAAATGCACGCCGGATTGCAAGCTGCATGGGTCCGGAGGCGATGTTGGCCTTTACTATTAAGTTTGGCTACAGGTTCTGGTGGGGTGGTAACTGTTTGATGTGGTTGGTGTGGCAGAAAAAGCCACTCGATGATGATGAGTGGGGTTTTTGAAGTGTCATCCCACTGAAAGAGCAGCGCATGGAAGTTTGGGCACTTACCAGAAATACCGAGGCTGAGGGGAAGGGACCGGTCTGTCCGATGTGCCTGGCGGTGTTTGATGGCGCTGGCGACTCTCTCCAAAGCCTCCCAGGCTCCTGGCGTTAGCGAGCGTGGGGAAGCCAGGTCGCCGTCTCCTCGTAGAAGGTCGAAGAGCGGTGCCAGTTCTTCTGTGGTGGGGCCCAGGAGAGGTCGGATCCACGTGATGACGCCGCACAGCTGTTGCGTGTCTCTTAATGTCTGGGGGTGCTCGTTGATGGACAGAGTTTGAGGCACGATGGTCCTTCCTGTGATTAAAAACCCGAGGTACTTCCATGGGCTCCATAGCTGGATTTTTTCCTGAGCTATCTGAAACCCCGCGCTTTCGACAGCTGCGACAGTCTTGGAAAGTGCTGCGTCTGAGTAAGACTTGGTGGAAGCACAGATTAGTACGTCGTCCATGTAATGTAGGTGTGAGACTCTGTCCAAAGTTTCTCTCATCTGCCTCACAATCGTCATTGGGGACCACTGAAGAAAAGCCCCTTGTCTGAAGTTCCTGGCCCTGGTGGAGAAAGTTACATGCCAAGGGCCCCAAGACCCGAGCACAGCTGCTGGCATTGCTAAGCTATTGTTCACAGGTGTGTTTGCTGTATGCTACACTGAACCCAATGAAAGGAAGAAGGGGCCCCTTCGCTTTTTGTAACAATAGCCTTGGAAGTTGTCCCACCTCTCGGCCTGGCTGGACTTCTCCTGAGTTTTGGGTGGTCCCCCACAGAAGACCCCTCACTTGTCTTACAACGGCCGTGACAGACAGACTGAGATGTACAAGGCCTCTCCATCCATGACCGAGACATGAAATCCCTATGTGAAAAGGCCCCCCCACACTCTTTCCAAGGACTGGGACTGAGACCCCTAACCTGGGGGAGGTGTGTGGGGGAGGCAAGCTAACCAAAGCAAGATGGATGTTGCAGGTGCGAGCAGTGGACCAAGAAGACAATGGCTCTCACCCACTGCAGAGAACATGGACTGTGTGTACCCTTCTCTAAATGCCATTTTTTCTCCCAAAAATACAATAGACTACCTTTGATTCGATTTCAAGTTGTACCCCTTCCCCCATCAACAAAAAGAGTATAATAAGAGTTCGGATGAACTGCAACCCTGAGATCTCCCCAGACGTGACCTGGTGAACTCCATTGGCTGGACATCAAAGGACTTCTCCTTTTCTATGTTTGGTAGCTCTATACCTTCCTTCCTCTTCCTCCCTCTTTTTCCCTTTTCCCCAATTCCTCCCCAATGCATTTTCTTGTGGTTATTCAATAAAGGTACATTTCTTTTGATTATCACTGCAACCCCCTGTACTGTGTTGGTGTTTTTTGCACTCTGACATCAACCCACAAACCATCACAAAACCCGTTCGTAAGGATGGATTGTGACACTTGCATACATACTATAGAAACCTTCTATCAAACCTTAAAAATTCTCTACAAATTCATTTCCAACATTACTGCTCTGGCACCGCCCAGATCTGGTGTTTGCTGCCACCTCCAGTGCCCAGATCTGGAAATTCCCTTGTTCCGGCAGAGCCAAGTCCAGCAATTTTCTGGTAAAGAAAGCCAAAATCTGGCAATTTCCCACTGACGGCACCGGCAATGCCAAGATCTGGTGTTTGCTGCCAGCGCCTGTACCCCAATCTGGTCATTTATCGGTTCTAACACAGCCCAAGTGCAGCAGTTTTTTGGAAAAAGAAGACAAAACACAGCAATTTCCTGGTGCCAAGACTGTCACCACTCAGACCTGGTGTTTGATGGCACCACCCATGCCCAGATCTGAACATTTCCCTGTGCCACCACAGCCCAAGTCCAGCAATTTGCTGGCAAAGAAAGCCAAAACCAGGCAAATACCTGGTGCCTACACTACTCCGATCTCGTGTGTGCTGACACCGCCAGTGCCCCGATCCGGAATTTTTCAGATGCCTGCACAGCACAATTCCAGCAGTTTGCTGGCACAGAAAGGTCACATTTGGCAATTTTCCAGTGCCAGCACATTCCCCACCAAGATCTGGTGTGCGCTGGAACTGCCAGTGCCCTCATCTGGCAATTTCCCAGTGCTGGCACAACCCAAATGCAGCCATTTTCTGGCAAAGAAAGCCAAACCCAGCAGCTTCCCGGTGCTGCCACCAGCACCACTGTCTCTGTCTCTCTGGGAGCCTCTCAGGAACCCTGGGCCAGTCCCGAGTTGCAGACACCGGGGGCAGCCCCGACACGGCCGACAGCGGGGAGACACTCTCTGTGCCCCGAGGGTACTGAGGGCACCTGGGCTGGCCGCCTGTGCAGCACAAGAGACACCAGAGACAGCGGTAGAAGAGAAAGGGCCGACTCTTAGCAGGGGTTAATCCAAGGTTTTATTCCAGGTGTCCCAAAGGAGCCCCTACACCTCAGGGGCCTCCTGCCGAGAGCCCGGGAGATGTGCCAAGGTTACATTTAAAGGGAGGTGGAAACCCAAAGTAGAGAACATTTGACTAACCAAGAAGTGACCCTAAGGGATGGGTCCTGGGGGATGGACATTTAGGACAGTGTATGGGGCAAGGCTTGGGGGGCTGACCCCTGGCCTCTGGCTGATCACTCGACATCCTGGACCGAAGCTTCTAGAGGGAGGGGATGGGATGCTGAGTGATTGACAGAGAGCCAGGGTGGGGATTTGGGGATGATCTCAGCAAGGGCAAAGGATTACACAGGGAAAGGGAGGGGGGTACCATCTGGGATGAGCCATTTGGGAAAAATACAGGGATTCAAAACCTAAACTATCACAAAGTATTATGATGTATGAAAACACACTACAACACACCACCCAGATCTGGTGCCTGCTGCACAAGTGCCCAGATCCGGAAATTTCCCAGTGCTGGCACAGCCCAAGACCAGCAATTTGCTGGCACAGAAAACCAAAATCCGGCAATTTCCTGATGCCAATACAGGCGCCCAGACCTGGTGTTTGCTGCCACTGCCAGTGCTCACATCTGGATATTTCCCCATTCTGACAGAGCCAAGTCCAGCAATTTTCTGGCAAAGAAAGCCAAAATCTGGCAATTCCCTGCTACCGTCATTGGCAATGCCAAGATCCGGTGTTTGCTGGCACCACCAGTGCCCAGATGCGGGAATTTCCCGGTGCCGGCACAGCCCGAGTCGAGTAATTTTCTGGTAAAGAAAGCCAAAACCTTGCAAATACCTGGTGCAGGCCCCACCCAGATCTGGTGTTTGCTGGCACTGCCAGTGCTCAGATCCAGCAGTTTCCCAGTGGCAGCACAGCCCAAGTCCAGCAGTTTGCTGGCACAGAAAGACAAAACCCGGCAATTTTCTGGTGATAGCACCAGCAGCACCCAGATCTGCGGTGAGCTGGCACCGCCAGTGCCCAGATCTGGCAATTTCCCTGTGCCAGCACAGCCCAAATGCAGCAATTTTCTGGCAGAGAAAGCCAAAACCCAGCACCACCCAGATCTGGTGTGTTGGGGTTGGTTTAAAAGAAGAGGGAGACCTTGGCTTAAGGCCGTGGGAAAACCCTCTTTAGTTGGGGTCAGCAGGAGCTCCCGCCCATAATCCTCATGTTCAGTTATGCAGACTGCTACTAGAAAGTTCTGAGTTCTCTTTGCTACCATTGGTTAATTTTACTGCAAAAATTGTAATATTCATAATCCTTCCTTCCTCTTGGATCCTTCCCTCAGATCCCACCTTAACCCCTCCCCATATATAAATGTATAAATATCCCAGCAGGACCCTGGACCCAGGCTTTTTTCTGCTTTGCTCTCTGTACTGTGCACGCCGTCCTGTTTGTTGTGTTTGCCTGCATTAAAGTTCTGTTTCCAGACAAGCAGATGAAAGCAGTCTCTGTCTGTAAAGTGGCCAGAGCTGGTTCTCAGGGAAACCACTGGCCAATGGTCCGGACGAGGACCAGAAGGTTTCACTGGTGTTTGCTGGCACCACCAGTGCCCAGATCTGGAAATTTCCCTATTCTGACACAGCCCAAGGGCAGCAATTTGCTGGCACAGAAATCCAAAACCCGGCCACTTTCTGCTACTGGCTCTGGCACCGCCCACATCTTGTGTTTGCTGTGCCAGTACCCAGATTTGGAAATTTCCCGGTGCCAGTAGAGCCCAAATCCGGCAGATTTCTGTCGCTGCCAACGACACCACCCAGATCTGGTGTTTGCTGGCAGCGCCAGCGCCCAGATCTGAAAACTTCCTGGTGCCAGCACAGCCCAAGTCCAGTGATTTGCTGGCACAGAAAGCCAAAAGTTGGAAATTTCCAGGTTCTGGCTCCAGCACCATCCAGATCTGGTGTTTGCTGGCAGTGCCAGTGCCCAGATTTGGAAATTTCCCAGTGCCTTCACAGCCCAGGTCCAGCAATTTGGTTTTAGCTAGCTTAGGCAGAGAAGTTCCTGGGACTGGGACTTTCCTTTTTCTTGGAACTGTTTAAACCTCCTCGGGACTGAAAACCCAGAAAAACACCAGAAGCTCACACCTGTGGCCCACTGAGGTCTGGGACGCTGCATTCCAGCACCAGAGGGACTTAGAAGAGACCGAGTGAGCCAACTACAACCCACAAAAAGGATTTTCTGAATTTGCCATCCTTTCAGCACTGTCAGAGGTTTTATTTAATATTATTCATTTTTCATGCTTGTGAATACTTTACTTGATAAATAAACTGGGGTTTTATTACTTTTCCCAAGGGAAGTCTTTTTCTGAACTAGTAGGGGGAGAGGGCACTGGAACTTGATTTCTAGATGGACCCCTTTTGGAGGCTTCCTCCCAAAATTTGCCATAAACCAGCACAAACAGTCACAATGGAAACTTCACCAGTGGCAAAACACCCCAGCCCACCAGGAAAAGAAAGGACACGTAAAGTTCTCCAAACATTTGTCCTGCTTTGCTGCAAAAGTCCTGCTGCAGACACTGTGCAGTGTGGAAAGCCAAGAGAAGCTGCAGCTGGTGGCAAATCTTGGGACAGAAGCTTGACCTTGTTCTCCAGGAGAGATTCTTGGCAAGAGCAGACAGGAGAAGATTCCTGGAAAACTGAAACAGCTTTCCAGAAGTGAAATGTAAATGAAAGAAACAATCCAAGATGTTTTCCTCTATTTATTTCTATGCTCCCCTTTTCCATGTTGCACTACTTCTCCATCCCAGTAATTCCAGATGCACTGCACCTCTAAGATTGGTGACTTAGTGATTTTTAGACACTCTAAAATACCATGAGGCACACACAGATTTCCTTCCCCTGTTGTTACTGGAAGGCAACACTGGAGATGTACGTGCAGTGCTGGGCTCAGGTAGGAATCCTAGCCCAAGGGAAGGTGTCCCGCCAGTGTTTGCCCCTCAGCCAGGCCAATGCAGAGCAGCAAGCGAGGGGATTGCTGTGCCAGTGTGCAGGAGTCAGGGCTCTGCACCTGGGCTCAAGGCTGCAAAGTTCCCGTGTTTGGACAGACTCAGGGGCTGTGCCCGGGGCGTGCGGGGCTCGAACGTGGGGCTCGTGGGGCGAGCGGGGAACGGACACGGGGACGAACGGCCCCGGTGCTTCAGTTGCAGCGGCGGCAGCGGCGGCAGCAGCAGCGGCGGCAGCAGCGGCAGAAGCAGAAAAGCAGATATTCCATAACGATCTTTCTCTTTCTATCCTTCTTTCTCTTTCTCTCTTTCTTGGTCTTTCTCTCCTTCTGTCTCTGTGTCTCCCTTTCCCGCCGTCGGGCACCCTTCTCCCGGGGTCCCTTGCCCGGCGTCCCTCTCCTCTCCCCGCCTCCCTCTCCTCTCCCCGCCTCCCTCTCCCCCTGCCGGGCCGGGCCATGCCCCCGGCCCGCCCCCGGCCCCGGGCGGGGCTGCCCCGTGCCCGGCCCCGCCCGTCCCGCCGCGGTCTCGCCTCCGCCCGGCTCTGGCCCTACTGGCGGTGGCGCTGCTGGGCGGGCATCAGTGCCGTGTGCGGGGGCGGCATCGCCGCCCTTTGCCTCCGCCTGGCCCGAGCCCGGCCCCGGCCCCGAGGCAGGCTCCAGCCCCGAGCCCGGCCCCGGCCCCGGCCCCTCCCGGGGCCCGCGGAGGACACAGGCGGCGCGGCCGCTGCCGCCGCCTCCGCTGCGGCTTCCCCGGCCCGAGCTCCGCCGCTCGGCAGCGCGGCCGCCGGCCCCGAGCCTCCCGTGCCGCGTTGCGAGGAGCGAAGGCCTGGGCATGGCCGGCCCGGGGCGGCTGAGGGGCGCTCGGGGGCCCTTGCTGGCCCCGGGCCGAGCGCTGACAGCCGCGTCCCGCCCGCAGGGACGGCGCCCGAGGCTCTGCAGGAGCGCTACCGCCTGGGTTCGCTGCTGGGGCGCGGAGGATTCGGCAGCGTCTTCGCGGCCACGCGGCTCTCGGACGGCGCCCCGGTGAGCGGCGGGGCCGGCGGCGGGCGCAGGAGGAGGGGGCGGAGGAGGGGGCGGAGGAGGAGGAGGAGGAGGATGGGGCTGGGCAGGGCGGGCGGCGAGCTGAGCCCGCTGCTGTCCTTGGCTCGCAGGTGGCCATCAAGAGGGTGCCACGGAACCGCGTCCGGCACTGGGGCGAGCTGGTGAGTGAGCGGGGCCAGCGGCAGCAGCCGGGGCTGCCGGGCGGGGATGAGCCGAGGCCCGGCACGGTGGAAGCCGCCAGGACGCCTCGAGGGGGAGCGGGCGTGGGCGCAGCGCAGGGCGCAGAGCATCCCGGGCTGGCTCAGGGCTTCCCCAGGCCTGGCAAGGCATCGGCCCCACTGAGGGCATCGTGCTCCTCCCGCAGCCCGACGGCAGCAGGGCCCCGCTGGAGATCGTGCTGCTTGCCAAGGTGTCCACTGGCTTCCCCGGCGTGGTGCAGCTGCTGGAGTGGCTCGAGCTGCCCAACCACATCGTGATGGTGATGGAGCGGCCAGAGCGGTGTCAGGACCTGCAGCGTGTCATTCGGGCACGGCGGTTCGTGCCCGAGGAGGTGGCGCGGGAGCTGTTCCGCCAGGTGCTGGAGGCCGTGCGGCACTGCACCAGCTGCGGGGTCCTGCACAGGGACATCAAGCCAGGGAACATCATGCTTGACCTGGCCACCGGGCAGGCCAAACTGATTGACTTTGTCTGTGGCACCTACCTGCAAGAGACCGCCTACACCCACTTTGCAGGTGAGCCCACGTAAGGGTGTACTCCTGGTCCCGGGATCTCATGGCCCAACATCTCCCAGCCCAAGGTGGCTGTGGCAGCGGGGATTCTCCCTTTTGCTGCCAGTCAGGGGACTGAGTCTTCAGCTGAGTTGCTTTAGAGCGGGGCTGGGTGGGGAGCCATCTTCCAGCCCTGCTGGCAGCCTTTGCCAGCCACTCTGCCCAGGACTGGGGCTGGGCTGGGGCAGCCAGCCCGACCAAACCCCTGTGAGTGGGGGTAGCAGAGAGGGGGGTGGAACCTGTGCCCCAGCCAGTTTGGTGTGCAGGTGAGAGGAAGGGCTTGCACTACTCAACTCGCCCTGTTAGCCTTTGCTTCCTAATATTTTAGGGGCAATGCAGACAGGCAGGATAAGGGCATGTTTTCCCCAGCACAGAGAGGGTTTTTCCTTTGCTTGTCATGGTCAGGCTTAGCCAGGGCTTCCTCTGCCCTCTTCTGACACCAGTGGCTTCTTTTCCAAGCCTTAGTTTGTGCACAAGTCCCAGGTGCTGGCGAGAGGGCAGTGGTCACCCTGTGTGCCACTGATGCAGCCCCCGCAGGCCCAGGGATGCTGGGGCCAGGCTCTGGGAGCAGCACCATCCCCCTGCTGAACTCCATCTGTATTCCATAGGAACACCATCCTACAGCCCCCCGGAATGGAATGACTTTGGCTGGTACCATGGCGAGGCAGCAACGATCTGGTCCCTGGGCATCCTGCTGCACCAGATGGTCTGCGGGGAGCACCCTTTCAGGAGGGGCCGGAACCTCAGCTGGGGCCAGCTCCCGCTGCCACAAGGGCTCTCTCAAGGTGGATCCTCTTCTCTGGGCACGGGGGGAATCCCAGTGCTGGGAGCCAGCAGCGGGCTCGTGAGCATCCCGCTCTGGCAGCTGCTGAGGAGGTGGCACATGTCCTGCTCTCCTCCAAAACAGGGAATGGATGGGAAAGTTTAGGCCCAGCCCTGATTGCATCCAGCAAGGCCTGGGCATGGCAATAGTGGGGCAAAGCAGACAGGAGCCTTCTCTGGCTGACCGGCACTTTCTGCTTTCTCTGCCCAGAGTGCAAAGATCTGATCAGGTGGTGTTTATCCGTGAACTCCTTGGAAAGACCCACATTAGAAGACCTGTTCTGTGATCCTTGGGTGCAGGATATTCCTCGGCCCTAGAAGAAGGGAGAGAGCCACAGGCACACTTTGATGCAGGGCCCTGGTAAGTTGCAGCTCCACACATGCCTTGGCAATCAGAAGCAAAGGAACCCAGACCTTTTTGTGCTGCCTGTGTCACTGCACGGGGTCATGGGATGGGCACACGCAGCCCTTGTGCTGCAGCTGAGCTGCTCTGCCCAGCACTGGTGGCCGCCATCCAAGCTGGTTTTGCTTGTGCTGGTTCCCTGACAGCTGGGGCCCTGGGCAGAGCCCTGAGAGCCTGGTCTCCCCCCAGGGAAGGAGAAGGAGCCCCTGGAGAAGCTGTACCGGGTGGGGATGCTGCTGCTGCTGCTGCTGCTGCTGCTGCTGCTGGAGACAGCCAGGATGGCACCAAGGATGAGAAGCTCTTCCTCAGCCTGGCCACTGGAGGCTGAAGGTGATGGACTTTGATTCTGGCACCTTCTTCAAAGCCAGACTCCACAGGGAATTTGCAGGTGAGTCCCCACACGGGGAAATGCTGCCAGATTTGGGCATGGCCCAGCCTGGCTGGGAAGCAAAGGTTCCCCCTCTGCTGGGGCAGATGCAACTCATCCTTCAGTCGCTGCCCAGCTGCTTTTGGCAGGGCTGGGGCATGGGCTGGGCTGGGTACAAATGGGAGTGGGCTCCTGGCCCTGCCAACAGCCCCCAGCAGCCACCGTGGCCTGGGCTGGGGCTGGGGCTGGGGCAGCCAGCCCGACACAAACAAAGCCCCATGCTGGGAGCAGAGGTGGGACTCCAGAAGCTGTGCAGGGGCTGCTTTGCTGTGCAGGCAAGGAAGGGCTGGGCTGCTGCACTGCCCTTGTTTGCTTTGGGATCACCGTGATTTTGGGGGGCAGTGCAGGGTGGAAGTGAGAAACTGTGGGCTTCCCTCAGCCATGGCTGGGTTTTTCCCTACCATGTGGGAGTTGGGCCTTCCTCAAGGCCCTGACAGAGATAAGAGTTTTTCCCATTTTTCTTGTTTTCCCTTTTTGTCTCTAATCTCTTTTCAAGAATGTGTTGTTTGTTTTTCCAGAGGAAGGATTCCAGGTGGTCCAGTGGGGATGGGGAAGTGCTTGGGAGCAGCTGTGGCGTGGATGGGCGGTGGCCTTGGAGAAGGCTGAGGACGTGGTTTGGGAGCAGCTTTTCTTGCAGCCGTGGCTGGCGTGAGGTGGGTCCCTGTGTGCTTGGCAGGGTGGGATCAGAGCTTTTGGGAGATGGCAGCGAGCACAGGAGCATCCTGCTCTGGGCAGCTGCTGAGGGCTGGATGTGCCGTGGCTGGCTGCAGGCTGGGCACATGTCCTGCCCTCCTGCTCTGCTGCCAAAGGCAGCAGGGATGGGCAGCTCTGGGCACAGCTCTGGGCACAGCCAGCATGGCCTGGGCACCGCAGGCCTTGGCACAAGGGCACAGGAGCCCTCAGCTGAGGGGCACTTTCTGCTTTCTCTCCTTGCAGCCGGGCTCTGCGGCTGCTGAGGCTGCTCTGGGCTCTGCCAGGGCTCTGCTGGGCTCAGCCCTGGGCCCAGCTGGGCTGGCTCTGCCCTCCCATTGCTCTGACAGCTTTGCATCAGACGAGCCCCTTGCGAGCACAGCGCCTGAGCTTTCTGCTTTGGCAGCTGAGTGAGACTCTGCTGCAGGCCCAGAGATTGCAGCTGGGGACACACATCCAATTGGCAAGAACCCAAACCCTCCACAGTCCCAGCTGAACGCCTGGATCTGCACAGGGTGTTTGTCTGTCCCATTCTTCCTTCTTGATTGCCTGGAATTGTGCAATTGCACTTTCTTCCTCCTCTAGAAGTGCCTGAGTGGGCCAAAGCTGGCGAGTGGGCCGTGTTCCTGAGGCAGTGCAGTCTGGAGCTGATGGATGGAGAATTGCCCTTCTGCACTGCCAAGCCAGAGCAAAAAGCCCTAAGTGGCACTTTGTGTCTCTAAGAAATCCCTGACAGTTTCAAAGGGAATGTGCAGCTCCTTCCCAGGCCGAGAAGGAAGGGCATCTTCTAAAGGATTTGGGCTTTGACAGAGTTTCCATTCCCAGTCCTGCTTGGAGCTGGAAGGGCACAAAGCAATTTCCTCTTGCTTTGAGCACAATTTCAAATGGCAATGTTGGAAACAAAGCCCAAAATCTTTTAAAAGGCTGCTGGGGTCAGTAAGATGGATCCATGCCATCAGCACATTTACAATGTAAATAACTGAGTTCCCCTTTAAAAAAGATCATTTACTTCTTAATGCAAAGTTTCAGAAGTTTTTCACTAACACTTGGGTTTTGTTTTCATCTTTCACATTTTATATAGTTTTTTTTCTTTTTCCTTTTTTTCCTTTAAATAGAAAACATGTCCTAGAGAAGGAATGTCCTTTGCTCCTGGTTCCTGTGTGGAGCAGCTCCCTTCCTGCTGGCTGAGCTGCTCAGGCAGAGCCCGGCAGCTCCTGGCCCTGCAGGGCTGAGGCTTTTCCCCGTTGCTGGGCACAGACTGATGGAGCAGCACTGCTGAACACGGGCACACACAGAGGGCCCAGCAGCAGCTGCCTTTGGCCACCTGAGGCTCCAAGGCCCAACCTCTGAGCAGCCAGGGCTGGAAGAGACTGGCAGCATCTGATCCCTGACTCTGGGCCAGGGCTGCACAAATGACCCCACAGCAGCAGCAGCAGCAGCAGCAGCAGCAGCAGATGGAGCTGACTTTCAGCACAGCCCCTGCCCCTGTTCCCTCCCGGGTGCAGCGGTGTCAGAGCAGCCTGAGGCACCTGGGAGCCCCCAGTGCCAGCAGGGACTTGAGATGGCAGCCCTGGGCTCCTGGAGGCTGTGCAAGGAACGGAGCTGGGCACTCCCTGTCCATGGGGAGCTTGCAGATGGAAAAGGCTGCTGTGCCCAGGCAGCTCCAGGGGCACAGAAAGGAGGCTCTGGAGCACTGGATCAGTGCCAGTGCCACAGTCCTGGGCAGCAGCCAGCCAGCCCTGGGGGAACAGAGGGCACAGCAAGAGGGACAGAAGCAGGCAAGGGCAGAGACTGGGAAGAGCCAGGCCCGCGAGCAGGAACAGCTGCTCCATTGCACTCTTGGAGAAAGCTCTTGGCTGCTTCAAAGCGCTGAAAGGCGTGAAGGGCAGAGAGGAGGCCACAGCAAACAATGCTCCTGTTTGCACAGCCTCCCCTCTGCGTGTCCCAGAAGGAATTGGATGGACTGGATTCGTCTCTCCGAGTGGTCTCGTTCAGCATGAGCAGCTCAGCCCCAGGAGCTGAAGGAGCTGAAGCCTCAGGCCACAGGAGCTGGGCAAGAGGGAACTTCTGGAGCAAAGTAATGCTGCTGAAATAGCCCCAGCTGAATGCAGCGGATCTCATCATGGAATCACAGAATCCTTTCTGTTGGAAAAGCCCTCTGAGCTCACCCAGTGCAGCCGCTCAGCCAGCAGTGCCAAGCCCAGCACTAAAGCACGTCCCTGAAGTGCCAAGGCCTGCACAGCAGCCCTGAGTGAGGCCTGGACAGCAGGCCCTGAGCCAAAGGTGGCCTCTGGAGGAACCTTCCAAGCAAAGGTTATCTTTGTATCTGCTCCCTGCTGAGATATGCATGGTCATTAGCACTGTGATAGATGTAGCCACTCCTTAGTGAAACATGGATGGCCCTTTGTGTATTTAGGAGCCAGACAAGGCCATGAAATCTGACATCTGGCCTTGTGTGGGGCTGAAGGATCAAAGTCAGCTGCCTTGGCTCCTCCTTGAGGCCTGGCCAGGCTTTGGGAGGGAGCCAAGAGGAGGATGAAAGCAGATGTTGGCACACTAGCAGTGCTGTCAGTTTGTTCATGCAGCACTGCCAGAGCTGGGCCCTCTCCCAGCGGGCTTGGAGCCTCAGCTGGGGCTGGAGGCACCTGCAGGAATTGCCAGTGCCCAGGAGTGGCTCTGCAGCCCTTGGCTGTGACAGCTTCCCCAGCTGCTGTGTGCATCTGGGGGATGGCAAAGGCTGAGGGTAAATGCTGCTGCATCTTTCTGAATCACTGCAGGCAATCTTTGGTGGGGATGATTGGGTGCATTGCTGAGCTGCTCCTTTTGTGATTCTTTGCTGCTCTGAACTGCAGGAAATGACACTGATTCCTCCAGTTGGAGTCTGTGTCTTTGGTGCTGACTTTGGCCACTGGTCAAACCAAACTGGCCCAGTCTGGCCAGATCCCAACCAAATGTCACTTGTTCAATGTCAATGTGAGGCATCAGTGCCATCAGAAATTCCCAGATGGGAAGCCCTTCCCTGGAGTTCCCTGGCTCTGGAGTGGGCTGAGGTGGGAGCCCCGTGGGAGCAGTGGGGCAGTCGGGTAAAAGAAGCTGCAGCCCTGGATGTCTTCAAATGCATCCAAAAACTGCACATGGAAAAGGACTTGTGGGTTTGGGCAGACAAAGATGAATTTGTTAAGAGTCCATTGGAAACAGCAGCTTCAGAAGGAACAATTATTGTTGGAATGCTCCCACATGGAGCAAGAGCAGAAGATTTTAATCTTGAGCTCAGCTGCATTTGTACCAGTGAAATATCAATATGATAAATAACTATATGTATTTATTGTATAATAAGACCTTAATATGTATATATATATTTGTATATATATATATACATATATATTATAGATATATGTCTGTATCTATCTGTCTATATGTATATCAATATGTATATCTACATATGAAATAATAATAATGTGAAATAGTGCTGACAATACTAATTTGGTAGCTTTGGCTGCTCAGGGATGTAACTCTAAATACCCTACAGAACAGGATTGGCCAGGACCCTACTGTCAGTGGTCAACTTTGTGAGATTGTATACAATGTAAAAAGGAGAAAGGGAGGAAATTGGCTATTTTCCCAGGGTTTGGTGATACTGTGATGCAGAGTGCTTTGTCTGTTGCTGTGAAAAATACAGGGATGAAGCCTGCAGGGTTTTTCATGTCCCAGACTATGCACAAGCTGCAGGATTGGTTGAACGGGTGAAGGGGTTGTTAAAAGAGCAGTTGATAAAATGAGGAGATGGGAACCTTTGCCCATGGAGAACCCATCTCCCAGATGTGCTCCATGCCCTGAACAATGGCCCACGGGGGAATTGGAAACCCCCTGGCTGTGCATGGCTGCCCCCAATTTGCAAATCCAACCATGGGCAGTGAGACTTGGACTGCCTGGGAAATTGTTCTGGCTGTGATGGCCCCTGGCAGGGCCAGCCCAGAGGCTGCAGGGCTGGGCCTTCATGCATTGGAATTAATGAGGATGAATTCAAAGCAAATGAGAGCCATCAATACTGAAACAGGAATTCAGATTCCTCCAGGACACTTTGTTTTGGTAACTGCTCCCTTGGAGCTTGGCCTTGCAAAGTGTTCATGTCATGGCAGGAGGAATTGATGCAGAATATCCAGGAGAAATTACAGTAATTCTGTGAAACAATAGTGACCAGGATTGGATTATTCAACACCAGGACAGGGTAGCACAATTATTGATATTGCAATTTCAGGAACGATTGTGAAAAAAGGAGCTCCAGCTCCAGTCCCCACCGTTTGTGGAGATAAAGGGTTTGGATGCAGCAGTCCTAATAATGGAGCCAGAGTGTGGGTCCGGAGGCCAAATGGCCCTCCCGAGGCAGCTGAAGGAGCAGCTCCTGGGAAAGACAACTCGGAGTCCTGAAAGCTGGGCAGGAACAATGGGAATGTGTCCCTGCAGCCAAGGATTGTGTGTGAGAACAAGTAGATGTGACAGGATATTGTTTTACACATGCTGCCAGACCAAATCTCCCTGTTTGCCCCAAGGGCCCCTTTGGCAAATGCTCTGATCCACGGGGCTCCATGGGAAGGCTGCTGTGACACTGAGGGACTTGCACAGGAATTGCATCCAGGAGCCCGGGTGCCCCTCAGGGACTGGGACCCGGCCCCTTCCAGTCAGAGGGGAAAGGGCCCCCCAAGCCTTGTTAGCCCCAGACAACATGGTAAAGCTGAACAGCAAAGGGCCTGGGGGCATTATTCTGGAATTCAAAAGGTGCCAGCTCCATGGACAACAGAATTCTTGTTCCTAACTCCAAGGAGATTGAGAAAAAAGAATGAAGAACGGTGTCACTAAAGAACTACTGATGTCTGTAAGGTGTACCTTGATAGTCAGCCAGAATCTTTGTCTGCCACAAACACCTCTAGTGTTTGACCAAGGGGTTAGTCATCAAAATGTAATGATGAGTTCTGATGGATTGCTGAGCTTCTTTTGTAATTCTTTGCTAATGATGATGTGCTTTGCTGAGCTTATCCTTTTGTAATTCTTTGCAGCTGTGCATGATATAAATGCCACAATTCCTTCACTTGGTGTCTGTGTCTTTGGTAGTGACCCTGCCCACTGGTGAAACAGGGCCCCCTCTTGCCTAAGTGTTAGCTGGGAAGGCAAAAAGCCTCCCTCCAAAATTCCCCCCTTGCTCCTTGTTCCCCCCCTTCATAGCCTGAGCATGATGTGCTCTGGTCTGGGCTGTGCCCGGGGTCAGTTGGGGTCACCTGTCCTGGCTGTGTCCCCTGCCAAGCTCCCCCGCAGCCCCAGCCCCTCCCCAGCGTGGCTGGACGAGGGGCAGGACAGGCCTTGGCTGTGCTGCAGCTCAGCAAGAACAAAACCATCTCTGCGTGCTCAGCGCTGTGCTCAGCACCCGGCCCAGCAGTGTCTCAGTGCCAGGGGCTGTGCCCTCAGTGCCTGCCAGGGCTTTCCATGGCAACTGCCAGGCCAGGTGCCCCAGGTGTCCCCCCCAGTGCCGGTTGCCATGGAAACAGTGCCCAGCGCTGCCCCTTTCTGTCTGGCTGACCTGGCCTTTGGCCCTGGCAGTGCCCTTGGCTGCTGGTTCCTGGTGCCTGAGCGGCCAGCGCGGCACAGGGCAGGTGGCCATGGCACAGCCCCCAGCAAGGGATCCCCTCTGGCCCTGGGCACTGACACCAGCCCTGAGCAAGGGGCCCAGGGCAGCTTTCCATGCCCACCAACCATCACAACGGCTCCGGGCATTGCTTGCCCTGGCACCAAACCAAGGAACGGGTCCCCGTGGCCGTTGCCATGGCACCTGCTGGCACCAACCAGTGTCACTGCAATTGTACCTGGAACAGCCCTGGCACCGCTTTGTCCTCAGGGTTGCCATGGCAGCCCAGGGCAGCAGCAGCTCTGCAGGCAAGGGGCCATGGAACCTGGCTGCAGAAATGGCTCCTGGGGCTGCTTTCCAAGGAAACCTGAACTGATGGCGGTTGCCATGGCACCCAAACCCAGCACTGGGGTCCCTGCAGTGTCCATGGCAACAGCCCCTTGCAATGGCCCACTGCCTGTTGGGATGATGATCCACCCTCACAGCTGGCCCAGGGCAGGGCTGGAGTGCTCTTGGTGCCACCTTGGGCTTGGCACACACTTGAGGAGGATGTCTGTTTGCAATGGGGAAACTCAGGAGTTTTAGATGGCTTCAAAACTCAAAGAAGGAAAATCCCTCTTTGCCTGAGTGCAGCCACTTCTCCAAGCAAAGCAGCTCCCAGGTGAGGGAGGAGAGACACCATGGGCTTGGGGAATGTGGAGCAAGGTTGTCCACACTGGCTCAGTGCTCAAGGCACAGCTTCTCTGAGCAGGCCAGACCTCCTTAGGACAGTCCCTGCATCAATATCAGTCACTGAATGCTGCAGTCACCTCTTGTGTAATGGGAACAGCAATAAAAGACACCCTTTAAAATAGGAATACATATTTCCTAGAAGCTCTTTGAGCTATTTCTCCATAACTATTTCTCCATAACCCTCCTAATGAACTGCACTGGAGCAGAGGGAAATCAAGGCAGAGCCATGGTTTGTCAGGACTTGCTTGATCCTCATGAGCCTCACTGTGCATTTGGAGCTGAGCCCTTGAACCTCAGGGCCTGGGAGGAGATTGCACAAACCTTGCCTGCAGTCAGAGTCAGAGGAAACACCCAAAGTGTCTCCAGGCATTCATGGCTCCCACTGAGGTCCCTGTCCAACACAGGCTCCTCATGGACTCCTTGGAGGAGAGAATTGGTGGCCAGGATGGCACAAAAACCTCTCAGACACTCAGTGTGGAAAGGAAAATCCAAAGTACCTTCAACACCTTGAGTGTCTCAGAGCATGAATGAGCCCCACTGAGTGTCAGTACAAAGCTCTCCAGGGACTCACTAACGCAGATAATTGGGGCCATGATTGCACAAAGCTCTCCCAGAGTCTGGATCCAAAGGGAAACACCAAGTACCTTAAAAGAACTGAAGTACCTTGAAGCATTCATGAGCCCCACTGAGTGGTGTTACTGACAGAGCCTCTGCAGGGACTAATTACAGCAGGTAATTGGAGGCCATGATTGCACAAAGCTCTCAGAGACTGCAAGGCCAAAGCCAAACCCCAAGTCCTTTGAAAAAGCTGCAGTCCCTGCAGGGAGCATTCAGGAGCCGCCAGGGCCATTGCTGAGCAAGGCTCCCCAGGGACTCCTTGCAGCAGATCCTTGAGGCCCCTGGGATGTGGGCCAGGGGGGGATGCAGAGGGCAGGACAAGGGGCTGGCAGTGCCCAGCCTGGCTGGGGCTGGGCCAGGAGGCCCCAGGGCCTCAGCACAAGGTGTCTCCTCCCAGCCCTTGCTGGCACAGACCCTGCTGTGCCCCAGGGCACCAAGCCTTGGCTTCTCTTTGTCCCCAGCTGCCATCAGTGCCTCCAGTTCTCTGCTCTGCATGGGGCCTGGGGACACTTTCTCTGTCGTGTCCCTCAGTGGGAGCCACTACAAGTCCCAGAAACTTTGGAGTTGGATTGTGACTTGGAGTTCTGCAGAGGCTTCTTCAGCTCCCTCTCAGGGCCTGATGTTCAGGGCCTCAGCACAAAGGCCCAGAGGCTCCTAAAGTCCTTGTGCTGTGTCTGTGCTGCTGAGCTGGGCCGGGCTCCTGGCCCAGAGGCAGCTCCTGGCAAGGGCAGCAGAGCTGCAGAGAGACAGCTCTGGGCAGGAGCAGCTCCTGTGCACAGCCCAGCAGGGCTGGGGCACTGCCTGCAGCCAGCCCGGGCACAGCACAGAGGCACAGAGAGCTTCAAGCAGGCAGGGCTGGGAAGGGGCTGGGAAGTGCCTGGGGCACAATCACTGCCAGCCCTTGGCACAGCAACCTCTGGCTGCAGGACAATGCAGCTGCAGCTCCTGCACTGATCTCCTAAAGCTGCAACATCCCAATGCCTGCAGACTCTGCGAGTGCATCTCTGAGGATTTCTGCTGCAGGGGAGCTGAAATGCTCATGAAGCTCTCACATGCTGATCAGTCACAGAATATTTCCAAGACAAGGATTTTGATTGAAATGAGGCAATTTCCTAAGACTTTGTCTTCAGATTCCTACTCCTGGAGAGTGGCAGGGAGGGGGGATAATTATTAAAGGATGATTATGAATTATTAGTTCTGAATTTTGGCAAGTGGTGCCTGAGATCACCAAACTGTTCCTTCTAGTGACCAGCAGGTTCACAGGAGATCCCTAATGTGCCTTCAGCCACTGTGCCCATGGACAGCAGCAGCAGCAGCTTTGCTGGAGCCATCAGGCTCAGTCTGAGCTGTCCTTTCTGCAAGCTGCAAAGAGAAGCTGCCCCCAGGCAGTGCCCTGCAAACAGGCAGGGTTCTGTCAGGCCAAGGAGAGTGCACAGAGCTTTGGGCTCTGTGAGTGCTGGCACAGAGAAATCAGGCACAGGGAAACCCCTGCAGGAGGAAAAGCTCCAGGAAGCAGAGAGAAGATCAGGGAAGGAGAGAAAACAGAACCCAGCAATGCTGTGGCAGGGAGAGTTGAGAGATGTGCACAGGATCCCCTGCAGTGCAGCCCCTCCCTCTGAACAAGCCCCCTCCCTCCTGTGCCCCAGCCAAGCCTCTGCCCTCAGGCCCAGGGCTCCAAGGTGTGCAGCCCCTCCTGTGCAGGCAGAGCTGCAGCAGAGCCGTGGGGCAGCTCTGCAGCCCCGGGCCCAGTTCCCTCTGCAGAGCACAGGGCTGGGAGCAGCTGCCCGGCCCTGGGGGCTCTGGAGGGGCACAGCTGGCTCAGGCTGACGCTGTCCCCAGGGCCCGGCTCTGGGCAATGCTGTCAGGGCAGCCAGGGAAGGAGCTGCATCTCCCTTCAGCCAATGCCAGCAGAAGGACACTTGCAAGTCCCTCTGAGATTTCAGTCCAGGCTGGGAGCTTCACCCCAGCATGCAAACCTGTCCTAGAGCATCTCTGAGTGATAAGATCCATGGGCAAAGGCAGAGGTGTTGTGACACTGAAAATGCTGCTGGGTTGGTGGAATGAGCAACGTGAGTCCTTGGCTACAGAAGTGGAGCTGGGCTCTGCTGGATCCATCTGCTCTCACAGTACCTGGGCGTTTGTAAGAGAAACGTGGGAGTGTGAACATCCTCCAGCTGAGCAAAGTGAAATCCCAGAGGAACTGCAAACAGAATGAAGTGACAGATCATCTGCCCCCAGTCTCCACTCATTATCTTGCCTCAGGGAAATCACTCTGTTCTACCAGAGGGCAGCAGAAATGCTGAGGGTTTCTGATATCCAAGAGTACCAGGAAGTCCATGGAAGGAGCTTAAAAAGAAAACATCAGAACTCTGAAACACAAGAGCAGGTCCGTGTGTGTTACAAGGGAGGGTGTGTGGGAAATGGCTTTGATTTTGGTTACAGGTATCTCCTCTAACCCTTCACTGTCCTTTTCTCCATGAACAGGTGCCCATGTGCAGCCACAGCAAATGTCCAACAGCAGCTGCATCAGCCTCTTCCTCCTGCTGGCACTGGCAGAGCCGGGGCAGCTGCAGCTCCTGCACTTCTGCCTCTTGCTGGGCATCTCCCTGGCTGCCCTCCTGGGCAACGGCCTCATCATCAGCGCCGTAGCCTGAGGCCACCCCCTGCACACGCCCATGTTCTTCTTCCTGCTCAACCTGGCCCTCCCTGACCTGGGCTCCATCTGCACCACTGTGCCCAGAGCCATGCACAATTCCCTCTGGGACACCAGCACCATCTCCTACGCAGCATGTGCTGCACAGGTCTTTTTCTTTTTGTTCTTTATCACAGCAGAGCTTTCATTCCTGACCCTCACGTGCTCCGACTGCTACGTGTCCATCTGCAAAGCCCTGCACCACGGGACCCTGCTGGGCAGCAGAGCTTGTGCCCACATGGCAGCAGCTGCCTGGGCCAGGGGCTTTCTCACTGCTCTGTTGCACATGGCCAATACATTTTCCCTGCCCCTGTGCCATGGCAATGCCCTGGGCCAGTTCTTCTGTGAAATCCCCCAGATCCTCAAACTTCCAACCCCAGGGAACTTGGGCTTCTTGCTGTTGGTGCCTGTTTATCATTTGGCTGTTCTGTGTTCATTGTTGTTTTCTCCTATGTGCAGACCTTCAGGCCGTGCTGAGCATCCCCTCAGAGCAGGGACAGCACAAAGCCTTTTCCACCTGCCTCCCTCCCCTGGCTGTACCTCTGTTTATCAGTACTGCAGTGTTTGCCTGTTGTTGCAGGCTCCCAGCCAGGTAATAATTAGCATTGTCTCCATGATTGCAGAAGGCTGATCCATGGCTTTATTCTACTATATTATATCATATCCTACTGTACTTATTAAGGAACTCCTCCCCTTACAGACAGTGCGATACAGCTTTGCCCTAATTGCTCAATCCCTGCAAACACCATGCAGTGGCCAGGCAGAGCTGTCAGCAAAGGAAGGGCCCAGCCAGGTGGGGCAGCCGGGGGATGCCGACAGCCTGCAGGGACAGAGGCCAGGGCAGGGACACCGTGGGACAGCCTGGGCTGCACAGGGCACAGGCATGGGCAGCAGCTGCAAGACAGCCCTGCCAGAGCCAGCTTGGGCAGCACTTTGGCCATGGCTGCTGGGCCTGGGGCCAGGAGGGGACAAGTGACCCTTGCAGGCCTGGGGCCTCATTGCCTCCTTGTCCCTGCTCAGCAGCCTGGCAGGGGCCGCCCCACGCTCCTGGCCCTGGCATTGCACATCCCCACATGCCAGTGCCCATCCCGGGAAGAGCCCTGAGCCAGGAGGGAGGGACAGGATCTGCCTGGCCAGGCCCTGGGGCTCAGGCCTTGGCCCTTTGCATTCCTGAAACACATCCAGGTGTGCTCAGAACCAGAGACACCTTTGCCTTGTTTGTGCCACCTGGCATCACTGCCTGCAGTGTTCTGCTCTAGCTGGAACCTAGGGACACTTTCTCAGTTGTGTCCCTGACAGGGATCTCTTCAAAGTACAAGAAACTTCAGTGTTTTATTAGAACTGAGTTCTTGAGGGTTGTGACATCACTGAGGGGATGGTGACATCACAGAACTGGCTGTGACATCACAGAGCATATTATGAGGCCATAGAGCAGAGTCTGCCATCACAGAGGGTGGCTGTGTGGCATCAGAGAGTGGGTTGTGACATCACCTAGTGGCTGTGTGACATCATAGAGCAGGCTGTGACGTCACAAAACAGATTGTGACATGACAGGATGACTTTGGGATATCAGTCTTCTGTGATTTCACAGCACTGCTGTATGATGTCACAAGGTGACATAGAGTTGGCTCTGTGACATCACAGGGGCAGTGTGACATCACAGGGGCAATAATAGTGACAATAGCAAAAAGAAGAATTAATAATGGTAATAAAAACCCTGCCATGCTTATACTTGGTTTGCATGGCCAGGTTTTGGTAAGGGGAGCTCGAGGAGCACCTTCTGTGAGAGGCTGCTGGAAGCAGCTGCTCCTCTGTGTCCCACAGATTCAATTCCAGCCAGCTCCAGGATGCACCGGCCGCTGGGCAAGGCTGGGCCAGTTGGAAATGGTGGTAACACCTTTGGGGCAAGAGATTTAGGAAAATGGGTGATGGTGTAGGTGTAACTGTGAGCAGGGAAGAGCAGGGTGAGAACACGTGAGAGGAACAACTCTGCACACCCCAGGGCAGGGCAGGAGGAGGGGCAGGAGCTGCTCCAGGGGCTGGAGCTGATTGCCCTGAGATTCCCTGGGCAGCCCCTGGGAGGCAGCTGGGCCCCTGCAGCCCATGGAGGGCCCGGAGAGCAGAGATGCACCTGCAGCACCTGGAGGAGCCCGTGCTGGAGCAGGGGGTGCCTGAGCAGGGGCTGGGACCCCATGAGAAACCTGTGCTGGAGCAGGGACCCAGCAGGGACCTGCAAAGCCGTGGAGAGAGGAGCCCACGCTGGAGCAGGGTCCTGGCAGGACTTGTGAGCCCCTGGGAGAGTGAGGCAGCTGCAGCAGTTTGTGAAGAGCTGCTGTCCGTGAGATGAACTCACCCTGCAGAAGTTCATGGAGAAGTGTCTCAGGAGGGACCCCTGGCACAGCAGGGGAACGACTCCTCTCCCCGAGCAGCAGAGAAACAACGGGTGATGAACGGAGCAGAGCCCCCAGTGCCTGTCTGCCTGCACCACTGGGGGAGGAGCAGAGCTGGGAAGGAGGGAGGAACAGGCAGAAGGTGTTTGTGAAGCTTTATTTTACTTCTCACTATCCTGCCCTGATCTGGATAGAAATAAATTCAATTAATACCTGTAATTTCAAAAATGTTTTGCCTATGATGGCATTTGCTGAATGATCTGTCCCAGTCCTTAACTCAAGCCATGAAGCCTTCATTCTGTTTTTTCTCCTGTCCATCTCTGGAGGGGAGTGAGAGAGCAGCTTTGGTGGGTGCCTGGCATCCAGGCAGGGCCAAATGGCTACATGTTTCTCTTTTCTTTTTACTTTTTTTCCTTTCCCTTTTTCCTTTCCTTTCCTTTCCTTTTTCCTTTCCTTTCCTTTCCTTTCCTTTCCTTTCCTTTCCTTTCCTTTCCTTTCCTTTCCTTTCCTTTCTCCTTTCCCTCTCTCATTCTTTCTTTCCTGTTCTTTTGTTCTTTCCAGAGGTCACAGTGCAGAGGTTGAGTGGGGCTTTGATGGAGGGAGTGGAGGTGGCGGGGAGTAGCGGGGACAGGAGGCACAGGGCTGTGGCACAGGCACCCGAGGGGCCCGGGCAGCTGGCAGGGGGCAAGGCCTGTCCCCCTGGGCCAGCAGCAGCCCCGTGCCCTGCCCAAGGCGCTGCCAGCAGGGGCTGGGCCCCAGAGGCAGGGGCAGAGCCCAGCCCCGGGGGCGGCGTTTGTGCCCCGAGCCCCGTCCAGCCCAGCCTGCCCCGAGTGCGCAGTGAGCGCTGGCACGGCTGCCCTGGACAGCGTGGCCTGCTGGGGACACTGAGAGCTGCCCCGCTGTGACCCTGCCCGGGGCACTGCACAGGCACCAACCCAACCCCAGCCAGCAGCACCCCTGGGCACGGCCCAGGCACTGGAGAGCATCACAGCCAGCCCTGCTGCTGCTGGGGATGTCCCAGGCACCAGAGCCCATCCCAGCCCCGCTGCTGCTGGGGATGTCCCAGGCACCAGAGCCCATCCCAGCCCCGCTGCTGCTGGGGATGTCCCAGGCACCAGAGCCCATCCCAGCCCTGCTGCTGCTGGGGATGTCCCAGGCACCAGAGCCCATCCCAGCCCTGCTGCTGCTGGGGATGTCCCAGGCACCAGAGCCCATCCCAGCCCTGCTCCTGGGATGTCACAGCCCCTACAAGTGTACCGGGTGTGGGAAGAGCTTCTCCCAGAGGTCAGCCTTGACCCAACACCAACCCAGCCAGCACTGAGGGAAGCCCTGCCAGTGCCCCCAGTGTGGGAAGAGCTCCGTGCGCTGCTCCAGCTCCATCCCCACGGGAGGATCCGCGCTGGATGATCCCCAGTGACCCCGGTGGGCAGAGCCCCGGTGATCCGTGGTGCCGGTGATCCCTGGTGGGAAGACACCTGGCTGGGGGCTCCACATCCTCCTGGCTCCTCATGGCCTGGGTCTTCTTTTCACATTTCTTCATTCTTTCCAAGCTTTTACCCAAAACCTGGGTAAAAATAAAGATGTTGAACTAAGATGGGGCTAGAGAAGTGGGGGGCTGTTCCAGAGGTGTGGGGGATGCTGGGTCCGAGGGAGCTGAGAGTTCCTGGGAAGGACTTGGGGCTTGCTCAGGGCTTTGGGGACACAAGGCCGAGCGGCTCCGGGTGCTTTGGAAGATGCTGGTGGAGATTCTGGGGCTGCTGATCAAGGACCTCCCGGCCTAGAACTGTCCCTGTGTCCCCTTGTCCCGCTTCCTGGTGTCCCCTGTAGCGGATACCCCCCTCCCTGCTGTCACTCCCCTTTCCTCCGCCCCTTCCCGTGTCACCCCACTCTCAGTCCCGTCCTGCTCCATTCCCAGTACGGACCCCATTCCCTGTCCCCATTCCCCATTCCTCATTCCCATTCCCTGTCCCCATTTCCCATTCCCGGTCCCCATTCCCAATCCCGGTCCCCATTCTCATTCCCATTCCCCATTGCCCATCTCGCATCCCCATTGCCCATCTCCCATTCCCATTCCCTGTCCCCATTCCCTATTCCCTGTCCTCATTCCCATTCCCGGTCCCCTCTCCCCGGACGCCGCCGCCATCGCTCCGGCCCCCCTCGGCCCTCACGTGACCGTGCAAATCCCGCCCTGCTCCCGCCCACCAATCCCAGCGCACAAATGCTCCCTGATTTGCATAACCACGCCCTCAGATTCGGCCCCGCCCCCGCCGGCTGCAGCTGCGTCCGGGCGCTGTTTGCTCCCAGTTCCCTCCCAGTGCTCCCAGTAAGAGCGGGACCGGCAGGGAGAGCGCTCCCAGTTCCCGCCCGCTGCTCTCACCATCGTTCCCAGTGCTCCCAGTAAGAGCGGGACCGGCAGGGAGAGCGCTCCCAGTTCCCGCACGCTGCTCTCACCATCGTTCCCAGTGCTCCCAGTATCGCTCCCAGTGCCGGGCGTGGCGGGGCTGCTTTGGAACCCCCCCAGGCCAGAGCGCGGCTGCTTTTGGGTGCCGGCACTGCCCGGGCCGGGCTGGGAGCGGAGGAGGAGCGGGAGGGAGAGCAGGGACAGAGGAGGAGGAAAAGGAAAGGGAAAGAGAGAGAGAGGAGCGGGAAGAAGAGGAAGAGGAGCAGCGGGAGGAGGAGCCGCAGCACCAACCCCACGCGGTTCCCCCGCTCGGGCCGCGGCTGCCCCGGTTCCGCCCCCTCCGGAAGCCGCAGGTGAGCGGGGAGGGGGAGTCGCCCCAAATCCATGGCGGAGAGGGGCGATCCCGGTGCAGAGGGACCCCCGGCAGCCTGGAGGGGTGGGGGAGGCTGGGGATGAGCGGGGTCCGGGCCCCCCGAGGCTGAAAGGGGCGCTGACTTCTCCAGCTGCACTTGGGCACCGGGACCATCAAACCCGACACGCTCAGCCCTTGTTTTGCCCCCCAAACCAGGATTTCCCATTCCCAAACCTTGGCCAGGTGGAGGAGGAGGCTGCGAGGAGGAAGAAGATGCCCCAGGACACCCAGGCAGGTGAGGAGGAAGTCAGTGCCCCTTTCCCCCTCTGTCCTGCTCCATCTCCCAGCCCAGCACGGCCCCCGGCTGCAGGACAGCCCCACTGCTGATGCTGTCCAGCCAGGGATGCACTGGGGGGATCTCCTTCCCCTTCCCTGTGGCACGGAGGCAAATCCCATCCTCTCCTTGTCCTTCCTTCCCCAGGGAAGGAGCTGAGCATGGAGAGCAGGGAGGACAAATCCCCACAGCAGAACCTGGTGGCTGAGGCCGTTTGGAGTGGCTCCAGGGCACAGGAATCCAACGGGGAGGAAAAGTCCCAGAGATCCCACACAAGGAGGGGCTGCAAACGCAGATCACGGGGATCCGAGGAGGAAAGACCCACCTTGAGCCAGGAAGGTGACCACAGGTTGGAGTTGGGGGTCCCTGAGCAGCTTCAGGATGGGGAGAAGCCCCACAAGTGCTCAGAATGTGGGAAGAGCTTCAGGTGGAGATCGTCCCTGATCAACCATTGGAGAATCCACACAGAGGAACGGCCCTATGAGTGTGGGCAGTGTGGGAAGAGCTTCAGGTGGAGCTCCCACCTGAACTCCCACATGGGAATCCACACCAGGGAGAGGCCCTATGAGTGTGGGCAGTGTGGGAAGAGCTTCAGCCACAACTCCAACCTGATCTGCCACCAGCGCGTCCACACCGGGAGAGGCCCTACGGATGTCCTGAGTGTGGGAAGAGCTTCAGAGCCAGATCCAGCCTGATTTTCCACCAGAGGAGCCACACGGGGAACGGCCCTACGAGTGTGATGAATGCAGCAAGAGGTTTCAGATCAGCTCCAATCTCCTCCATCACCACTCACACAGAGGAGAGGCCCTTCCGCTGCCCCGACTGCGGGAAGGGCTTCAGGGACAAGTGCAGCCTCCTCAGGCACCAGCTCATCCACTCCGGGGAGAGGCCCTACGAGTGTCCCAGGTGTGGGAAGAGCTTCAAGACCAGCTATGAAGTGACTGCCCACCAGAGGAGCCACACGGGGGGAACGGCCCTGCGAGTGTGGGGAGTGTGGGAAGAGCTTCAGGACGAGCGCCCACCTGAGTGCCCACCAGCGCATCCACAGCGGGGAGAGGCCCTATGAGTGTGCCTGGTGTGGGAAGAGCTTCTCCCAGAGGTCAGCCTTGACCCAACACCAATGCATCCAGCTGTTGTGTTGTCTGTATAAGTTGGACTGTTCTGTTCCCCCTATCATGCAATGGTTCTGCCCTGGTTCTCCCTTTCCTCCTTTATGCTGCCAGTTATCCCAACTCCTCCCCAGTTGCCTTGGAGATTAATGTACCCTTTCTCAAATCCCTCCCCAGTGCCCTGTCCGTCACTCGGCGCTCCCACCCTTCTCTCTAGAACTCTCTAGAAACTTTCAGCTGGAGCGTCGAGTGATTGGCTCAGGGGCCGGGGCCCCACCCTCAAGTTATCCCCATTGGGGTTTTCCCTAAGTCAATCTTTGGTATCCCACTCCCCTCTGAAACCCTATTTGTCCAAGGACTGACTCCTCCCCTGTGTCCCTCCCTCCTTATAAGCTCTTGTAACTTCCCCCTCGCTCTCTTTGGTTGTCGGTTTCCCCTGGGACCCAATAAACCTGGATTCACCACAGCTGGAGAGCGCTCTCTCATTTCTGCTGACTGTAGCCATAAGCCAAGCCACGTCCTGCCACAAGGTAACACTGCTGTCACGGCACAGAGCGTTTGCCTTAGGTGCTGTCCCGAACCACGGAGATCGGGATAGTGCCCCCCTACTGCTAGCGGTGCTGGACAGCCGGCCGGGACGTCCGAGAAGGACAATCAATCAATCTTTCTCCAGCTGGACCGCTTCATCCAGCACTGAGGGAAGCTGTGGGAGTGCTCCCAGGGCGGGAAGAGCTTTGTGTGCTGCTCCAGCTCCACAGCTCCATCCCTCATTGGAGGATCAGCACTGGATGATCCCCAGTGACCCTGTTGGGCAGAGCCCTGGTGATCCGTGGTGCTGCTGATTTGTGTTAGGAAGACACCTGGCTGGCTCCTGGCTCCCCGTGAGCACCTGGACACACCCACAGACCAACATCAGAAATCCATTGTGGAGAGCTGTCGCCCTGACTTTTGAAGATTTTTCTAAGCCTTCTGATGTTTACATTCTTGTAGCAAACTTTCTCACATACTTCCTGTAAATAACTTATTGTTTTGCATTCTTTTATGGAGGAGAAGAAATCTGATGGACTGTTGGTTTGTCCAGTGTCATTGGAGAGGTGGCACTGTCACCCTCCAATCCACTGTCACTTTTGGAAAACTATAAATGTTGGAGTCAGGAAATAAACTTCCCTTTTTTCCCCTTGAGAACAGTGGTGTGTGCGCTCGTGTTGTTTCGTGTCCTATAGCGACATGGAGCAGATTTGTCGACTTCTGACCCCAGAAAAATCTCACTTCTTGCATCTTCCTGGTGGCATCAAGTAACACTGGGTGGCCTTGGAGGTCTTCTCCAATACAAATCCATCATTTTAATTCTCTCTGCCCCACAGGCATCTTCTACAACCAAATCGGGTCAGACTGGGGCAAAACCCTATGATTTTGGAGACAGTGGGGTGGAAACCCCTCCAAAAAAGGTTCTTCTCACCCACCCAAGCACGTGGATGCTCTTCTGGCAGGGACACATAAATCCTTTTGGTTTTTCCTTCAAACACAAAGGTTTCTGTTCATACCTTTGAAAGCCCTGAAATTGGGGTAAAAATCAAGACATTGAACTAAGGCTTGGATGGGCACACGTGGGGACACAGCCCTGGGTGGGGACCTGAGTTGGAAGTGGCCATGGACAAGGACATGGGGGGACACAGCCATGGATGGTGACATGGGAGGACATGAGCATGGATGGGGACATGAACTGGGACAGCATCAAGGTCACCACCTGTGCCACCACAGTGCCACCAGCACCTTCACCTCAGCCATGGCGCTGCCTGATGCAGTTCCTGCCACCACGTCCCCCCTGCCACCATTGTGGTGTCCCAGCTGAATGTCACCACCCACCAGGGCAGGATGGGAACTTGTTCAGCTGGTGACAAGTGGCCCAGGAGAGAGTGACAGCCACCAGGGTGTCCCAGGGCCACCGTGCTCAGGGGACCCCAACCGCCCCTGGGGACAGGGCAAGGGTCAGTGTCACCCACAGGGGCCATGTGGGCCCATGCTGGGTGTCACTGGAGGCGTCCTGGTGGCAGCATCCCCACAGGTGTGGTGACATTGTCCCCTGCTGTGTGTCCTGGTGGCATCGTGTCCCTTACATGTTGATGACCCAAGTTCTATCATCCTTGTTCTCCTCCCCAGTTCTAGAATGTTCCCCACTCCTGCCTTCCTATTGGTTCCCGTTGCCTGCAGCTCCTCCCCTGAATCCCAGTTGGTTGTTGCCCTTTTGTCCCGCCTTTGCACCACCCTTGTTCCCTCTGCCCATTGGCCCTCAGGCCCAAAGTGCGCTGGTGTTTGCAGGGGTCCCAGGACGAGGGAAGAGACGAGAATCTTGACTCCATGTTTCAGAAGGCTGATTTATTATTGATGATATATGTTATCTTAAAAGAAAATGATATATTAAAACTATGCTAAAAGAATTGAAGAGAGGATTTCATCAGAAGGCAAGCAGGGAATAGAAAAGAATGATAACAAAAGCTCATGACTCTCCGAGAGTCCGAGCCAGCTGACTGTGATTGGCCATTAATTAGAAACAACCAACATGGACCAATCAAAGATGCACCTGTTGCATTCCACAGCAGCAGATAATTCTTGTTTTTCTTTTGCTGTGAGGCTTCTCAGCTTCTCAGTTTCAGAAAATATCATGGCGACACCAAAGCTCCCCCTCCCTTGTCCCATATAAAAGCCTGGACCCTGCTTTGTTCTTGGTTCTTGGTGCCTGGACCCCTCGGGTGTGTTGGCCCATAAAGCACCCCTGGAACTCCAAGCAGGGATCCCCTCCCGCCTGTTTTCCCCCCGAGCTGCAATCGCCATCGGCCTGGTGCTCGCTGAGCCATCCCTTTCCTAGAGGAGACGCCCTGGGGAAGGCAGTGCCTGGTGCTGGGGATGGGCACTGGGGACTGCTTTGGGCTGGGGAGACTGAACTTCCTTCCAGGGGCTTCTCTGGGGCAGGGCTTGGATTTGGCCTGGAAACAGAGGGAAGGTTCCAGGAGGGTTTTGTTCCTGCCCAGAGCCGAGGCCTTTCCTGTTCCTCATCCTGCCCTGGCAGCGAGGGCTTGGGGAGCACCAGAAAGGGGCAGAGACGCAGCTGGGACAGTGACCTGACTTGACCCCAGGGCATTCCCAGACCATGTGGAAGAAGAATCAGTCTGGAAAGAGGGGGAAGAAGCAGAAAGGGGGGGATGCTGGCAGTGATGGCATTTGTGTCCCCAGGTCACCATTGCCTGGGCTGGAGCCCTGCTCACCTGGGCACGGATGAACACCCACCTGCCCGTGGGAAGCAGGGAATGAATTCCTGGTTTTGCTTCCTTGCACAGCTTTTCCTTCCCCCATGGACCTGTCTGAGTCTGAGCCCAGGAGTTTGGGCTCTTTGTCTCCTTCACTGCCTGGATTCTCCCCCATGGGGTGCTCCAAGGAACTGGGCCTGAGGCCAGAGAAGGAGACAGGAGAGATGGAGCTGTGCACTGTGGCCATGGCAGCAAGCAGGGCACCCTCAGCCCATAAATAAAATCAGGCACAGAAACGGGCAGATGGGATTTTACACCCTTCCCTGCTGTTTGCATTTCCTGCAAGCTTTCTGCAGTGTTGCTGGCAATATTTTTGTACTTTTTCAGGTGATTTACACAACACCTCACAGGACACACTCACGGGATCAGGAGAATTCTGTGATATCCCATGGATTCATGTCCCTAGGAAATACCAAGGCTCTAGTTGATTAGTTACTGTTTGAGTCCAGAAGTGGGCAGTACAAACTTCCATTTTTCACTTCCAAGTGCTCATGGGGAAAGCACAGCATATTCTTCCAGATCTCTGCACAATATTTGTTAGCTACGTACAATAACAAATCTCATTTACATCGCTGCTCAACAGCTCAACATAAGGAACCCAAACTACTGGCCTATCCCTAAGACTACACAAAAAGAAGAAAACAAATCTATTTTGCTTCCCACTTCACCTGCATTTGGGATTTTTGATTTTGCATTATATTTTAACATGTAGTTTTCTTGTTATGTCTAGGCTCTGAAGTAGGGTTTGTCGCTGTTGTGAAACCAAGATTAATCAATGATTAATACAGAAATAGATGTTCTAATCTATCCTTACACTTTTGCTGGTCCCTAGGAAAGCTGGTGGGTGATTTCTGTCTGTGTTCAAATATTTAAAGCAATAACAAATAGTCCCATGCTTGATATTTCAGATAAACAATTTAATGGCACCTTAACATTGTTTTCACGATCTTATAACGTGCATCTTTTACTCCTTGTGAAGCTGAAATCTTTTTAAATACAAGCAATTCTACTGCACTTTTAGAAGTTTCAAAACCATTTTAACATACTGAAAACAAAACAGTCTAAAAAGACAGGTCTAACAGCCATTAAAATGCAGGAAAAAGCAAGAGGACTTCAGGTAAAAGAACATACATTGAACAGCAACATTTCTTCCACTATGTATTTATGTGTTAAGAAAAATGGAGTAAATTTAAAAGAGCAGAAGTTCTTTAAAATCAGACTTTCTAATGCCAGAAACAGCTTTGAAACAACTTTCTATGCAGTTCTATTTATTTCAAAATTTAAAATTGGCCAATTTTTGTCCCAACATTTTGAAGCACAAAGGAGGAAAGGTGGAAAAGGCTCTGCAGGGGTTGCAGTTATAGATCTATAAAGTTCATATGTGTAAAGGAATGAACACAGTATTGAACACACTGAGTATGACAGAAAAATGCAACAAAGCACTAACTCTGAGAGAAAAACAACCCTGCAAGCAATGCCAGGGCACTGGGTATTTCTGCATTTTAAGCAAAGAACTTTACAACATCTTTAATTTTCCTTTTCCTGTCCATTTTGGAGAGCGCAGCCCAGCCCGCCTCGCGCAGTCTCCTCATGGTTTTGAGTTTCAGAGCAGAGCCTGGAGATTTCACACTGGATGGAGCTGGGGTCTAGGAAGGAAAATAAAGCCATCCTTTAGTTTCTGTAAACAATCTGATTAACTGCTTGCTTTAATCTTAGGAAAGGCTAACATACCTTTTTTGGTGCTGTGGAATGTAATTGTGAAGCTTGTGGATAATCTTTGTACAAATTTTTAAACATTTCTTCTTCCGAGACTATGCTCTAATAAATGAAAAAGTTACTTACTCACACTATATTAAAAACTACTTTTTCTTTCCCCCTAAGGACATTAAACTATGAAAAATAAAAAAGTTAAGATGTCATTATGAGGCAAAACAGTTCAATAAAAAGCATGTTAATTATGTACATACAATTCCAGAAAGAACCAATCAATTAAAAATATACACATAAATATTGGCTTGAATGTGGAAGCCCAAACTGTTTATTTTCATTCTCAGAGCCAGCAGTGAGCACAAAGAAGTGCTCAGCACAGGATTTGCTCTCTGACTCTTACCAGGAGGTCAGTGTGCTCAGAGCTGTCTGACTGAGTGTCCAGCTGCACAAGCACTTTCTGCTTTTTCCTGCTGCTCTGCTCTGAAGGCAGGTTTGTGCTTCTTCCACTGTGCATTTTATCCATTGGAGGAGTCTTGATAGCATATGTCTGGGAAAGAAAACGTTTCTATTTTTAGATTTTATTTTGTGGGGCAAGAATGGAATCTAAAGCCAAACTCAGGAGCCAGTGTACAGTCTGAGTGTCCAAGAATTCACCTGAGAGAAATGGTGGAACTCTTCTCTTTCCATCCAAACACGAAGCAATGACCCAAACAAAGTGGGGTGGGGTGGAAATAGCATTTTTTATATTATTTTTGTTGCCAAATGAGGAGAATGAAGGGGAAGCTATGGAAGAGCTGAGTTTCATGGCACATTGTATTTCAGTTCTTCATGCTTATCTGCAGAAATTCAGGTTATTCTGAACTGTAGCCACGACATGTGGACCATATCAAATATCAAAGAAAATGGGAACAAACAAAACTGCAGGGAAAGGCTTTCAGAGAAAGATTGATAGCTATATCAAGATTGGTGTTACTTAAAATAGTCTTTTCACTAGAAGTTAAACTGAGAAGCCTTGAATGGTCCAGTGCAGTCCTTTTTTAGACAGATAACATCAAAGTGGTGCTGGATTCCATTGCTCCAATATGAAACCCACAAGTGAACTCCTGACAGGGAAGAAGGGTAAGTTCTGCAGTCAGGACTACTTTGACACTTTGACCATTTTTACAGCTAGATCAGCTTTGTTCTCTTCCATAGAGGAAAAGTGCCTTTACAAATGGACACTTTTAAGACTGAGCAAAACAATTCCAGAGACATAAAAAAATCAACAACGGAGCAAGAAAAATTACACAGTGGGAGCCCTTCCAGAAACTGCTGTCTAATATCTCCATGGAATGGTAGGACCCTTTAAAATCCCTTCTTATCTCAGGGGGAAAAAAAAGATCATCTACAGAGAAGTAAGAAATACAGGCAGAAAAATGCAACAAGAAAAATTCACTGTTAGGAGCTACAAAACTTCAGTGTTGCACTGCCCAAGGGGCTTCCTGCACTGAAGGAGATATTTTTTATTTTTATCTTTTTTATTTTAGGAATATAATTTGGAGACTTTCTATTTTTACATGAGTAGATTCACTGTATAGATCTAAACAAGGTTTAGGAGTCCCAGGAACATAAATTTTTATTTTCTTTAAAAAGTTTGAAGTCCAAAGCATTCCAATGTCTTTTGTTGAATGCAAATAAATTATCATGGCACTTCAATTGATTCTACACATATAAACACTACCAAATTCTAGAAGCAATTAAAAAGTTGAAGTTACCTTGTGTTTCTTTTCACTTTCAGGAATCATACTGTGAGAGTGCTCTTTTACAAGATTCTCCTACAAAAGAGTTATGTGACAGCAAGGAAATATTTCTTTGAATTCAGTTGTTAAAAGTCTTCTTGGTGTAATTACAGAGCACAGTCTATAATCACAGACTGTTACAAAGCTCACACAAAAATATGACCAGGTTTAGCACAACCTCAGCATTCAAAAGTCACTGAAAAAACCCCTACAGTTTAGGGAACTTTTTTGCTTTAGCTAGTTAAAGTTAACTAAAATAAAGGAGAGTTTTGTTTTGTTGTTAATTTATATATAATCTATAATCACAGAGTGTTACAAAGCTCACACAAATATATGACCAGGTTTAGCACAACCCCAGCATTCAAAAGTCCCTGTTTTTCTGTTCAGTTTCATTTCTTATCCAACTCCTCCCACAGCACAAGCCCAGGCCACACCTCTCACCCCCACTGCTCAGTGAATAAAAAACTCCACCTTCTCTTCAATTTCTGCTTTCAGTTGTTCCTTAAGGGAGGCCAGTTCACTTTTCAAACATGACAGCTCATTTTCCTACAAACCATTAAATAAAGGACAGGGTTAACTATGCACAGCCCAGAAAAAAGAAAACAGTCCCAAGTGAGACAGTAATTAACAGGGACACTCATTAGATACACAAGAGAATTCTATTTGCTTTTCAGCCCTATACTTGAAGCTTTGCTTTAGCTTGTTTAAAAAAGACTGAAGCACTATAAGAAACAGGAACTTGATCAGAAATGTTCAAGGTAAGACCTTAAAACACTTGGGAGAACAGGGGTGAGAGGGCACAATCGAAATATTTAAAACAAAAGTTTCCTATTCCAAGTGGGAAGTCAGAGCATGACACACTATCTGCAAGAGCAGACACAAACACACTGCTACTCCAATTCATTTCTAGAAACATTTGGAGTTTTTAGTGCCCAGAATAAGATCTGCTGCAGCAGCTTGGGTGGGACTGCTACTGGCAAAAATTAAAACCACACTGGAAAAGTTCCCAGAGAACTGTCTCTGGTGGGAAAGACCCCAGAGCACAGCAGGAAAAAGAAACTCTCTAAGCAAACTGAAAAAAGATTTTTAGAAGTCACAAACTGACTGAAGATCACATCTTTTGTCTCTCTGTGCTGTCGCTGGGCAAGAGGGAGGGATTGGGAAAAAAGGTGTTTTAAAGGTTTATTTTAATTCTCATTACCCATTTTTAATTCTATTAATAATAAATTTTGATGCTATTTAAGTTTGAATCTGCTTTACCCTCAAAGTGTTTTTCTCCTAATCCTTAGCTCAACTTGAATTTTTCTTTCCCCTCCTCTGCTCAACTGCAGCAGAGAAAAATGAGTGAATGTTTTTGTTGTGTGTGCCTGGCCCTTAGCCAGCATAAAACCACTCCACAAGGACATCAGCCCCTTCACTGAATTACTGAACATTGGAAAGTACTCCTTACCAGTGCTCTTGCTGATGAGAACTGCTTTTGCTGTTTCATTTTATAGACTTTTAACTCTGCATCTTTTTCTTCAACCATTTTATCATATTCATTCTGGGTTAAAAAAACCAAACCAACAACAAACTCAAAACATGTGACTAAATGTTACAATTATAGAGTTATCCAGTCTTAAAACATCGTTTTTTTCAAACCAGGCTCTTAAGATTCAGAAAGAAAAGATTCATTGATGCTTCTGCAGAAACTGTAAACCAGAAAATGCTCAATTCAAGTATTATTTTGTGGACTGGCAGAGAGTGCTTGATTTCTGTGCAGCAATATGTGCTCAGCACTAAGAGCCAGCTGTGCCATCTTTATTAATGTATCTGCTAAAGATATTGCAAAATAGAGGAATAGAAAGGAAAACTAAAATGTGTCAGGCTAAACTGCTGTCAGTCACTAAGGCATCTCAGAGAAAGAGCCTAAACTGATACTGAAAAATATTGCACTCAGATGGTATCAAAGGAAGCCTGAACTGAAAAAAATCTAAAAATCCCAGAAGTTTAGATGAATGGAATTTATCTGCCCATAGGAATCTTTTGAAAATCTTCAAATGAATTTGATTTTAGATGATGCAAAGTCCAGCATGTGTTCAGCTTCCTTTTCCCAGATTCAGGCCTGTTTCTGCTTTGGAAAGGTCATGAACGTGGTATCACAAGTTATAAACATGCTGTTAACATGGTATCACACACTGCAAACCACAGCAAGCAGGAAAATCTCTTCCCTTGTGCTTTTCCATCAGTGCCATCATCTCCGTTATCTTGTGCTGACATCTGGCATCAGTTTCTCTCTGTATCATTGCTGTTTCATCACAAAGCAACCTCATCTTTTCTACCTGTCAGCAATAAATTGCATTTCATTCATCAACATAACCATATATTTCTTTTAAATCCTAATTTCTTCTTTCCCCTGTGGGTGCAAAGTTTGCAGTCCCACTTGGGCTTTATTTGCTTTTCAGATCCCTTTCAAATCCCTCATCTTTTCTGCAGATTGTTAAAATGGGCAGGATCAAAGGTACAGCCATGGCAGGCAAGTTCACTTCAAACCAAAAGGCCATTTCAAGCACTCTGCCCTAACATTTCTTAGCATTGCCATCAAAAAAAAAAAGTGTGGGCAGAAAAATACTAATATGGGAGAAGTTATAATCTAATTTAACTATGCTGACTTTATACCAAGGGTGGAATTTCTTTGAACTATATCTTGAAAGCAAGAAGTTTTAATGGAGTTCTTATTTTCAAAGACATATTCAAATACGTCAGCCTAAGCACCTCATGTACTAAAGCTTTGCTCACAGGCATACACAAATTCCATTTATGTCTGAAATGGAAGAGCAAGGACTCTGGCCAATAAAGCTTCAAAAAAACATTTTAAATTAAAAAAAATTAAATTGCAGTAAAAATGAACACCTCTCACCTCTTCACGAAGTTTATTTTCATTTCCTTTTCTTGTTTCTATGTCTTTTTGATAGATGTCAACTGCTTCCTTATGTTGCTTGTTCATATTTTCCATCTCTAACTGCAATTTATTCACCTTTTGAGAATGCAGAATTGCTGCTGTTATTTGTTTAGGAATTACTGTGTTAATGATTTTTTCTTACCTCTTGTTTTTGAGCACAAACACACTGTTACTGTTCAGGTATATGATTAAAGTGTTTCCTATTTAAAAGTTCAGCTTTTTTTTTAATAAAGAGTTGAACTTTGGCCTGAAGTGAGTTGGAAAATACTCAAAGAAAGAATGGCAACAGCCCAGTGGGGAAGACTGCCCTAAGCAGTCACCCTAAATGCTGTGAATGCCTCAGAAAAAAACAAATACAGATGGAGATTTGATTCCCTCTCTTGTAAATCTGTATCAGATTTTCACAGCTTTTATGGTACATTTTTCTCCCAGCTGTGCATCTTGATTACAGTTTTTCCTCTTAAGTTTATCATATGAATATCCTCAAAAAAGTCCACTTTTCTTCAAGTGCAGTACCCAAAGCTGGACACAATATTCCCATCAGAGGGATTGCCACTGCAGAATACATTTAAAGAACAGCCTTAAAAAAGTAATATATATATACATATATGTATATGTCTTTTAAATGCTTTTCTGTTACAATGAGGTTGCTGAACCCTGTTCAGTCCACTATCAACAAAAGAAAAAAAAAAAGGAACAGATTAGAAACATCATTAATTGCAATGTGAATCCATCTCTTAAATGTCCAACAGTCAGTGCCCAATGATTAAAAATGGAAGCATCTTCTAAAAACTGTGAGCTCATTCCTGCAAAGTCTGTATCCCAGATCCCAAAGCAGCTCAGAACGTATTGAACAAGTATTATCATTACTTACAGTGGCACTTAAAAACACTCACCTCATCTTCTACAGGATGTTATTTAAACCTACCTTCCCTTCATAAGTATTGCTTTTCTTGCTTTCTGCAGTAAGTTTCTTTTTCAGCACCTTATTCTGGTGAAATAAAACAAAACAAGCACTGTACCTTAATAAGTAAATAGAATTATGTAATGGTTTAACTGCATCAAGAAATTCCAGCTCTCATCAGGCAAATAACTCTCTGTTGTGCAGCTCAGGTTCCAGAACAATTCTTCAAACAAATGAATGTTCAACTCATTTCTGTGATAATTACTGTTTCTTCATGACCTTAAGAAAGGCTCCTCCTGAGCAAGAGCAGGGAATAACAAATGAGGTGCAGAATGGGAATTAAAACTAAGATGCTGCTGACAGAAGGTGTGAAGATGTCATGACAAAAAATACAAGTTCTTTATATTTACAGTGAAGTTACTACAGTTTGTGCCAGTGCAGAATTATTTTCTACAAGTGGTAACTGAGATACTTATAATAAGTACAAAAATAACACCATGCACTAAATGAAAAATGAAGTTTATTAAAGATATTATTTTTGTAATTGCTCTTTTCAAATAAAGGCACATTTAACAAATCAAGTGATTCCTGAGATGACTCCCTAATTTGCTCAGGGTTAGGATAAGAAAGGAGAATTTTTAAATTACATAGGTGGATCTAAAGATATCACAGCAGACACAAACCTGCTGAAAAGGCAACCCAAAATATAATGTGTTTATGTATTTGTGAAATGAAAATCTCTACCCACCTCCTGCTGCAACTCTTCAATGCATTTGGTTTTATTTTCCACCTGCTTCTTTAAATTGTTCATCTGAAAGAGAGATTTCAGACATTCATTAGTAAGTTCTACAAATGACTCCCTATGTGAGCAATTCCTGTAAATGTTCTCAAACCTGCACTTGCACCAGTCTGGTTTGTTCCAATGGGACTGAAACACCAGCTGACATGTTAGAATAATCAGAGTTTTAGCCATAAAGTACCACAAGATGTTAATTGATAGCAGTGAACCAGTTCCTTAGTGGTTATGGAATTAAAAAAGAAGAAGAAAAAAAACCCCAATATCTTCACAATTTAAAAATACACTTGTAGGAAGTTCCCTACATCCATGAAAAAATGAATTTCCCAATTATTTTCTAGAATCTTCAATGGTTTTCCTTTCTTGAAATTTCATTTTCAGTACTCTTTACCTGAAATGACAATTGTAAATCTTTGACTGTTACAATGAAATTCTGAAATTTGCTAAAAGCCCCAGGTTGCTTTGAACCAATAGAAAGAAAAGTAGAAATGTTTGAATCTATTTAAGCTAAAACTCACACTACATATAAAAAGCTAATCCAGAGCCCATCCATCACTGTGTGGGTATATGAAAAATCAGAAAAGCAGGTTCTCTGTTTGCCTGAAAACAACCAAATCTTTAATATGAAACTTGCAGCAAAGAGTGAAGATCCCCGTGACTGTGCTTGTCTTTTGAAATACCAGGGCTCAGCATGGGCACACACAATGGCACAGCTGGCAGCAGCTGAGAGAGAAGAAACCTCTGGCAGAGATCACATCCCCCAGGCAGAGCTTTGCAGAAAAATCCCAACACAGATTTTACATTTAATGCTCTCCTACAGGTTCTGTAAGATACTTTCATGACACAGGACATACATTTTCTTCTCTTTCACCCAGGGTACTTCTCATCTCTTCACCTGTCTTTGCCATTTTCTCCTTCCAAGACTCCAGTTCATTTCTAAGTGCCAAATTAACAAGCATTAGTAAATATTTCCTTCTTGCCTTTAACTTATTTTCAGTACTTCTAAGAAACCCTTCTTTTATTTTCTAAAAAGAGCTGCTAATGTTGATGGGAACTTCATAAGCTGCTCAATGAAAATGTTCTTAAAATGCAGCAGCATGCCCAGTAAGTCAATGTGTGAACTGTCCATACTTTTTTGAAGTAGGAAAAGATGTTCCAGCTAAGCCAAGGAAAATACATCCTCACCTGGACTATTGCAATGCAGCTGTGAAACATGGGAGCTGCCTGTCTATTGAACTGGTGATACAGAGAGTGACTCTTACCCAGTTTTGCCTTGTCACATTTAATCCATAACCTTCACCTTCCACTTTCATTGCCTTCTCACCTGAGGTGTCTAATGCACAACAAGACAGCTCCTACTATGTAACACAAAATGATGGCAAACACTGTTCCTGCAGCAATTGGTATTTCTGATCTGAGAAAATTTCTACTTGGCCAACAGCAATTCTGAATAGTTTCTGTTTAGCTATATAATCTAGAAAAAACATTAATCAAAAAATCCCAGAAAGCAGCATTTGAACACAACTAACTATTTGAGTCTACTTCCTTTCACAATATCAGTTCTTAATATTTGTTTTTACTTGCCTTAGCTGGCTATTTGCCTCTTCTAGATTTTCAACTAACTGCTTTGTATTTTCTTCTTTTTTCTTACTATCCTAAATAAAGACCCATATGTCAGCAAAGAAATAAAATTCAAAGTGACTTCTTAAAAAATTCAAAGACATCCAAAGCACACTGACCTGCCTTGCTCACAAGTGTAAAAACACTTCCTTTCCAACTCAAACACAAAAAACAGCTCAGGTACTCTACAGACCCAAGTCATGTTGCAGCTCATCATCTAATTTGTAAAACTGAGTAATTTGTCAAATTGAGTATTGCCCTTTCATGAAACCTGGAAGTTTACAACTTGCCTCTTGTTGTTCTTGCAGTTTCTTGACTTCTGCAGCCACAGCATTTTTCTCTTGTGCTGTTTGTTCTTTCTCTAGTGAAAGCTTACTGAGATACACTGTTAGTTGTTCATTCCTTAACCTAATTTCAAACAAATGGCCAAGAGGAATAAGAAGATGCCTTTTGAAATCTCCTTTTAAATTAAACATACCCCTTATCAAGTCTTATTCCATGCTGAAAGAAGTCCAGGCCTTTATCTACAAATAGAAGCTTTGCAGCAGAGTCAGAGAGATGTCAAAAGGTGACAGAAGAAGGAAAGAAAATCAGAGTCAACTTTTATATAAATCTCATGGTTAGTGAAGATGATGTAGTTCAAAGCAAGATTAACCATGAATTCAGAAACTTTCTCTTCTTGTTAAATAAGTCAAAGAGATATGGAACAACTACATATGCCATAGAATACATACAAATAGAGAAAGTGGAATTTAGAAATGTAAGTCTAGAATTAATGGCATATATGTGGTTCAAAACTTTCATTAGAAAACAATCCTAGTTCATTTCACTGTGGATTAAAGCAGCTCCACCAAAACTAATTAAATATTGTATTTTCAAAATGGTCATACGCCTCTTGTTCAAGATCTGTTTTCAGAGTCACAAGCTGCTTTAAATAATCTTGTTCCTTCTCAGCTGTACTTGTCAGCTGTGCTTTCAAATCCTGGAATTCTTTCTGCAAAATGAAAAGGAAGAGTTTTGAGTATCCATGTGCAAACTCCAGCTGCTGGAGGTTATCAGACATGAACTAAGAGCACAAGGCTTTCAGAAGAACCCAACAACATCCATGGCATGGATTATCCAGGTTGGATCTTTCCAGTCTCTGCTGGGATCTGGAAGTGCTGTGAGATAGTGAACTGTGACACCAGTGCTGTTCATGTCTGTCCCCTGCTGTGAGTTCAATTACCTGGGCTGCAAAATTAGGCTGGGACACTGCTCTGGGTGCTGTTTCTTATGCAGAAACTTGTGTACAAGTCATGATGTGTAACTTCACTATTTCTAAAAACATGTTACTATTGCCCTACTTCAGACCTCTCTCATCTGGAGAGCATTTTCATTGCTCTCTCCACATTTTTCTCTCTCTGCATATTTTCTACAGTAGCCTCAAGACTCTTCTTCAGTAAAAGTCCTCCAATTTGCCCATTTTAGAAAATGAGTGAAACTCAGTTCAGAACACTCAATGCACAGATTAGAACAACAAGCAAACACAGTGAAATGCACACCTGATTTCCCACTATCTTAACTTGAGTTGATATGGATTCTTGTTAGGCTTGTAAATCTAAAATCATAATGAAAAGAAACCTCTGTTAAGAGTGTATTTCATATAGCTGAGACTCCTGTGACAGAAAATGGGCCTGTGTCACAGTACAGCAGGGTTCACAGAGGCCAGAGCTAATTACCTTCCTGTAAGGAAGAACAAATGGGAAAACTTTATATCCAGAGGGAGTGGCATTTGAATGGGCATGAACAAAGAAGGAAATAACCAAAAACCTTGAGAAGGAAAACCAAAAACACGGGAGACAAGAAAAACCAAAAGCACAGGAGACAAGAAAAACAGTGGCAATAAAAAAGTTCTTTAAAGAAAACACTGAAATTGTGTGTGAGAAAGTTTAGTAGAAATGTTAAGGTAGACTAGATGGTGTTTATTTATGACATTTAAGATACTTACAAAGCAAGAGGAATTTCATATGAAGAGCAAATGCCATGAGATTAATAAAATGAATATTTACCAGAGTTTCTGACAGCTCTTCAAGTTGCACTTCTTTATCACATTTTACTTCAGTCATCTCTTCTACAGCACATGGAATGTAAAATTAATGGAACAAAAATGATTTTTCAGATTTAGCAGGCAGTATAAAACATTTACCCTTTTGCAATACCCAGTTCTCAAAACTTGTTGGATTAAGTTAAGAAGCTGAAAAGCTAATTTATGACTTAATCTAAATGTAGACTTGAAAAATGATTCAGACATTAGCAAATCTCTATCTGAAGAGAAACTAAATATTTATCTTAAATAAAATTTAGGGCCTTTCTATGTTTTCCACAATTATAGCTTCAAATAAACCATGGACTGTTAGACTAGAGTATTCTGCAAGTATTGCTGCACCTGCATTGTTCCAGAAAAAAATCTGAACTGCTGAAGGTACCACATGGATATGCTGAGAAAGGAAACCAGTTGTTACTGACTTCCAAATGGTTTCTATGTGCACATTGACAGTGCTGGTATTTTTTGCAAGTTCTCAGCAGCAAGGCAGAGCTCTCACTCTGGGGACTAAGGAGCACATCCCTAGAAAGCACAGGATATCAAATTGATGATATTTAAAGACAACCCCTGCCAGCATCATTCCACTTCCAGCATGGGGAGGGTCCCAGAAACCTCAATGGGAGGGTTTTATCTCTGCTGCAGAAGTCACTCCTGGCACCTGCAGTGCTGCTGCTCTTAGCTGGAAACCAAAATTACCTCCAGAAGAATTCATGCAGGACTGGTCTCACTATTGGAGCTCTGCACAGCACTGCCCTTTGGCTGCTGCAAGTACCAATGACCCCCAAAGAAAAGGGATCAGCTGAGTCAAAATAAATTCAGGCATTCCTGATAGGTACAGGTACTGTAAAATCATTTCTCCACCTACTAGAGACAGTCCATTTCCAGACAACAGCAGAAAACATTTTTATTACTGCCTGGCTCATTTTCTGCCTTTCTACAAGCCTTACCCAGTTCAGCAGATTTCTTTTGGAGCTCCAAGGTAAGCAGCTTTGAATCATCTTCATATTTCTTTAATCTAAGAAAATGGTAAATTAAAAACCCCAAATGTAGGGTACAAAGCACTCACTGCATTTGAAACTTCAAGGACAATAAGACAAAGTCTTAGCACAAGCACTTTAAGAACATTTACCTTTCAACAGGCAGATGATCTATCTGCCTGCAACACATATCAAATTACACTTTTACAACCTCAGAACAGCAGACATAAAAGTAAACAAATATATACCTACAGAAATCTCTATTTCTTAAAGACAGAATTATGAAAGTTGGAGGAGCAAAAATTTACTTTTTATAGACCAGTATCAACTATCACCAACAAAAAAATTTACATTCAATTCTCTGCATTTAGACCACTGTGTGGAAAAAACCTCCAAATTTCAGCTTCATTTCCAATTGTTCTTGATTTTGTCATAGACTGCAACCTGTAAGATCACTCTTGGAATCTAAACTCATTAATTTACCTATTTTGCTCTTCTTGCAGCAAGCTTTTCAAATTGGCAACAGAAGTCTCCAACTCCTCTGTCAGGGCTGCAAGCAAAGCCTTCATTTTTTTACATTCTTCCTCCTGCTCTTCCTTTTCTCCAGTAACCTGAATTAATGTTTTCACTCTAGTCTGGAGCTCAGTTTCCAAGTTCTTTTGAGTAACCTTCAAGACATGATATCATTTCTAAACATGTTTTGCGCAAACAGCTACAGCTGTTTCATGTCTAAAGTATCCATAATTATTGATGCAAATACTCCTCTAGTCTATTTCTACTGTAAAACTATAAGCAAGGGGTACCTCTGCCTTTTGCAATGACATTTTAGCCTCTTCCAGCTCTGCCCTCAAATGTTCTTTACTGACCTGGGATTCCTTTAACATTTCTTCATGATGTACTAAACAAAAAAAGATGTTAATATTTTTAAAAATAGATTATTTACTAAAAAGTACTGCTAAAAATGGAAAATTACATACATTTAAAGAATTTAACAAAGACCAATGGTACTGACATCATATACTATAAAATAATAGATAAAATTTGAATATAGATGGCTTAAAAATATTGAAAATCAAGTTCTGAAAAGTAAGTTTCCTCAGTGACATCTGCCTGACTGTAAATTTGCAAAACTGAAGCAACATATTTTCCCCTTGAAATTTTCCAAAGCTCTCAGTGCTTGACTCACCCTAAAAACGACCCTGCCAGTCCTGCTCCCACAGGAGCAGCTCCTGTTCCAAACAAAAATAAGGCCTTCAAGGCCCCAAAATTCTGCTGCCAACCAGCAACAGAATAAAACCATCATGACCCTGTTTCCTATGCTTCTATGAACAATTACATCTCATAAATAAACAATCATAAACAATTACATTTAAATTCTATAAACAATTACATTTAAACACAGCAGGCAGAACTCTTACATTTTGCTTCCATTAAGTCAGCAATCTTATTTTGTGACGTCTGCAGCTGAGCCTTGATGTCTTTTATGACATCATCTTTTTCATCTCTCTCTATGGTGAGAGCTGAAATCTAGAAAAATTCAAGAAATATCATCATGAAGTCTGGAAAAGGGACAGATGTTAATTCTCATTTGTACCCCAGGTATGATAAGCAGACATTTTGCTGTCATTCAAGTTAGATTAGATAGATAGAGAGAGAGATAGAGAGATAGATAGATAGATAGATAGATAGACAGACAGACAGACAGAAAATATTTGGCTAGATATAATCTTAGCCAAATATTGATCAAGTCACATTACTCTAAAGAAAAAAGTTCTCCAATTCAAAATCAAACCATAAATTCCAGTAGACTAAAGGTACTGAAAGATCACTAAACTTAGCAGAATTTGACTTAAATGCAGCTTCAGGTGTTATTTTGTCTTTTTTACTAATACCCAGAAACACTCCTTGGCTCTTGCATTGCCCCTTTAGTCACAAACAAAGCTCTACATATGAGATGGTAAAATGAGCAAACCTGCTTTTCCTTTTGACTGACTTCCAGTTTGCATTCTTTTTCAAACTTGTCCACTTTTTCTGCTTCTTCTTTTACTTTTGAGATACAGTAACATCCACAGTTAACATTCTAGCTGAAATATACTCCAAGTTCAATACAACTTCCACTTTAAGATTGCTTGGAATTGTACAGCTGTACCATTTGTTTCCCAAGAGTAATTGTTGAGGCAATGTTTGGTTTTATAATCAAAATACAAACAGAAAAGAGCATGTGAAAATGAAACAGGAACATACCAGGCTATACATACAGAGAGAGAGCATTTAGCTAAAGTTTCTGTAGCTATACACTAGTGCATTATCATTTAAATAAACCAACTATGTGAAATAAGCACTGATCTCTAGACTGTACTTCACAGACAAAACTTCAATGTTGAGTGACTGTTTGAAAAATAAAGTTCCAAATTTGGCCCAGTGGAACAGCAACAGAAGGGGCCAGGCAGTGAACAAAGGCTGCATGAATAAAAGAAGGGTCCCAGTGTCTCAGGGTGACCTGCTCACCATTCCAGCCCTTCACATCTGTCTGCCCTGGCCCTGCATGTGGAACACAAGCTATGAAGTACAAAATTGAGCCAGCTGCATAAACACAATAAACTGAATTCTCACATTTGAAACTCATTTCCGATCTGTCGTTCTCTGCTTGCACACGAAGCTCCTCAAATGCCGCTGTCATTCTCTAAAAACAAAATTTAATATCTGAAGTTCAATACTGGAAACCCTGGAACTTCTCCAGGGGCTGCTGCCCACCTCAGCCATTCTGAGGAACCAGCACGGAGGTGAAACAGAGCCCAGAAAGAAGCCAGAAGTTGTGGCAGTGACCCAGCACTAAGCACCCATCCCACAGATCACAGGGATCCACATCCCACACACTGCTGCACTTTCTCCATTGAATGTGTTTTATGGAACACAAAAATCATTCTTGAAAAGGGATTGAAAACCCAACTTCCTGCATCACACACGACATGATACCCACACATGATGGATACAAACAGTATCCCAACATAAACATGGAACTCAGCTCAGCTCACATAACTCACATTCCTTTCATCAAGCCTTGTCACTTACTTCTATGTTGCTATAAAGTTCCTCATACAATTGTATTGTTTCTGCCTTTTCCTGTTCATCTATCAAAGCAAGAACATATGAGAAAGTTTTTCTTTTGAACAAGAATGCCAGCTGTCCAAGTCATTATACTTAATCAGTATAATGAATTAAAAAAGGAATTACCAGCTCCATTCTTATTAAATAAGTCCTTATGAAGCATGGTGCCAAAAGTTACAGAATTTAGGGAAAATGTGCATTTCATTGAAACATTAAGCAAGCTCAGCTTTTAAATTTCCTTCCTAAGATACTTTTTTCTGTGAAAAGTGTAATTCTGGATCAGTTGATGTGACCATATTAATTATTATAGCATTAATGCTGTTGAATAATAATGTATCAACACTGTCAGTATTTATAAACTGTAATCTAGGGTTTAGCACTGAATTTCTTCCTATCAGCAGATACTTATAACCACAGAGCTGTCATTAGAAAATTGCAACACTCCATGTCCATATTTTCCTTCTTTCACTTTTGTAATTGATATTATTTTTTTCCTAAGAAAACAATTAAAAAGAGAACAGTAAAAGAAACAGCTATCAAAAAAGAACAGTACATCTATATACAAGTGTTTCTAGAATTAAGGCTAAAAAGAAATAGACACTTCTTAAGTATCCAGGATCAAGTTAGTAAAATTCTAATGATTAGAATAACAATTCTAAATTGCATATACAGTAGAACTTCCAATCAAGAACATATTTTAAAACCTCAAGAATTTAAACTGCATTAAGTTATCCAACTGTTCTGGCTTGTTCAGTTTCATGAGAAGAATTCCAGTTACTCATTGTACCTTGGGGTTAAGACCTTTTCTCCCCATAAATGTGTGATGGCTGAAAACAGGAAATGTCAGCTCTGGAAATTTGTTAGAGAGTGCTGGGAATTTAGAGTAGATTCTACTGCCTAAAAACAGGCATGAAGTGTCACTTCTTCTGTCTTAATATATTCCCAGTGTGTGGATGGCCCTGCAAACCTTCAATGGGCTGAGCAGCCTTAAGGAGCCCTGCCCTGCTCTGGAGCGGCTGCCAGGGCCAGTCAGGGCTGTGGGCACGGCCTCAACCCTGGGTCACTGTTTGGGCACCCAAAGAGCTCCCAGGCTGGCACCTTTCAGCAAACAATTTCACTGGCTTCAAAAGCCCTCTGCATTCAGCATTACAAACCAAAAGTCTGTTAGACCTGGGGCTTCACTTCCAATTTTGTGAGCCACTTAAAATTCACTTTTCACTCTGAGAGCCACATCCAGTTGATCCCAACTGGAGAACTTCTCTGAACAGCACGAGAAATTTCTTCTTCTTTCTTCTGTTTGTGAATTTAGAGCAAGCTAGAAGTACATTTACTCTGATCAATAAAAGCTAAAAAAGCATTTACGTTTGCTGGTCTTCTCTGTGAAGCGAGTGCAGGTTTCCTTGAGCACATTACACAGATGCCTCGAAGCAGCAGCTCTAAAGGAGGGAAAAAATATCCTGTTTGCACAGGAGTGCACAGTACTTTGTGTACCTAAGGAGTAACAATGGAAATGACCTTCAAAATTTAACAGCTACATAAAACTGCCCACATGGAAACTGATTCTTTCCACCACAAGAATATATACTTGGTTCTATTACTTACTCTTTCAAGAGATCTTTATTTTCACATATCTCATCTTCCAGTTTCAAATGGAGTTTTTCATTTTCAAACTAATTTCATAGGGAACAAATGCAAAAAGACACTGTTATTGAAAAATAGATTAGAAATGCACTTTGACTTCTCAAATCCCTCATGAAAAAGTAATTTGGGGCATCAGTAGACAGAAGTCTGTTTTAGCTGGTATTACATGCTGAGTCATCTTTTGCATGAAAGATGCAATAATTAATGAACAATAATTTAGCAGCAAATGAGACACTTACAGGTATATTCTTCAGACAAACACTCACACGGGACAGGTGCCTGCAACTTCTCAAAATAATCATTTTCTCAAGGCACAAACCAAACTGCAACAGTCTTTAAGATTTAATTGTATCAATAATAGTGTCATACTGAATCAGGAAGCACTTAACTTTGTTTATTGAATGTACACTATACAATACTGGCCTGCAGTTCTTCAATGGCTTTATTCTGTGCTTCAATAGTCTTTTTATTTTCCTGGAGCTTTCTTTCTTTCTGGTTTAATTCAGTTTCCACAGTCAGTTTCCACTGCTTGATCTTCTCAGCCTCTTTGTAGAGTTTTGAGAACAATTCATTCATTGTTTCTGTATTCTATTGAAACAGGTGCCACAATTTAATCTCAAATACTATCTAATTAATAGTACATAATATCTAATTAATACTGTTGTAGATAATGTATTTATCTCTTAGAAACATCACAAGAGTAATATTTTTCTACAGATGGTGATATAAGTTGATATATGATCAGGAGCCCAAGTTTATGCACAGGATGCACAAATCTTTGTGCATCCTCTATGTATGTATCAAAAGGCTTTACAGAGCACACAGGAGAAACAAATACAATGAAATATCCCAAACCCCCTTCAGACATCACCAAATAGATGGGCTTAAAGACATGGATAACTGCAGTCCACCAAAATCAATAAAGTTTTGTCAGAATTATCAGTGAAGCCAAAATTCCTTCTAGCAGGTTCTTCACACCATTTCTGTCCTCTCCTTCTGACAGACACTGCTGAGTTAAGTAAAAGCAGCTTCAGAGACTTTGCCCAAGAGTACCTGTGATCTTGCCATGAACACACACAGAATCACAGAGTCACAGAATAACGAGGTTGGAAGAGACCTCTCAGATCATCGAGTCCAACCTCTGCCCCAACACCTGGGCTATAGCACCAAGTGCCATGTCCAGTCTTTTTATAAACACATCCAGAGATGGTGATTCTACCACCTCCCTGGGAAGAGCATTCCAGTGCTTCATTATTCTTTTGGTGAAAAATTTCCTCCAAATATCCAACCTATCCCTCCCCTGCTGTAGCCTGAGACTGTGTCCTCTGGTTCTGTCAGTGCTGCCCGGTGGAAGAGACCGACCCCACCTGGCTACAACCTCTCTTCAGGCAGTTGGAGAGAGCAATAAGGTCACCCCTAAGCCTCCTCTTCTCCAGGCTAAACAAGCCCAGCTCCTTCCAACGTTCCTCACAGGGCTTGTGCTCCAAACCCCTCAGCAGCCTTGTTGCCCTCCTCTGGATGTGCTCAAGCACCTCAACATCCTTCCTAAACTGAGGGCCCAGAACTGGACCCAGCACTCAAGGTGCAGCCTCCCCAGTGCCCAGCACAGGGGCAGAATGACCTCCCTGCTCCTGCTGCCCACACCATTCCTGATGCAGGCCAGGAGCCATTGGCCTTCTTGGCCACCAGGGCACATTGCTGGCTCATATTCAACCGGCTGTCAGCAGCACCCCCAGGGCCCTTTCTGCCTCAACACTGTCCAGCCACACTGTCCCCAGCTTGGAACGTTGTGGGGGATTTCTGTGGCCAAAATGTGGAACTCAGCACTTGGACTTATTGAACTTCATGCTGCTGCACTCTGCCCATCCATCCAACTGATCTAAGTCTCTCTGCAGAGCCTTCCTTCCTTCCTTCCTTCCTTCCTTCCTTCCTTCCTTCCTTCCTTCCTTCCTTCCTTCCTTCCTTCCTTCCTTCCTTCCTTCCTTCCTTCCTTCCTTCCTTCCTTCCTTCCTTCCTTCCTTCCTTCCTTCCTTCCTTCCTTCCTTCCTTCCTTCCTTCCTTCCTTCCTTCCTTCCTTCCTTCCTTCCTTCCTTCCTTCCTTCCTTCCTTCCTTCCTTCCTTCCTTCCTTCCTTCCTTCCTTCCTTCCTTCCAACAGATCATCACAAGCTCCCAGCTTAGTGTCCTCTGCAAATTTACTAATGAAGGACTCGATGCCCTCATCCCCGTCGTCTATAAAAACATTGAACAGAGCTGGTCCCAGTACAGAGCCCTGAGGGACAGCACTGGTGCCTGGCTGCCAGCTGCATGCAGCACCATTCACCATCACTCTCTGGCCCGGCCATGCAGCCAGTTCTGAGCCCAGCACAGAGTGCTCCTGTCCAAGCCATGGGCTGCAGCTTCTCCAGGAGTGTGCTGGGGGAGACAGTGCCAAAGGCCCTGCTGGAGTCCAGATACACAACACCCACAGCCTTTCCTGCATGCACCAGGCGGTCACCTGGTCACAGAAGGAGACCAGGTTGGTCAGACATGCCCCACCCTTCGTAGAGCCACGCTGGCTGGGTCTGATAGCCTGGCCATCCTGTGAGTGCTGTGGGATAGCACTCAGTATGAACTGCTCCATTATCTCACCTGGCACTGAGGCCAGGCTAACTGGCCTGTGATTACCAGCATCCTCCTTCCTACCTTTTTTGTAAATGGGTGTCACACTGGCCAGTGTCCAATCATCTGCAACCTCGCCAGTGAGCCACAACTCTTGATAAATGATGGAGAGAGGCTTGGCAAGCTCATCTGCCAGCTCCCTCCTCACCCTGGCATGGATCCCATCTGGACCCCGGGATTTACAAATATCCAAGTGTCCCAGCAGTTCTCTGCTCACACACGCAGCAGGAAGGAAAACCACCACCCTTGTGCCCTTAGAACACCTTGAAAGTGTCCTACAAGCAGTGCTGGGCCAGTGGTCGAGGCAGGGAGAGCAACACACGAGCCCAAAGGGCCCTTTGGTTCACTTACAACACCCCCAAACACCATCCTTGTTTTGGCTGCATAACAGTTTTGTTACAGTCCTGATGGTACTTTAATAGCTTAGGATTAAAAAAGTCTAAAAAGTTGTCAGGGATATGAAAATCAGCAGGGAGAGTGCAAGAAATGGGTTTTATTTTGTGGTAGCAAAGAGTGTTTTGTAGCTGCAAAGTACAGAAGCTATTGCAAAAAAAATGAGCTGGACTGAGTTGTGCTAAAGCAGAGATCTGCTGGTAAAGACACTGTCAAAAGAATCCAGTGCTTGAGGAAACCACTCAATTCATTGTTTCACAGATAAAACAAAGCCAGACAAGGCTGGAAACCACTGAATTCATTGTTTTACAGATAAAACAAAGCCAGACAAGGCAATGGGGATAATCTACTTCAGTTTTCCAAAGAATACTCTGACTTCAACCCTTCTGCCCCTCAACAGAATATTCAGAACCAGTTCCACAAGGATACTTAAGTGTTTAAATCTTACTCTAATTAAAGCTCATGGACTTCACAGGCACTTCAAACAAAGAAAGAACAACAGCAATATTGCAGTCACCTTAATTTTTAAAGATTTGTTTCCAGGCATGTTCACTAAATCACAAATATCTCCTCTAAGTGATTCAGCTTTAAACAGGAGACAGAAAACATTATTCCCTTTTAACTACTTCCTTTAGCCCTGAAATATCTACTGAATTATGCTTTAGGCACTGTTTGGGAACAAATTCAAAAGACCCCAAGGAATTAGATGTGCAGAGTTGATACTTAGCTGACCTCTTCATCTACTTCAGAGCAAAGTTTCACTTGCTGTGAAATTGTATCTGAAACATGAAGAGATTTTGATCAATGTCTTTCTAAAAACTGTAACAGTGAAACTGTATTTAACAGTTACAGATATGAAACTATGAGACTACTCATGAAAATTAAACCTTGACAAGATATAAAAATCTAAAGAAGGTGCATGGCAAATGTTCCAATCGTACCTGAATCAGTGATTTCGCCACGGTTCGACACATCAAATGGCAGCTTAAAGTCATCATCTGAGCATCTGTCCAAACCCTGCACAAATTTAAACATTAGTTCCTTATGGATAGATTTGTAAAGAAGAATTATAAAATCCATAAAAAATCCCTACAGATGATGTGAAAATAGAATTGGTCATTAATAAAACAGCTGCCTACAAATTTCAAAGCCCAAGGTATTGGTAATGGCTTTGGAACTCACTTCTTCCTGCCCAGTGGTTGATCAAACTGTTGGTGTCCTGCAGTTTGATTTACAGACTGTGGCCAAAGGGGAGCTTTCAATGCAGGGAACTCAGCAGCTCCTGCCTGTCTGGGCCCTGGTGCATGGCAAAGGACTCAAGGAGACAAATTACTTTTTTGAAGACCAGTAGTTGACATTTCTTTTTTGCTTTGCTTCCAAGGGCACTTCTAAACTATATCTGATTATGTTTCAGCATGAAAATACCCTTTTACAAGGTTTTTAAGTCACAGAGGTTCATCCTGTAAACAGCTAACTCATCTGCTGTCAGAATGTCCCATTTGAATCTCAACATATTTCATAAGGAGCTTTGACATGAAAAAATAACTTGTTGAATTCCCATAACTCAGTGTGGGGACAGAACATTTTCCCTGCACACCTGATCTGGTGAGACCAAGACACCAACACCAGTGCGAGCATCTGAGTGGGGCCTGTGGGAATCCATCAAATCAGAGGGGTTTGGGAAAGCTGCAAAAGGCAGCCTCAGAGGCAGCAGAACTGTGATTAGAGCCAAGCAGGAGCCATGAGATAGGTCAGCAGAAAAATTATTTAAAAAGTAGAAAAGTAAGGGCAAATAGAACAATGGTCTGTGTATTAACACTTGTCTAGAATAACTCCCTAAATTACAGAAAAATTTATCTAGCGAGATATTAGGAAGTTCTAAGCTTAATAATGGAGCTCTGTGCATTGTGTTTTAAGGCTTACAAGCAGCAGGTATTGTATTCAAAAAAGGCAAGCATTGTTTGAACCAAAGGTACCTGTGCTTACAGTGGTTGGATAGAACTACTGTCAATATGCTTTTGCTTTGTGTGATTGGTCAAAAAACTTTGAAAGTAAGTTGTAACATTAAGTTCTTGGTCTGCTGCCTGGGATGTGAGCTGCTGACATCTTCCCATTGTCATCACCATGTAATGAGACTGATGCTGGAAAAGAAAACAGCTCAAGGCAGTTCCTCAGCAGTCCCGTCCCGTTTGTGATTTGTACACAGAGCCCGGCCGGCGATAGAGCCCTGCTCGCTCTCTGGGCTGAATCACCCACATCAAACACGGACTTACAGCACAGAGCGGATGCTCGAGAAGATGATTCCCTTCAGTTTTGATAGAAAACAACAACAACAGAAGTCTTTGAAATTCAAACCGAAGATGTCTGTGCATATGCCAGAAACGAGTAGGCAGGAGCCGTCCCGGCCCACGCAGGGGCAGGTGTGTGTGTGCTCCAGGCCGGGGCTGTGCCGGGGCAAGGGGCAGGTGTGTGTGTGCTCCAGCCAGGGGCTGTGCCGGGGCAAGGGGCAGGTGTGTGTGTGCTCCAGCCCGGGGCTCTGCCGGGGCACTCCCCGGGCCCAGCACTGTCCCCGTGTCCCCGGGGAAGGGCCCCAGCGCTTTCCCCCCGTCCCCTCCTCAGCCGCGGCCTCCAGAGCAGCACAGCCCGAGGGGGCGGCCGGGGAGGGGGGGTTTGGGGCGGTCCTCAGCGGCCCCGCGGCCGAGCGCTCACCTGGGATCTGCCCGCAAACACCTGCCCAGCGCTCAGGCTCGGCGGCATGAACAATTTAAAGCGGTTTTCCTTCTCCATGGCTCCGATAAAAGGGCGGGCCCAGCTCCCGGCGGCCGCTGAGGGCGGGCGCGAAGGGCGGGAAGCGGCAGCGGCCCCTCAGCGCGGGGGCGGGGGCGCCGCCTAGCGGAGCTCGCGGGGAACGGCCCGGGCACGGCGCGGCCGGACAGAGCGGCGGCCGCGGGGCCATCGGCGGGGCCACCGGCGGGGCCATCGGCACCATCGGGGCCATCGGCGGGGCCAGCGGCGGGGCCAGCGGCGGGGCCATCGGCGGGGCCATCGGCGGGGCCAGCGGCGGGGCCATCGGCGGGGCCAGCGGCGGGGCCATCGGCACCATCGGGGCCATCGGCGGGGCTTGCTCGTCGCCCGTGGACGCCAGAGAGGTCTCGGGGCAGCCCGGGGGCCCGGGCGGGTTGGCGATGTCGCCGTGGTCGCCGGCCGGGGGCAGCACAGCGGGACTTTGGCCGTCGCGGGGAAGGCGGGAGAGGTCTGAGGGGAAGGGGGGGTCCCGCCTGTACGGGGAATAACTGGGGGAGCTCAGTCCTCCTATGGGAAAAATGCGTATTTTATGATTGGCTTTTCGCAAATATTCAAATGAATATTATATGTGTTATGTCAGAAAGTTATGCTGTATTAATTTTCTTAAGTAGTGTGTTAAATGTAGTTTTAGGGTATTACGTAATGTCAAAATAGAAACTATGCTATGTGAGATACTTTTTTTTAAAAGAAAGGACTTGCAGCGAGATAGCAGCCACAGGACACCTAAATCTTTCAGAGAAAGAGAATTTATTGCTTTCCTATCAGAGGAAACGAACTTCTTCCTGCCCGCTCAGCCCTGAAGACGCCGTCAGGATTCAGAAGAAGAAGTTGACACTGAACAGACTCCTTGGTTTGAATGGAATTTATGCACCATGTATGCGGTGTATGAATATGCAACAGGTTATTGTTTTTAAGGGTGAATCCTCTCTTAAAGTGTGTCTTTTTTCAGGCTTATTTTGCCCAGAAAAAGGTACCCAGGTGTCCATAACTCTTTGTTTGTATTGTCTCATATTGTCCTAATCCAAAATATCCAAGTTATTATTACTCTAATTATATTGCTCTTTTTCTAACCATTTTATTACTATGAAACTTTAAAAAATTTAAAAAACAAGTGATTGGCGTTTTTCACATCCTGTGACCCCGCGGTGTTGTAAATGGCTCCCCCAGAAACATCAGTACATGGGATGTTGTGTGTTGGGCACTGTGTGAAAAACAACAATCACTTGTTTTTAAACTTTTAAAATTTCAATAGTAAGTAAATTGTTATAAAAACAGTAATATAATTAAAGTAATAAAAATTTGGACAATTAGGATTTAGGAGAATTTGAGACAATAAGAACAAAGAGTTACACATGTCCAAGTACCTTTTTCTGGGCAAAAGCCTTGTGATGGTTGGTGGGCATGGAAAGCTGCCCTGGGCCCCTTGCTCAGGGCTGGTGTCAGTGCCCAGAGCCAGAGGGGATCCCTTGCTGGGGGCTGTGCCATGGCCACCTGCCCTGTGCCGCGCTGGCCGCTCAGGCACCAGGAACCAGCAGCCAAGGGCACTGCCAGGGCCAAAGGCCAGGTCAGCCAGACAGAAAGGGGCAGGGCTGGGCACTGTTTCCATGGCAAGCGGCACTGGGGGGGACACCTGGGGCACCTGGCCTGGCAGTTGCCATGGAAAGCCCTGGCAGGCACTGAGGGCACAGCCCCTGGCACTGAGACACTGCTGGGCCGGGTGCTGAGCACAGCGCTGAGCACGCAGAGATGGTTTTGTTCTTGCTGAGCTGCAGCACAGCCAAGGCCTGTCCTGCCCCTCGTCCAGCCACGCTGGGGAGGGGCTGGGGCTGCGGGGGAGCTTGGCAGGGGACACAGCCAGGACAGGTGACCCCAACTGACCCCGGGCACAGCCCAGACCAGAGCACATCATGCTCAGGCTATGAAGGGGGGGAACAAGGAGCAAGGGGGCAATTTTGGAGGGAGGCTTTTTGCCTTCCCAGCTAACACTTAGGCAAGAGGGGGCCCTGTTTCACCAGCAGGCAGGGTCACTACCAAAGACACAGACACCAACTGAAGGAATTGTGGCATTTATATCATGCACAGCTGCAAAGCATTACAAAAGGATAAGCTCAGCAAAGCACATCATCATTAGCAAAGAATTACAAAAGAAGCTCAGCAATCCTTCAGAACTCATCATTACATTTTGATGACTAACCCCTTGGTCAAACACTAGAGGTGTTTGTGGCAGACAAAGATTCTGGCTGACTATCAAGGTACACCTTACAGACATCAGTAGTACTTCAGTGACACCGTTCTTCATTCTTTTTTCTCAATCTCCTTGGAGTTAGGAACAAGAATTCTGTTGTCCATGGAGCTGGCACCTTTTTAATTCCAGAATAATGCCCCCAGGCCCTTTGCTGTTCAGCTTTACCATGTTGTCTGGGGCTAACAAGGCTTGGGGGGCCCTTTCCCCTCTGACTGGAAGGGGCCGGGTCCCAGTCCCTGAGGGGCACCCAGGCTCCTGGATGCAATTCCTGTGCAAGTCCCTCAGTGTCACAGCAGCCTTCCCATGGAGCCCCGTGGATCAGAGCATTTGCCAAAGGGGCCCTTGGGGCAAACAGGGAGATTTGGTCTGGCAGCATGTGTAAAACAATATCCTGTCAGATCTACTTGGTCTCACACACAATCCTTGGCTGCAGGGACACATTCCCATTGCTCCTGCCCAGCTTTCAGGACTCAGAGTTGTCTTTCCCAGGAGCTGCTCCTTCAGCTGCCTCGGGAGGGCCATTTGGCCTCCAGACCCACACTCTGGCTCCATTATTAGGACTGCTGCATCCAAACCCTTTATCTCCACAAACGGTGGTGATTGCAGCTGGAGCTCCTTTTTTCACAATTGTTCCTAAAATTGCAATATCAATAATTGTGCTACCCTGTCATGGGGTTGAATAATCCAATCCTGGTCACTATTGTTTCACAGAATTACTGTAATTTCTCCTGCATATTCTGCATCAATTCCTCTTGCCATGACATGAACACTTTGCAAGGCCAAGCTCCAAGGGAGCAGTTACCAAAGCAAAGTGTCCTGGAGGAATCTGAATTCCTGTTTCAGTATTGAGAGCTCTCATTTGCTTTGAATTCATCCTCATTAATTCCAATGCATGAAGGCCCAGCCCTGCAGCCTCTGGGCTGGCCCTGCCAGGGGCCATCACAGCCAGAACAATTTCCCAGGCAGTCCAAGTCTCACTGCCCATGGTTGGATTTGCAAATTGGGGGCAGCCGTGCACAGCCAGGGGGTTTCCATTTCCCCCGTGGGCCATTGTTCAGGGCATGGAGCACATCTGGGAGATGGGTTCTCCATGGGCAAAGGTTCCCATCTCCTCATTTTTTCAACTGCTCTTTTAACAACCCCTTCACCCGTTCAACCAATCCTGCAGCTTGTGCATAGTCTGGGACATGAAAAACCCTGCAGGCTTCATCACTGTATTTTTCACAGCAACAGACAAAGCACTCTGCATCACAGTATCACCAAACCCTGGGGAAATAGCCAATTTCCTCCCTTCCTCCTTTTTACTTTGTCTACAATCTCACATAGTTGACCACTGACATGAGGGCCCTGGCCAATCCTGTTCTGTAGGGTATTTAGAGTTACATCCCTGAGCAGCCAAAGCTACCAAATTAGTATTGTCAGCACTATTTCACATTATTATTATTTCATATGTAGATATAGATATTGATATACATATAGACAGATAGATACAGACATATATATATAAATATACAGACATATATATATATATTATGGTCTTAATATACAATAAATACATATAGCTAGTTATTATATTGATATTTCACTGGTACAAATGCAGCTGAGCTCAAGATTAAAACCTTCTGCTCTTGCTCCATGTGGGAGCATTCCAACAATAATTGTTCCCTCTGAAGCTGCTGTTTCCAATGGACTCTTAACAAATTCATCTTTGTCTGCCCAAACCCACAAGTCCTTTTCCTTTTCCATGTGCAGTTTTTGGATGCATTTGAAGACATCCAGGGCTGCAGCTTCTTTTACCCGACTGCCCCACTGCTCCCACGGGGCTCCCACCTCAGCCCATTCCAGAGCCAGGGAACTCCGGGGAAGGGCTTCCCATCTGGGAATTTCTGATGGCACTGATGCCTCACATTGACATTGAACAAGTGACATTTGGTTGGGATCTGGCCAGACTGGGCCAGTTTGGTTTGACCAGTGGCCAAAGTCAGCACCAAAGACACAGACTCCAACTGAAGGAATCAGTGTCATTTCCTGCAGTTCAGAGCAGCAAAGAATCACAAAAGGAGCAGCTCAGCAATGCACCCAATCATCCCCACCAAAGATTGCCTGCAGTGATTAAGAAAGATGCAGCAGCATTTCCCCTCAGCCTTTGCCATCCCCCAGATGCACACAGCAGCTGGGGAAGCTGTCACAGCCAAGGGCTGCAGAGCCACTCCTGGGCACTGGCAATTCCTGCAGGTGCCTCCAGCCCCAGCTGAGGCTCCAAGCCCGCTGGGAGAGGGCCCAGCTCTGGCAGTGCTGCATGAACAAACTGACAGCACTGCTAGTGTGCCAACATCTGCTTTCATCCTCCTCTTGGCTCCCTCCCAAAGCCTGGCCAGGCCTCAAGGAGGAGCCAAGGCAGCTGACTTTGATCCTTCAGCCCCACACAAGGCCAGATGTCAGATTTCATGGCCTTCTCTGGCTTCTAAATACACAAAGGTCCATCCATGTTTCACTAAGGAGTGGCTACATCTATCACAGTGCTAATGACCATGCATATCTCAGCAGGGAGCAGATACAAAGATAACCTTTGCTTGGAAGGTTCCTCCAGAGGCCACCTTTGGCTCAGGGCCTGCTGTCCAGGCCTCACTCAGGGCTGCTGTCCAGGCCTTGGCACTTCAGGGACGTGCTTTAGTGCTGGGCTTGGCACTGCTGGCTGAGCGGCTGCACTGGGTGAGCTCAGAGGGCTTTTCCAACAGAAAGGATTCTGTGATTCCATGATGATATCCGCTGCATTCAGCTGGGGCTATTTCAGCAGCATTACTTTGCTCCAGAAGTTCCCTCTTGCCCAGCTCCTGTGGCCTGAGGCTTCAGCTCCTTCAGCTGCTGGTGCTGAGCTGCTCATGCTGAACGAGAGCACTCGGAGAGACGAATCCAGTCCATCCAATTCCTTCTGGGACACGCAGAGGGGAGGCTGTGCAAACAGGAGCATTGTTTGCTGTGGCCTCCTCTCTGCCCTTCACGCCTTTCAGCGCTTTGAAGCAGCCAAGAGCTTTCTCCAAGAGTGCAATGGAGCAGCTGTTCCTGCTCGCGGGCCTGGCTCTTCCCAGTCTCTGCCCTTGCCTGCTTCTGTCCCTCTTGCTGTGCCCTCTGTTCCCCCAGGGCTGGCTGGCTGCTGCCCAGGATTGTGGCACTGGCCCAGCTCCAGTGCTCCAGAGCCTCCTTTCTGTGCCCTTGGAGCTGCCTGGGCACAGCAGCCTTTTCCATTTGCAAGCTCCCCATGGACAGGGAGTGCCCAGCTCCGTTCCTTGCACAGCCTCCAGGAGCCCAGGGCTGCCATCTCAGGTCCCTGCTGGCACTGGGGGCTCCCAGGTGCCTCAGGCTGCTCTGACATGGGAGGGAACAGGAGCAGGGGCTGTGCTGAAAGTCAGCTCCATCTGCTGCTGCTGCTGCTGCTGCTGTGGGGTCATTTGTGCAGCCCTGGCCCAGAGTCAGGGATCAGATCCTGCCAGTCTCTTCCAGCCCTGGCTGCTCAGAGGTTGGGCCTTGGAGCCTCAGGTGGCCAAAGGCAGCTGCTGCTGGGCTCTCTGTGTGTGCCCGTGTTCAGCAGTGCTGCTCCATCAGTCTGTGCCCAGCAACGGGGAAAAGCCTCAGCCCTGCAGGGCCAGGAGCTGCCGGGCTCTGCCTGAGCAGCTCAGCCAGCAGCAAGGGAGCTGCTCCACACAGGAACCAGGAGCAAAGGACATTCCTTCTCTAGGACATGTTTTCTATTTAAAGGAAAAAAAGGAAAAAGAAAAAAAACTATATAAAATGTGAAAGATGAAAACAAAACCCAAGTGTTAGTGAAAAACTTCTGAAACTTTGCATTAAGAGGTAAATGATCTTTTTTAAAGGGGAACTCAGTTATTTACATTGTAAATGTGCTGATGGCATGGATCCATCTTACTTATCCCAGCAGCCTTTTAAAAGATTCTGGGCTTTGTTTCCAACATTGCCATTTGAAATTGTGCTCAAAGCAAGAGGAAACTGCTTTGTGGCCTTCCCGCTCCAAGCAGGACTGGGAATGGAAACTCTGTCAAAGCCCAAATCCTTTAGAAGATGCCCTTCCTTCTCAGCCTGGCAAGGAGCTGCACATTCCCTTTGAAACTGTCAGGGATTTCTTAGAGACACCAAGTGCCACTTAGGGCTTTTTGCTCTGGTTTGGCAGTGCAGAAGGGCAATTCTCCATCCATCAGCTCCAGACTGCACTGCCTCAGGAACACGGCCCACTCGCCAGCTTTGGCCCACTCAGGCACTTCTAGAGAGGGAAGAAAGTGCAATTGCACAATTCCAGCCAATCAAGAAGGAAGAATGGGACAGACAAACACCCTGTGCAGATCCAGGCATTCAGCTGGGACTGTGGAGAGTTTGGGTTCTTGCCAATTGGATGTGTGTCCCCAGCTGCAATCTCTGGGCCTGCAGCAGAGTCTCACTCAGCTGCCAAAGCAGAAAGCTCAGGCGCTGTGCTCGCAAGGGGCTCGTCTGATGCAAAGCTGTCAGAGCAATGGGAGGGCAGAGCCAGCCCAGCTGGGCCTAGGGCTGAGCCCAGCAGAGCCCTGGCAGAGCCCAGAGCAGCCTCAGCAGCCGCAGAGCCCGGCTGCAAGGAGAGAAAGCAGAAAGTGCCCGTCAGCTGAGGGCTCCTGTGCCCTTGTGCCAAGGCCTGCGGTGCCCAGGCCATGCTGGCTGTGCCCAGAGCTGTGCCCAGAGCTGCCCATCCCTGCTGCCTTTGGCAGCAGAGCAGGAGGGCAGGACATGTGCCCAGCCTGCAGCCAGCCACGGCACATCCAGCCCTCAGCAGCTGCCCAGAGCAGGATGCTCCTGTGCTCGCTGCCATCTCCCAAAAGCTCTGATCCCACCCTGCCAAGCACACAGGCACCCACCTCACGCCAGCCACGGCTGCAAGAAAAGCTGCTCCCAATCCATGTCCTCAGCCTTCTCCAAGGCCACCGCCCATCCATGCCACAGCTGCTCCCAAGCACTTCCCCATCTGCACTGGACCACCTGGACCGCTTCCTCTGGAAAAACAAACAACACATTCTTGAAAAGAGATTAGAGACAAAAAGGGAAAACAAGAAAAACGGGAAAAAATCTTATCTCTGTCAGGGCCTTGAGGAAGGCCCAACTCCTACATGGTAGGGAAAAACCCAGCCATGGGTGAGGGAAGCCCACACTTTCTCCCTTCCCCCCTGCACTGCCCCCCAAAATCACGGTGATCCCAAAGCAAACAAGGGCAGTGCAGCAGCCCAGCCCTTCCTTGCCTGCACAGCAAAGCAGCCCCTGCACAGCTTCTGGAGTCCCACCTCTGCTCCCAGCATGGGGCTTTGCTTGTGTCGGGCTGGCTGCCCCAGCCCCAGCCCCAGCCCAGGCCACGGTGGCTGCTGGGGGCTGTTGGCAGGGCCAGGAGCCCACTCCCATTTGTACCAGCCCAGCCCATGCCCCAGCCCGGCCAAAAGCAGCTGGGCAGCGACTGAAGGATGAGTTGCATCTGCCCCAGCAAAGGGGGAACCTTTGCTTCCCAGCCAGGCTGGGCCATGCCCAAATCTGGCAGCATTTCCCCGGGTGGGGACTCATCTGCAAATTCCCTGTGGAGTCTGGCTTTGAAGAAGGTGCCAGATTCAAAGTCCATCACCTTCAGCCTCCAGTGGCCAGGCTGAGGAAGAGCTTCTCATCCTTGGTGCCATCCTGGCTGTCTCCAGCAGCAGCAGCACCAGCAGCAGCAGCAGCAGCAGCAGCAGCAGCAGCAGCATCCCCACCCAGTACAGCTTCTCCAGGGGCTCCTGCTCCTTCCCTGGGGGGACACCAGGCTCTCAGGGCTCTGCCCAGGGCCCCAGCTGTCAGGGAACCAGCACAAGCAAAACCAGCTTGGATGGCGGCCACCAGTGCTGGGCAGAGCAGCTCAGCTGCAGCACAAGGGCTGCGTGTGCCCATCCCATGACCCCCGTGCAGTGACACAGGCAGCACAAAAAGGTCTGGGTTCCTTTGCTTCTGATTGCCAAGGCATGTGTGGAGCTGCAACTTACCAGGGCCCTGCATCAAAGTGTGCCTGTGGCTCTCTCCCTTCTTCTACGGCCGAGGAATATCCTGCACCCAAGGATCACAGAACAGGTCTTCTAATGTGGGTCTTTCCAAGGAGTTCACGGATAAACACCACCTGATCAGATCTTTGCACTCTGGGCAGAGAAAGCAGAAAGTGCCGGTCAGCCAGAGAAGGCTCCTGTCTGCTTTGCCCCACTATTGCCATGCCCAGGCCTTGCTGGATGCAATCAGGGCTGGGCCTAAACTTTCCCATCAATTCCCTGTTTTGGAGGAGAGCAGGACATGTGCCACCTCCTCAGCAGCTGCCAGAGCGGGATGCTCACGAGCCCGCTGCTGGCTCCCAGCACTGGGATTCCCCCCGTGCCCAGAGAAGAGGATCCACCTTGAGAGAGCCCTTGTGGCAGCGGGAGCTGGCCCCAGCTGAGGTTCCGGCCCCTCCTGAAAGGGTGCTCCCCGCAGACCATCTGGTGCAGCAGGATGCCCAGGGACCAGATCGTTGCTGCCTCGCCATGGTACCAGCCAAAGTGGGTCCATTCCGGGGGGCTGTAGGACGGTGTTCCTATGGAATACAGATGGAGTTCAGCAGGGGGATGGTGCTGCTCCCAGAGCCTGGCCCCAGCATCCCTGGGCCTCCGGGGGCTGCATCAGTGGCACACAGGGTGACCACTGCCCTCTCGCCAGCACCTGGGACTTGTGCACAAACTAAGGCTTGGAAAAAAAGCCACTGGTGTCAGAAGAGGGCAGAGGAAGCCCTGGCTAAGCCTGACCATGACAAGCAAAGGAAAAACCCTCTCTGTGCTGGGGAAAACATGCCCTTATTCTGCCTGTCTGCATTGCCCCTAAAATATTAGGAAGCCAAGGCAAACATGGCGAGTTGAGCAGTGCAAGCCCTTCCTCTCGCCTGCACACCAAACTGGCGGGGGCACAGGTTCCGCCCCCCTCTCTGCTACCCCCACCCACGGGGGTTTTGGTCAGGCTGGCTGCCCCAGCCCAGCCCCAGTCCTGGGCAGAGTGGCTGGCAAAGGCTGCCAGCAGGGCTGGAAGATGGCTCCCCACCCAGCCCCGCACTAAAGCAACTCAGCTGAAGACTCAGTCCCCTGACTGGCAGCAAAAGGGAGAATCCCTGCTGCCACAGCCAGCTTGGGCTGGGAGATGTTGGCCATGAGATCCCGGGACCAGGAGTACACCCTTACGTGGGCTCACCTGCAAAGTGGGTGTAGGCTGTCTCTTGCAGGTAGGTGCCACAGCCAAAGTCAATCAGTTTGGCCTGCCCGGTGGCCAGGTCAAGCACGATGTTCTCTGGCTTGATGTCCCTGTGCAGGACCCCGCAGCTGGTGCAGTGCCACACGGCCTCCAGCACCTGGCGGAACAGCTCCCGCGCCACCTCCTCGGGCACGAACCGCCGTGCCCGAATGACACGATGCAGGTCCTGACACCGCTCTGGCCGCTCCATCACCATCACGATGTGGTTGGGCAGCTCGAACCACTCCAGGAGCTGCACCACGCCGGGGAAGCCAGTGGACACCTTGGCAAGCAGCACAATCTCCAGCGGGGCCCTGCTGCCGTCGGGCTGCGGGAGGAGCACGATGCCCTCAGTGGGGCCGATGCCGTGCCAGGCCTGGGGAAGCCCTGAGCCAGCCCGGGATGCTCTGCGCCCTGCGCTGCGCCCACGCCCGCTCCCCCTCGAGGCGTCCTGGCGGCTTCCACCGTGCCGGGCCTCGGCTCATCCCCGCCCGGCAGCCCCGGCTGCTGCTGCTGGCCCCGCTCACTCACCAGCTCGCCCCAGTGCCGGACGCGGTTCCGTGGCACCCTCTTGATGGCCACCTGCAAGCCAAGGACAGCAGCGGGCTCAGCTCGCCGCCCGCCCTGCCCAGCCCCATCCTCCTCCTCCTCCTCCTCCTCCTCCTCCGTCCCCTCCTCCTGCGCCCGCCGCCGGCCCCGCCGCTCACCGGGGCGCCGTCCGAGAGCCGCGTGGCCGCGAAGACGCTGCCGAATCCTCCGCGCCCCAGCAGCGAACCCAGGCGGTAGCGCTCCTGCAGGGCCTCGGGCGCCGTCCCTGCGGGCGGGACGCGGCTGTCAGCGCTCGGCCCGGGGCCAGCAACGGCCCCCGAGCGCCCCTCAGCCGCCCCGGGCCGGCCATGCCCAGGCCTTCGCTCCTCGCAACGCGGCACGGGAGGCTCGGGGCCGGCGGCCGCGCTGCCGAGCGGCGGAGCTCGGGCCGGGGAAGCCGCAGCGGAGGCGGCGGCAGCGGCCGCGCCGCCTGTGTCCTCCGCGGGCCCCGGGAGGAGCCGGGGCCGGGGCCGGGGCCGGGGCCGGGCTCGGGGCTGGAGCCTGCCTCGGGGCCGGGGCCGGGGCCGGGCTCGGGCCAGGCGGAGGCGAAGGGCGGCGATGCCGCCCCCGCACACGGCACTGATGCCCGCCCAGCAGCGCCACCGCCAGTAGGGCCAGAGCCGGGCGGAGGCGAGACCGCGGCGGGACGGGCGGGGCCGGGCACGGGGCAGCCCCGCCCGGGGCCGGGGGCGGGCCGGGGGCATGGCCCGGCCCGGCAGGGGGAGAGGGAGGCGGGGACACGAGAGGGAGGCGGGGAGAGGAGAGGGACGCCGGGCAAGGGACCCCGGGAGAAGGGTGCCCGACAACGGGAAAGGGAGACTCAGAGAAAGAAAGAGAGAAAGACCAAGAAAGAGAGACAGAGAAAGAAAGAGAGAAGGAGAAAGATCGTTATAGATTATCTGCTTTTGCTTCTTCTGTCGCTGTTGCCGCCGCTGCTGCCGCCGCCGCTGCTGCTGCCGCCGCTGCCGCCGCTGCAACTGAAGCACCGGGGCCGTTCGTCCCCGTGTCCGTTCCCCGCTCGCCCCACGAGCCCCACGTTCGAGCCCCGCGCGCCCCGGGCACAGCCCCTGAGTCTGTCCAAACACGGCAACTTTGCAGCCTTGAGCCCAGGTGCAGAGCCCTGACTCCTGCACACTGGCACAGCAATCCCCTCGCTTGCTGCTCTGCATTGGCCTGGCTGAGGGGCAAACACTGGCGGGACACCTTCCCTTGGGCTAGGATTCCTACCTGATCCCAGCACTGCACTTACATCTCCAGTGTTGCCTTCCAGTAACAACAGGGGAAGGAAAACTGTGTGTGCCTCATGGTATTTTAGAGTGTCTAAAAATCACTAAGCCACCGATCTTAGAGGTGCAGTGCATCTGGAATTACTGGGATGGAGAAGTAGTGCAACATGGAAAAGGGGAGCAGAGAAATAAATAGAGGGAAACATCTTGGATTGTTTCTTTCATTTACATTTCCCTTCTGGAAAGCTGTTTCAGTTTTCCAGGAATCTTCTCTTGTCTGCTCTTGCCAAGAATCTCTCCTGGAGAACAAGGTCAAGCTTCTGTCCCAAGATTTGCCACCAGCTGCAGCTTCTCTTGGCTTTCCACACTGCACAATGTCTGCAGCAGGACTTTTGCAGCAAAGCAGGACAAATGTTTGGAGAACTTTACATGTCCTTTCTTTTCCTGGTGGGCTGGGGTGTTGTGCCACTGGTGAAGTTTCCATTGTGACTGTTTGTGCTGGTTTAGGGCAAATTTTGGGAGGAAACCTCCAAAAGGGGTCCGTCTAGAAAGCAACTTCAAGCGGCTCCTCCCCCTACTAGTTCCGGAAAAAACTTCCCTGGAGAAAAGTGGAGAAACCAGGTTATTTAACAAGTAAAGTATTCACAAGCATGAAAAATTAATTATATTAAATGAAACCTCTGACAGTGCTGAAGAGTTGGCAAATTCAGAGACTCCTTTTTGTGGGTTGTAGTTGGCTCACTCGGTCTCTTCTAAGTCCCTCTGGATGCTGGAATGCAGCGTCCCAGACCTTGGTGGGCCACAGGTGTGAGCTGCAGGTGTTTTTCTGGGTTTTCAGTCCAGAGCAGGTTTAAACAGTTCCAAGAAAAAGGAAAGTCCCAGTCCCAGGAACTTCTCTGCCTAAGCTAGCTAAAACCAAATTGCTGGACCTGGGCTGTGAAGGCACTGGGAAATTTCCAAATCTGGGCACTGTCAGTCCCAGCAAACACCAGATCTGGATGGTGCTGGAGCCAGAACCTGGAAATTTCCAACTTTTGGCTTTCTGTGCCAGCAAATCACTGCACTTGGGCTGTGCTGGCGCCAGGAAGTTTTCAGATCTGGGCGCTGGCGCTATCAGCAAACACCAGATCTGGGTGGTGTCGTTGGCAGCGACAGAAATCTGCCGGATTTGGGCTCTGCTGGCACCGGGAAATTTCCAAATCTGGGTACTGGCACTGCAAACACAAGATGTGGGCGGTGCCAGAGCCAGTAGCAGAAAGTTGCCGGGTTTTGGATTTCTGTGCCAGCAAATTGCTGCCCTTGGGCTGTGTCAGAATAGGGAAATTTCCAGCTCTGGGCACTGGCGGTGCCAGCAAACACCAGTGAAACCTTCTGGTCCTCGTCCGGACCATTGGCCAGTGGTTTCCCTGAGAACCAGCTCTGGCCACTTTACAGACAGAGACTGCTTTCATCTGCTTGTCTGGAAACAGAACTTTAATGAAGGCAAACACAACAAACAGGACGGCGTGCACAGTACACAGAGCAAAGCAGAAAAAAGCCTAGGCCCAGGGTCCTGCAGGGATATTTATCCATTTATATAAGGGGAGGGGTTAAGGTGGGATCTGAGGGAAGGATCCAAGAGGAAGGAAGGATTATGAACATTACAATTTTTGCAGTAAAATGTAACCAACGGTAGCAAAGAGAACTCAGAACTTTCTAGTAACAATCTGCATAACTGAACAAGAGGATTATGGGCGGGAGCTCCTGCTGACCCCAACTAAAGAGGGTTTTCCCACGGCCTTAAGCCGAGGTCTCCCTCTTCTTTTAAACCAACCCCAACACACCAGATCTGGGAGGTGCTGGGTTTTGGCTTTCTTTGCCAGACAATTGCTGCATTTGGGCTGTGCTGGCACAGGGAAATTGCCAGATCTGGGCACTGGCGGTGCCAGCTCACCGCAGATCTGGGTGGTGCTGGTGCTATCACCAGAAAATTGCCGGGTTTTGTCTTTCTGTGCCAGCAAACTGCTGGACTTGGGCTGTGCTGCCACTGGGAAACTGCTGGATCTGAGCACTGGCAGTGCCAGCAAACACCAGATCTGGGTGGGGCCTGCACCAGGTATTTGCAAGGTTTTGGCTTTCTTTACCAGAAAATTACTCGACTCGGGCTGTGCCGGCACCGGGAAATTCCCGCATCTGGGCACTGGTGGTGCCAGCAAACACCGGATCTTGGCATTGCCAATGACGGTAGCAGGGAATTGCCAGATTTTGGCTTTCTTTGCCAGAAAACTGCTGGACTTGGCTCTGCCAGAACGGGGAAATATCCAGATGTGAGCACTGGCAGTGGCAGCAAACACCAGGTCTGGGCGCCTGTATTGGCATCAGGAAATTGCCGGATTTTGGTTTTCTGTGCCAGCAAATTGCTGGACTTGGGCTGTGCCAGCACTGGGAAATTTCCGGATCTGGGCACTTGTGCAGCAGGCACCAGATCTGGGTGGTGTGTTGTAGTGTGTTTTTATACTTTGTAATACTTTGCGATAGTTTAGGTTTTGAATCCCCGTATTTTTCCCAAATGGTTCATCCCAGATGGTACCCCCCTCCCTTTCCCTGTGTAATCCTTTGCCCTTGCTGAGATCATCCCCAAATCCCCACCCTGGCTCTCTGTCAATCACTCAGCATCCCATCCCTCCCTCTAGAAGCTTCGGTCCAGGATGTCGAGTGATGAGCCAGAGGCCAGGGGTCAGCCCCCCAAGCCTTGCCCCACACGCTGTCCTAAATGTCCATCCCCCAGTACCCATCCCTTAGGGTCACTTCTTGGTTAGTCAAATGTTCTCTACTTTGGCTTTCCACCGCCCTTTAAATGTAACCTTGGCACATCTCCCGGGCTCTGGGCAGGAGGCCCCTGAGGTGTAGGGGCTCCTTTGGGACACCTGGAATAAAACCTTGGATTAACCCCTGCTAAGAGTCGGCCCTTTCTCTTCTACCGCTGTCTCTGGTGTCTCTTGTGCTGCAAAGGCGGCCAGCCCAGGTGCCCTCAGTACCCTCGGGGCACAGAGAGTGTCTCCCCGCTGTCGGCCGTGTCGGGGCTGCCCCCGGTGTCTGCCGACTCGGGACTGGCCCAGGGTTCCTGAGAGGCTCCCAGAGAGACAGAGACAGTGGTGCTGGTGGCAGCACCGGGAAGCTGCCGGGTTTGGGCTTTCTTTGCCAGAAAATGGCTGCATTTGGGTTGTGCCAGCACTGGGAAATTGCCAGATGTGACCTTTCTGTGCCAGCAAACTGCTGGAATTGTGCTGTGCAGGCATCTGAAAAATTCCGGATCGGGGCACTGGCGGTGTCAGCACACACGAGATCGGAGTAGTGTAGGCACCAGGTATTTGCCTGGTTTTGGCTTTCTTTGCCAGCAAATTGCTGGACTTGGGCTGTGGTGGCAGAGGGAAATGTTAAGATCTGGGCATGGGCGGTGCCATCAATCACCAGGTCTGGGTGGTGACAGCCTTGGCACCAGGAAATTGCTGCGTTTTGTCTTCTTTTTCCAAAAAACTGCTGCACTTGGGCTGTGTTGGAACCGATAAATGTCCAGATTGGGGTACGGGCGGTGGCAGCAAACACCAGGTCTTGGCATTGCCAGTGTCAGCAGTGGGAAATTGCCAGATTTTGCCTTTCTTTACCAGAAAATTGCTGGACTTGGCTCTGCCGGAACAAGGGAATTTCCAGATCTGGGCGCTGGAGGTGGCAGCAAACACCAGATCTGGGTGGTGCCAGACCCAGTAATGTTGGAAATGAATTTGTAGAGAATTTTTAAGGTTTGATAGAAGGTTTCCATAGTATGTAAGCAGGTGTTGTTGAAGGTTTCCCCCCAGACTGCAGAATTTGCTGCAGCTGTGAGGGCGTTTTGAACATTCCAACAACCCTTCAATTTAGTCACAGATTCTGCATATGTCACTGGGATAGCAGAGCGGGCAGAGCATGCCCTGATCAAGGAAGTCCAAAATAAAAAATTCTACAGCTTGCTCTCTGAATTAATTTGGTTTATCTCCCACAGAGAGCAACCTTATCACGTCCTGCACGTCCGGTTGCACACAGAGCTGCCAAGATACATCACTGAGGGCAACCGGAGAGCAGACTTGTTAGCAATGGCAGCAAGTGCCACCCACATTTCCCCCGCTGCACCACATGTCTTTCAACAGGCTCATCTAAGCCATGCATTCTTCCCTCAGAATGCTCCAGCTTTAGTAGGTCAATTTAAGATTTCCAGAGACCAAGCCAAGGCAATTGTCTCCACCTGCCCCAATTGCCAATCCCTCGCCCTCCCTACCATAGGGACAAAACGAAGAAAATTACAGTGACAACTAACTTGACCATTCATGTTTCTATCAGTGCTCAAACAGTCAATAACTGACTCACTGGAGGAGCAGATGGCCACTCCCAGGACACCCCGAAATACCTTAACAGCTGCTGCCACCGTCACTGTGCTCCTGTGCATCCAAACAGCGGTTGGATGGGTCGTGCCACAACCAACAGAAAACCTATGGGTCACACTGGGGAAATCTCTCAAGCAGGATAACTTTTGCAGGGCCATGGCAGGTGCAAAAGACCCGCTGTCTACATGTCTGGTGGGAATCCCCCTGTCCCCAAATGAATATGCCTGTGCAGGTAAGAAGCCCACCCTGGTAGACACCTGGGACGAGTGGATGAAGATCTTACCCCATGCACCACAGGACCTCCAAGAACTAGACCTACCAGGCTCCTCAAAGCGACTTCTTGTGTCAACTTTTTCTAGGAGCCACCCCAACAAAATTGGCATGAGAAATCTGAACCACAGATGATAGTGAGAAAAGATATATCACCAAATGATAAGAGATACAATGATGTTGACTGGTGCAATTATACTGCCAAAACATTATCTAAGTCCTCTCCGTTTCCCAGAGTGCTTCCCAAGGGAGTGTTTCTCATCTGTGGTGACAGGGAGTGGGCAGGGATCCCCTTGAAGATCAAAGGGGGCCCCTGCAGCCTTGGCCAGCTTACTACCCTCACCCCAAACACTACCCAAATTAAAAATTGGAAACAAGAAACTCAATTGGCACCACAGAAAAGATCATACTCCCAATTCAATCAAAATTGTGATGGCCAAATTTATAATTGGGGAAGACGAAGAGGGTCACTGTTTCCATCTTTCTACCATGGGTTGCAGCTGTGAAGGCCCTCGGTGAGCTTTCTCACCTGGAGTGCTGGCTTCGTAAGCAGACCAAGGCTACATCCGCTGCCTTATCAGACCTTCTAGCCGACGAGGAAACCACCAGACATGCCATCCTTCAGAACAGAGCGGCCATCGACTTCCTGCTGCTCTCCCATGGCCATGGTTGTGAAGAATTCAAAGGACTTTGTTGTTTTAACCTGTCATGGAAAAGCACATCGATCCAGGCCACCATCAAATAAATGCAAGAGCAAATGAAGACTCTTCTTACTGAAAATAATGTTGTGGACAAGATGGACAAAACGCTCATGCAGTGGAGTGCTCCTGTGTGGGTGCCCCCATTCTTAAAAGTTTATTGTGGGTCCTTCTCATAGTTGTTATCATTTCTGCAGCACTGATGTGTTTTCGGAAAAGAATTGACAAAACACTGAGAAATGTTTATTTAATAAATAAAAAGGGGGAGATGTGGGGCACAGCCATGGAGAGGACAAACCTGGAATGCGATGGGAGGACACCACTGTTTAAGTTAAGGTGAGAGACTGGTGCAATTCCCCATGGTTCTTTGCTTGTCAATGTGAATGTGCTGTTGTCAATTGACTGCTGCTCATCCCCGAGTTCCAGAAAGTTCTGTACTCCCCGTTCCTCCATTGGCTTTCCCTGAGAGACCCCTCCCACTCTGCTCCCCCATTGGTGTGTCCCGTGTCACCCCACCTTAACTCCAGCCCTGACTCCCTTCCCCATTGGATAATTTGTACCCCGAGCCCTCCTGCCTTCCTCCAGTTATATACCCTGGCCCCAGCCCTGCTCCTGGCTCTTTGCCTCTGGTTCCCTTCAGCAGAGGTTGTGTTCCTGCTTGCTCCTGTTTCCCTCTTCCCCCTCACTGCAGCTGGGCCCTTGGATTTTCCCTTGATAAACCCGGCTGGATCTGCTCTGCGAGGAGTCCTCTCGTCCCTCTGGTGAGGCTTTGATTGCACCATCCGGGCTCAGGCGTCTGCTGGGCTGGGGCAGTTGTCAAGGCAGCCCCAAGTGGAGCCGCTTTCGGTGCTGCAGGCGCCTGACAGCGCCTGCCTGGGGAAGCTGCTCTGGCCACCCGCAGCAACCAATTCCTTTTCCCAGGCAGCAGCTCCCAGCGTCCTCCTGCGAAGCCCCGAGAGAGAGGGAGCAGCTGCCCTCAGCCCTGTCCTTTACCGCATCCCAATTCTCATGTAATGTCCCCCCTGGGAGAGAAACTGCCAGAGAAGAGAAGTGCGACCAGATCCCCTCCTCCCCTGAGCTTGAACACTTCTTTTGTTTCTGAAGGACCCAGTCTTATCAGAGCAGTGGTATTGCACTGACAGCTGGGACACCAGCAGGGGATCACCACACACTGCCCAGTGTGCACCAGGCTCAACAAGGTCTCCTTCCCCCCTGATTCCACCAGGCCTCTTCCCTTGGCTGTGGTTTTGCTGGATAGTGGGTCAGGACAGTGAGGATCTCCTTCATCCATTCATTCACTGTTGAGGGTCCTGCAGACACTTCCTCAATTTCTCTCCAAGGTGACCTCAGAAAACCAATGACATCCCAGCTCTTGTCCATCTGGTCAAGCATTTCCCACAGGGACACTCTGGTGTCTCCTCCAAGGCCCAAAGCATCAAAACCCCCAAGGGAAATCATCCCCCTTGGGCCCTGCGCCTCCTTGGGTGAGTTCCAGAGCAAACAATCAAGGCAGTGGCCTGAAATGTTTTCCCAGCTGGGCCATAACACTTCTCTGATGGATGCACATTGTCCCTGGGGAAAGAGATGTGCAGAACCCTTCACTAATGCCCTGGAATGTCCAACAGGAATCACAGCCATGGACAGCTCTCAGGAACCACTTCACTGTGGATTTTCCTTCCTGGAAGCCCAAGATGTCTGAATGTGCTCCTGGTGCCTCAGGGCCTGGGTAAACAGGGCTTGTCAGAGAGGCTGGCAGGGCACCAACACCCCTCCTCCTCACAGGGCACCTCTGTTACCCCAATTAGCTCCGAGTGGCTGCCTGGGGACAGGTGCCCACTTCCCCATGTGCCTGGGATGGGCACATCCTGCTCAGGGCCAGTGCTGGCCTGGGCCCAGAGCCAGGGCCATGACCCAGGTGCTCTGGGAGGGCTCGGTGGCTGCAGGTGTGACAGGATGAGGGGCAGGGCAGGGCATATTCCCCTCGGGACAGTGCTGTGGGCATGGAGCTTGGTGGGGTTTGGCATCTGCAGGGAAAGGGCTATCGGGTTGTGTGGATGTGGGAATTGTCACTCGTGAGGCATTCCCCAGGCCTCAGCCTTGTCTGCAGGTGCTCAGCATTGCCCAGTGCTGCCCAGTGTCTGCAGTGGCTGAGATGCCAATCAGCCACCTGATCCCATGTCCCTTGTTCCCCTTGTTCTCCCACATGTTGGGTTTGGGGCCGAGCTCAGCTCTGGGGTGTCCCCCAGGGAAAGCTCTGGCAGGGGAGGGGCAGCAGGAGATGGGGGATCTGGCACTGGGGGCTGTTGGAGGATGGATTGTGTTGGACTGGGGGCTGTCCCCACAGGGTCCCCAGGTGCCTTTGGCTCCCTGCCTGCCCCCCTTGGCCCCCCAGGTGCCTGGGCCCTTCCAGGGGCAGCTGCCCCGTGCAGGAAGCTGGAGGGATGCCGGGCAAGGGGGCTGGATCCGTGCCACAGGTGGGGTGGGGTGGACTCTGTGCCAGGGCTGGGCTTGTGGCCAGGGCTGGGGGCTGTGCCAAGCCGGGCTTTGGCCTGGGGGCTGGCAGGGAGGGTGCAGGGAGGAGTCCCGGCAGGGATAAAGGTGCTCCTCACCTGCTGCAGCCTCAGGCAGCGCTGCCCAGAGCCAGAGGAAGATGAAGGTGGCTGTGCTCAGCGTGGCCCTGCTCTTCTCCATCCTGCTGTGCCCCCCGGCACAGGCCAAGGTGAGGCACCAGCCAAACGCTGTCCCCACATCCTGCCCTCCTTTCTGGCCTCCCATCCCACTCTTTTGGTCTCTCCTCTGTGTCCCATTCAGGGTCCCCAAACTCCCTCCCACTGACCATTCCTGAGGCGTTTCCTTCCATGTCCCCCCTCAATCCTTTGTCTTTCTTCCTGGCCATTGTAGCAGGGTCCTCCTATAGAATTCCCTGACTCGCTCCCCATACTCCAATGATCTCCCAGTCCCGTTGGTTTTGTCCCCACCTGTCCTCATTCTTCTGTCCCCACCAAGCCCCTCCCCTGCACTCCCATGTCCCTACACCTCGATTCCTTTCTCCTCCCCTGTACCTCACACCCTGCTCCTTCCACACCCTCAGCCCTGTCCCCTGGGCCCTCAAGTGACCCCAGATCAGTGTCTTTGGGTCTCCCCCCACCTCAAACAGATCTCCTTGGAGGCCCTGAATTCCCATCCCTCTGCCTGCGCCCTGCTCCCTGCACCCGTGTCCCCCCCAGCCCCACAAGGTCCAGTCCAGACCCAGCCTTTGTTCTCCTTTCCAGGCACTCCTGGAAGGAACCCAAGATGATCTGCGGGAGGTGAGTGGGCTGCTGGCATTGGAGGGCATCCCCTCAGGGCATTGGGGGGCAGTGGTGTCCCCCCATCCCTTGCTGGCCCTGGGGACATCCCAGTGACCAGCGAGGTCTCCTGGTCTCTCTGCAGTTGGATTTAGACAATGTCGCAGTCCTGGAGACGCCTCTGGTGGGTACCACGAGTTCTGCCGCTGTCAGAGCCTCCCCTTGCCTGGCCAGCACAGCCCAGGCCATCCCAGTCTGTCCCAGCAGAGCCCAGTGCACCCCTCCTGACAGCCCAGACAATGCCCTGGCCCAGGGCTGCTCCCCAGGGAAGCCTTTGCCCAGGGCCCTGCTGCATTCCCATCCCTGTCAGCCCAGGAGCCCCTGGATGAGCCAGGACGCAGCCCCTGCCCCAGCTGTGCCTCTTGGCCAGGAGCCCAGTGCTTCTGGGCAGCAGCACAGCAGCTCCTGCACCCCATTGCTCCCACAGCCCCTTCCCCAAGGCCCCCCTGCTCTCCCCTGCCTCCCAGTGCAGCCCAGTGCCCCCAGGGTGTCTCTAATGCTGCCTTTGTCCCCAGCCCCCTGTGGCTGAAGAGCTGCGGGCTCTCCTGCGGCAGAAGCGCCTGGCTGCCTCTCTGGATGCCTAGGTGAGCCGTGCCTGCAGGGACAGGGCTGGGGACAAAGCCCAGCCATGGCCCAGTGGGCTCCAGGGGTCACCTTCTGGGCTTTGTCTTTTAGGGTGGCAAGGACCAGTGTCCTTTTTCCTCTCCAGTGGCATGAGGAGATGATCATCCCTGCAGGAACCCCCTGAACCCTTTGAGCCCTGGGCCATTTCCCCTGAAGAATAATCAATCAATAGTCAATAAACCCTTTGAACAAAGCTTTGCTCTGTGTCCGTGTGTGTGTCCGTGGGTCTGGATTTCCTCCTTTCCAGTGGTCTGGGGAAGTCAGGCCAGGTCTGGGCTCTGCTGCCTTGACACAGTCTGTGCTTCCCCCAGACAAATGGTGTGTTGGGAGTTGTGCAGAGTCCAGGGGGAGAGGGTTGAGTGGGGGGTGGGTGTGCAGGTGGTGAGAAATGCTGTGGTTCACTGTGAGCATGGTAGGAATGGCCTGGGTTTAAAAGAAAAAAAGTAAATTCAGAACAACTTTATTTTAAAATTTTTCTCCCTGTGAGAAATGACTGCTCACTTCTCAAAACTTTGAAAGGTCTATTAAAAAGTTTACAATACTTACAACCAAAGGACTAAATAAGGAAAAAGTGACAGTGCTGGGAGCCTCCCCCACTTTGTGGCTGGTAACCACGTGGCTGGCTCATCCACACAATGGCTGCTCTCCCTTTTATATCCTTGCTGTTGCAACAGGCAGCCCTAGCTCCTCCCAAAGGCTGTCTCTTGACTCTTGGTCGCTGTCCATTGGTGCAGACTGCTTTCCTGGAACTGGATTGGAGCTCAGCTGTTGCTAAGCCGTGCCTCTTAGGAACAATCTGCCCCTCCCCAAATGCCCGCACTACCAAGATCATCCCGGGATAACAATGCTGGGCGGGGGGACACATTGCAGTAACAGAACTCTACATCTGTACAACTTCTCTTAACGTACTTACCATGTTCACCCTCTAATTGGGAGAGCCAACCATCTCATTACTCATCTCTAACACTGGGGCATTCACATTCTCTGAAAAAATCCCTCCACCCAGGATTTTTCTCCTGGGAAGCTGAGAAGCCTCAGAGAAAAAGGAAAACTATGCTTATCTCATTTGCTTCTCCTGTGTTGGGCTCATGTGCAGAATGTGTTTGGAGATGGTTTACTCACAGGTGATTGATTGGTCACTCAAACCCCTGGTGTGTAAGTGCAGGAAAAGTTGTTTGTGAGAGATAGTTTTCATTTTTCTATCAAAGAGTGAAAAAACAGTATATACAGGTGGCTAGTGTTTATCACAGTCCTAGAGCTCTTTTTCAGGGAAAGTCGGTTGTTTTCCACAGCCCTAGAGCTCTTTCTCAGGAAAAACAAGTTGTTTTCACTGCAGCACAACTCTCTTCTCACAAAGAGTTGTCAGCTTTCTCATGGCTTCTGTCGGCTCAGGTCAGGATTCAGTTTGTCGGCCTTTGGCTGCTGTTTCACCACCACAGAAAACATCATTCCTGTCCCAAAAAATAAAAGCAGCTGAGACGCAGCCCAGTGCCTTCTAGAAGGTGAAAAGGGATGCAGGTGCCCGGAGGCCCAGGAGAGAAATGGCAATATTGAAAATGTGAGAAGCAAAGTTTTATCCATAGAGGCAGTGCCTGACCTCAAGGAAGACGTTTCCTACCAGTCAAGACTTCCTTAGGGAACACCCTGCTTCAATATCAATTAGAAAATAATGTTATATTGCTTCTTATGAAAAGAAAACTAAGGAGAGAAAATCCTGAAAATGGAGGAAAAATCATTTGAGGTAATTGCTCATTGAAATCTTTTTCATTAATCCCACTCCTGAAAAAATTAATTCTTGAAGCTAATTCTGGTCGAGGTGCAGCTCCTTTGGGCTTTGTGCAGTCTGAGGAGCCCCATGGGAGATTTTGTGGCAACTCCATGAGCCTCAGTTCCTCAAAGGAGATGTCACAAATGTCGTAGGAAAGGAAGTGCAAAGCAAAGGCAGAACACACCTTCCAGGGCCCAAGATAATGTTCTCCTCCCCACTGGATTTTTGCCCTGGTCAGATGGGACTGTGCGAGGGTGAGGGAGACTTCCTGAGCAATCCTTTGCTCTGCGGGCACTGATCAGCTTGATGCCTGGAGAGGCTCCCTGGAACAGAGGCTGGGCAGAGTTAAAGGAATAAAGTAGGGATTTATTACAAGGCCTTCAAAGGATTCCCCTTGAGCAGGACAAGAGCCCAGCCAAGGCTAGACTCAAAATGGATGACTGGTCAGGGGTTTTCCCACTTTTATAAGGTTTGGTCCATTTAAATATTGGGGTTAAATGTCCAATTACAGCCTCAGGTGATGCAGTCCCATCCTCCCAGTTTACTCTCCTCAATTTGCTGTTGTTTGCCCTTTTGGGGCTTGAAGCTGCAACAGCATCTGGTTCTGGGGCTGGAAAAGGATTGTTTTGTCTGACTACAGTGTGAAGAGAACTTGCTAACACTCTGTATGAAGTCCAGAGTTACAGACTAATGCAGTACAGAATCTGGAGATATGACAGCTAAAACTGAAGGCATCAGCCTGTTCCATGTTCCCTTGGTTCCATGGGGATCCACAGCATCACAATGGCCACTTGTTCCCATGAGGTTCCCCAGTGTCACCGTGGTGTCCTTGGACCCACCTGGTCACAACCGACCCATGGTTCCATGAGGTTCCGCGGTGTCACCATGGTCACTGTCAGAGGCTGGGTGAGATCAATGTCCTGAGACACCGTGGGATGAGCTGTCAATCAGTCACACAGTGGGGACAGTGCTAACCCAGCCCTGATTGCCTGAGCCATCAGAAATCCCACCTGGGGGGAGGCCCACAAAGGCCCAGGGGCTTAAAAACATGGAGCACAAGGTCAGCCCCTGGTATGGACTCTGCCTTCTCCTGGGGTTTGTGTCTCACCCACACTGGAACCCTAGGAACTGATAGTCATATGTGTGTCTTTCTATAGAGCTTCTGTCTTTCTCTCTCTCTTTCTTCTCCTTCTAATGCTCTTTATATGCAACATTTTTTGGGTACCTCAGCAGCTTACGTGTTCAATGATTTCTAGGTTAAATGAGCTAAGTTAATGAAGTTACTGCTATGAAAAGTGTTTTCTGTGTAATTGGATGTTGCATTAAATCCTCTTCCAAAGTTTCTTGTGTTTTTGTACTTTGCCAGTAGAATTTTGTGTCATTTTGACCTCTTGAGAATGTCTGGCTGGTGTTCCTGCTGTGCACCAAACTCGAGTAAAGGAGCCTTTGGTTACCTGCAGCATTTCAGTGTTCTGGGCTGTTACACCCCACAGGCTCACAATGGCCTCTTGTTTGCACACTGGCCCCTTGGTTCCATGGGCCCCAACAGTGCCACAATGATCCCCTTGGTTCCACAACTTCCCAGAGTGTTGTAGAGAATACATTGTTAAAGGAGTTAATAGAAAGTTCCAATGATAGGTATAGATTGTTTGTTTAATGTGTTATAGTTATGTAAAGTGCCAGTGTTAGTTTTAATTGTTTTTTTAAAGGTCTTAAAATTATGTAAATCCCCTTACTGTTGGGTATTCCCCCCGCTGCTCCCACTCTCATCGAAAATGGCAAACCACCCGAGACCATAGAGAGGATGATTACGTCAGCAAATAAGCAAATATGAAACTCCCATAAGACTTAGCAGAAAAGGATTACATAACAAAAACCTCTAGAACAACAAACCACCATGCAAATAAAGAATCAAAATACCACCACTTAACAAAGAGAACATAAGTCAATATCAAAGACCCTGGTCACAACTTTTTGCCTTCATCACCCTAACCAGAGTGGGCCACGAGCAGTATAAAGATTATGAACCTGAAACCAACAGGAGTCTACTCAGAGACTCTCGTGAGGAAAGAAGACCCAGCTCTGCTGGAGGACGGAGCTGACCTCCTCCTCCTCCACGCCGTCTGGGGAGGAGCGGTGGTGTGCGCACACCCCATGGGTGCCCTGCCTAGACTGTTTCCAGTAAAGCTGAAATCACTAAAGAGCTGCTCACGTGCCATTCATAACAGTCTGGGGGACTGGTCCGGGACAGGCCACACCCAAAGAGGACTGAGGGCCTGCGGGATATCTGGCCCTATCTGGAGCGGTCGGCAGCAGCCTAGGAGCAAAGAGTGTGGAGGAGCATGGGTAAGTAAAGGCGGTGGCAGGAGTAGGAGGCAAGCGAAAGAAGTGTGTGTGAGATGGGGCCCGGCAGCTCGGAGCCCCGAAGCAGCTGTGGGCCTCCGAGTACCGCGGTTCCGGACTCCTGCCAGGGGACCGGCCAGAAACGGAGGGAAGCAGGAGAAGCCTGAGTGAGTGAGACGCCTCCCAGGGGGATAAGGTGGGCCCCCCTGCGGGCGTGGGAGGAATAGAAATGTGAGTGGCACGCAAGGGGTCGGCCTTCCCCCTTCAGGCTTGGTAGGCGCCCTCAGGGCGTGCTGAGGGTGGCAGACGAATTGGTGAGTTGGCATGCAAACCCCGAACGGAGCTCCGGGTGCGGGGAGGATCGGGGCAGTGTGAGTCGCGCACAATCCCTGGAGTGGGGGGACACGGGTCCCTACCGGGGTTTGGGGTGCCCCGAGTACAGCAGCAGCACTGAGTAGAACCAAGAGGGCCCCAGTGCCCAGGCTCGGACGGCGGTGCTGGGGGTTCAGTGTGCCGCGGTTCAGGTAGAAACCGTAAACCCACTGGAGGCCCCTGGGGGCATTGGGGTCACAGGGCAGGGCAAGACTGGGCTTACAGAGCAGGGCAAGGCCCGACCTGCCCCTTCCTCTCCCACACACAAAATGTTTGGAGCCAACAATCTCCTCCAGTCTGTCACAACAGGCAGTGTTGGAGGTGAAATCCCAATTGTGGCCATGGGCACCTGGCTGAGAAGGACAGTTCTTTTCCATAGCAAGGAAAGCACAGAATTCCAAGGTTTGGAAGGCAGGTGAGAGCCTCAGTAGGCCAAGGCCAGCCAGATTTGTCAGTAATAGCAGATTTTGGAATTTTGGAGGTGGAAACCCAATCTCGGCCATGGGCACCTGGAGAAGCAGGACAGTTCTTTCCCATGGGAAGGAGAGCATGCAGCCTCCCCCAGTGTTTTGGGGATAGATGAGAGGTGACCGTTGTGAAACCACTGCCAGCCAGACTTGTCCTGGCAATATTCATATGGGAGCAATCCCTGGATAGAAGGAAATTTGGAGGTGAAATCCCAATTCTGGCCATGGGTGCCTGGAGCAGAAGGACAGTTCTTTTCCATTGGGAAGGAAAGCACAGAGCCTCAGTGTTTCAGCAGCAGATGAGAAGTGACCCTCAACATGCAAAGGTCCCTTGGACCAGTCAGGCAGCCCATGGGAGGCCAAACCAGCCAGAGCTGTTCTGTGTTCCCTTGGTTTTATGGGGCTCCAGAGTGTCACAATGGTGCCTTGGATCCATGGGGCCCCACAGTGTCATAATGGTGACTTGATTCCATGGGTTCCAGCATTGTCAGAATGGCCCCTTGATTACAAGAAGACCTGCAGTGTCACAGTGGCCCCTTGGTTCGATGGGGTCCCACAATGTCACAGTGGCCCCCAGGTGTCATAAGGCCCCGCAGTGTCACAATGGTCCCAAGGATTCCATGAGGCCTTGCAGTGTCACAATGGTCTCCGTGGTTCCCCAGGCCCCACAATGTCGCGTGACTCCTCTGCTCTATGAGCCCTGCAATGTCACAATGGACCTTTGGACCCTGGGGCTTTGCTGTGTCACAATGGTCTCCTCTGGCTCCACAGTGTCACAATGGACCATTGATGACAGGAGGCCACTCTGTGACACCCTGGAGCTTTGGTTCCATGCAGCCCTGCAGTGTCACAAAGGCTTCTTGGTTTCACAAGGCCCCACAATATCACAATGGTCCTCTTGGTTCTTTTGGGACCCCCACGGGCACAATGGTCTCTGTGATTCCATGGTGCCTCTCAGTGTCACCAATAGCTCCTTGGTTCCATGAGGCTGTAAAGTGTCTTAATTGTCTTTGCATGGTTCCATGAGGCCTTGCAATGTCACAATGAACCTTTGGTTCCATGGAGTCCGGCAGTGTCACAATGGCCCCTTGGTTCCATGACACCCCAAAGTGTCATAATGGTCTCCATGGTGCCATGAGGCCTTGCAATGTCACAATGGACCCATGGTTTGATGGGGCCTCTCAGTGTCACAATGATCCCTACATTCCATGGAGCCACACAGCGTCAGTACAGTCCCCTTGGTTCCATGAGGCCCACAAATGTCACAGTGGTCCCTTGGTCTCACATGGCCCCACAGTGTGACAATGGTGCCTTGGTTCCATGGCTCTGTCCTGGTGCATTCCCCCCTGCCCTTCTCAGGCCGCCCTGCCAGCTGAGAAATGCTCCTTGGGCCTCGGCCTTGGCCAACAGCCCCTGGGCTCAGCTCCTCTGCAGCTCATCACAAACACTGTCTGCTCCAGGCACTGCTGCTGCCCAACCAGCTCCTGGTTCCTTTAGCAGCAGCCCTGGGAACTGGTTTTGTTCCCTCAGTGGCACAAGATCCCTGTTCTCACCCTTCCAAAGAAAGCTGTTGGTGCCCAGTGCGGCCAGGATGAGCCATTGCTGGGACTGAAGCCCCTCTCTTGGGGCCCTGCAAACAGCGCTCCAAAAGGAGCCCTTGGAGCTCTCCTGGGCCAGCGACTCCCTCTGAGTGGGGCCTCTCCCAGCCGGGAACTCTCCCGTTTGCTGCACTCGGGGATCCTGAACAAGCACAGAGCCTGGGCCGATCCCCCCACTCCTCCAGGCTCCCACCGGAGCAGGCTGTGGTGCCTTCCCCTCCACGTGAACAAGCGGCGGCGACTCCGCTCCCATGTGAGCAACCGCTGCTGCCGACCCTTCCCAAAACTGAAGAAAAACAGGTAACCATCCCCAAAGTCAGATCTCCCATGGCCTATTGAACGAGGCAGCGAATGAGGAGGACAACCATGGGAGACAGTGAGGATGAGGAAGAGAAGCCCCGTTTCTTCCCTTTACAGGAGGTGCCGACAGCTCCTGGAGTTATTGGCTTTGTACACGCCCCGATAGACACCAGTGATGTGTGAGCGTTCAAGAAAGAGATGGGAAAATTAATGGATGGTCCTTTGGGGGTGGCAGAAAGGCTAGATGAATTTCTAGGGACCAGCACCTACACCTAGGAGGATCTCCAAGGGATCATGAGATCGCTGTTCAACAATGAGAAGAGGGACATGATCAGACTAGCAGTGATCAAAGACTGGGAAAAGAGAAACCCCAACAGGGAAAGCGGGGATGAGAGACGGCCAAACCAAAAATTGTCCTGGAATGCCCAGACGGAGGAGGGGAGGCGGAAAATGATAATTTTAAGTAATATGATAATTCAGGGTATCAGGGAAGCGGTACCCAAGGGACAGAACATGAGGAAGGTACTCAGAGAGTGCCAGGGAAAAGATGAAACTCCCACGGAATGGTTGGAGAGGCTCCGCAAGGGCTTGAGAATGTATTTGGGCATGGATCCCGATTCTCCGATCAGGGCGGTTTTGCTAAAAACTCAGTTTGTAGGAAAATCCTGGGAGGACATTTGGAAAAAGTTAGAAAAGATACATGGGTGGCAGGAAAAGGGGTTGCAGGAGCTGCTTCAGGAAGCCCAGAAAGTCGACATGAGACGAGACGAAGAGAAACAGAAGATCCAAGCTAAGGTATTGGTAGCTGTGGTAAGGGAAGCACAAAAACAGGAGCAGGGCAGAGACACGGCGAAGAAGGCGCTGGCAAAGAAACAGAACTCTTCCCAAGGAAAAGGATCGAATGATCAGAGGAGAGATTTCGAGTGCTATTACTGCAAGCAAAAGGGACACATCCGAAGGAATTGTCCCAACAATGCCAAGGACCAGGCAATGTTTCAAGAAGTTTTGGGGTGTCAGGGGCTTCTCAGTTTGGGGTCCGGAACACCGAGGGAGCCCTTGATAAAATTAAAAGTAGGACCCCACAGGCAGGAGATGTGGTTTATGGTAGAGTCGGGGGCGGAACGGACAGCGGTGCAGCAGCTGCCACAAGGGTGCTCTCTGAGTGACGACTCACTGATGGTAATCGGGGCAAAAGGGGAACCCTTTGAGCTTCTGATCATAAAAGATGTAGAAATAGAAACGGAAAACAAAAGATGTACAGGACATATATTAATGATACGGGATGAGGATTTTAATTTACTGGGGTGGGACATGATGGTAGCCCTAGAAATCGGCTTGGCAGTGGAGAATTCCCGGCTCAGGGCGAGAATGTATAAACTCAGCGTTCAGGAAGAGGAGAAAATAGACCCGAAGGTGTGGTATGTCGAAGGGGAAGCTGGGAGGTTGGACATAGAGCGGATTTGTGTCGAAATTGGGAGACCAGAAGACCCTATACGGGTCAAACAATATACGGGTCAAAAAATATCCCACCGCCATGGAGGGGAGAAAGGGATTGAAACCAGTGAGTGACGAATTGATAAAGAAAGGAACCTTGGAGCCATGCATGTGTCGGCACAACACCCCAATTTTGGCTGTGAAAAAGACAGATGGGAGCATTAGGCTGGTGCAAAAATTAAGGGCTGTGAATCAGAGCACTAAGACTTTGTTCCCCGTGGTCTCAAATCCTTACACTTTGTTGAATAACATTTCTCCTTAGGACACGTAGTACAGCGTGATTGACTAGAAGGATGCTTTTTGGACCTGTCCTTTAGCAGAGGGCAGCAGAGATTATTTTGCATTTCAGTGGGAAGACCCGGAGACGAACAGAAAGCAGCAGTTCAGGTGGACATCGTTGCCTCAGGGCTTCGTGGATTCCCTGAATTTATTCAGGCATGCACTTGAGCAGGTGTTGAGTCATTTTGTACCAACAGAGGGGACAAAATTGCTACAATATGTAGATGATTTGTTGGTTGCAGGCCCAAGGGAGAAGGTTGTAAGGGTGAGCACCATTGAGCTTTGGAACTTTTTAGGGGAAAAGGGGTTGAAGGTGTTGAAGTTGCAGTTTACAGAGCCCGAGGTCAGGTACTTGGGACACTGGTTAAGCAGGGGAAAAAAGAAATTGGATCCAGAGAGGGTGGCAGGGATTATTGCCTTACCACCCCTGCAAACAAAAAGGGAGGTCAGACAGCTTTTGGGGTTGTTGGGATATTGCCAGCAGTGGATTGAAGGGTACAGCGAAAAGGTGAAGTTTCTATACGAGAAACTCACCACAGACCGAATCAAATGGGTGGAGAAAGACAAAGAAGAATTCAGGGGAGTCAAGGAAGCACTCACAGCAGCACCAGTGCTGAGCCTCCCTGATGTGAAGAAACCCTTTCAGTTGTTTGTGGACGTGAGCAGTCACGCAGCACATGGGGTGCTGACACAGGACTGGGCAGGGGTCAGGACACCGGTGGGTTACTTGTCGAGGCTTTTGGATCCGGTCAGCAGGGCTGGCCCACCTGCGTGCAGGCGATTGTCGCTGCAGCATTGCTGGTGGAGGAAGCCAAAAAGGCAACCTCCGGCGCACTGTTGGTAGTATTTGCACCGCACACCGTGCGGGACATACTACAGCAGAAGGCAGAGAAATGGCTCACTGATGCTAGATTGCTGAAGGATGAGGCCATTTTGATTCACTGGCAGGATTTGGAATGGAGAACAACGACCGCACAGAACCCTGCAGAGTTTTTGTTTGGGGAAGCTTCAGAGGAGCTTGTTCACGATTGCATGGAGGTGGTTGAATTACAAACAAAGATCAGAGAGGATTTAGAAGAGGAAGAGTTGGATGAAGGAGAGAAGTGGTTTGTGGATGGATCAAGCAGGGTAGTTGATGGGAAAAGGAAATCAGGATATGCAGTCGTGGATGGACAGACGGGAAAAGTGATTAAAGGAGGTGCCCTGAGTGCGAGTTGGTCAGCACAGGCATGCAAACTGTATGCAGTTCTGAGAGCCTTGAAGGGACTGAAAGGGAGAAAGGGAACAATTTTTACAGATTCTAGGTATGCCTTTGGAGTGGTTCACACTTTTGGGAAAATCTGGGAGGAAAGGGGGCTGATCAACACAAGGGGGAAGGGACTGATGCACGGAGAATTGATCCGGCAAATCTTAGAAGCTCTAAGGGGGCCAGAGGAAACTGCGGTGCTGCATGTAAAGGGACACCAGGCAGGAATTCAGTTCCGAACTGGGGGAAACAATTTGGCAGACCAGGAAGCCAAGACCGTGGCACTGATGACGGTGAATACCCCGGAGATCAAAGGGACTGAGGTCCCAGATGATCCTCCACAGCCCTCTCAAGAGGAGATTGAATGTTATGAGAAGATTGGAGGAAAACTGAAAGAAGGTAAGTGGAGATTACCTGATGGGAGACAAATAGTTTCTAAAGGTTTTACCAGGAGGATTTTGTGGAAACTGCACCAGCGAACACACTGGGGGCACAGGCCCTGGCAGAGCAATTTTTGAAATTTTTCGAGTGCAAGGGAATTTACGAATTGGCCAAACAAGAGGTACAAGGATGCCTGATTTGCCAGAAAGTCAACGACAAGGGCAAAACAGGCCATCCTGGATAATCGCCCTGTAGCGTACCGACCATTTGAAAGAATTCAAGTTGATTTCACAGAATTGCCAAAAGTGGGGAGATTCAAATTTGTGCTTGTGATCGTGGACAAATTGAGCCATTGGGTGGAGGCTTTTCCTAGCCCATGGGCAAGGGCTCAGACAGTGTCCAGAAAATTACTAGAGGAAGTTGTACCCCAATATGGGGTGGTGAATTGCATTGATTCAGACCAAGGAACACATTTTACATCAAAGATTATTAAGTAGATGGCTGATGTGCTAGGCATTCGGTGGGAATACCACACTCTGTGGCATCCCCAGAGCTCAGGACAAGTGGAAAGGATGAATCCGACCTGGAAAGTGCAGTTGTCTAAATTAATTTTAGAAACTCGGATGTCTTGGTTGAAATGCCTGCCTCTAGCATTGCTTAATATCAGGATGATGCCTCATTCAGAGACGGGACTCTCACAGTTTGAAATGCTGTATGGGATGCCATATAGACATGGGATGCTGGTGGGACACCCCAGGCTTGAGACTGTCAGATTCAACCATATTTGGTTACAATCAACAAAAATTTGCAAGAACTCAGGAAACAAGGGATAATATCTCAGAGTGCTTCTCTGGGATTCACTATCCACAAAATCCAACCGGGTGACAGAGTGCTTGTGAAAGTGTGGAAAGATGTACCCCTCTCCCCTCACTGGGAAGGCCCCTTTCTTGTGCTCCTGACAACAGACACAGCCATTCGGATGGCGGAGAAAGGCTGGACGCACGCATCTAGGGTGAAGAAAGTCAAACATCAGGAGGAAGCGCCCGAGTGGAAGGTCACTTCTTCCCCAGGTGACTTGAAACTCAGACTCCAACATCCTTGTAAATGACCAACAGTGATCGGACAGGTTGTAGACTGTCTGACTGTGTATGCTATCTGTTTGTACATTTCAAATGTGAATACTGTCAGGGGGTGTTTGTTGTACACTATAGAAGGGGACAGAGGCCAAAGGGGTTGTGCACTCAGTGTCTGGAGGAGGAGCTGGAGCTGCCTGACCGAATCCTAACCCTAGCCACAAATCTGGGAATCATTGAATTAGATTCACAGGAGTGGTTTCAGATTTTTCAGAACGGCGTGCGTGGAAAGCTTAGATCAAAGGCAGAGATTCTGGGTGTGGAGTGCCGGAAATCAATCAAGGTACCGTGCAGCTCAGATGCCGTCAAGGTTTCACGGTGAGGCGCCTTTAAAAGGAGGTATGCGGCTAGGTCAGAAAATGTGTTCCCTGAAGAATACTCCTGCTGCTGCGAAGATGGTCTGCCCCACCGCTGGTGGCACCCCAGGGGGAGGAGGCAAAGGCAGAGGAGTACGCCTGGTGGGAATCCTGATTGGCCTGAGCCTGGCCATGTGCAGGACGCAGTCTGCACATTGAGGTCCCGATGAGAGGCGGAAACGAGAGCTCTGCAGATGAGTGCGGAAGTTGCACTCAGGTGGTCCCAGTTGTGCAAGGGGATGGGAAACCCTCAGCATACCAAGCCCTGGAAGAATGCATCAAGGAGCCTGGCAGGTACTGTTGGGTGAACGGCACAAGGGTCAAATTATGTAAATTGGACAAGGAGATTTGGTGTATCAATTCTGAGGCAGGGTCAAGGAACGGGCAGTCAGATGAGCACACGCATCAGATATGGAAACAGAGTGCAGAAATAATGTCAATCCCCGTTTGTAACCAATGCAATCGAACCATGTGGGTTGGGGGAAAAACTGAATGGATCTTTGTTGTGTATCACCATGTGAACTCATTGTGTTATGACAATGCGAGGCTGGGGATATGCACGATGAATGGGAAAATGTATTGGATGGGAAGAATTGTTAAATTTGATAGCAAGTTTACCTTAAGCAGAGAACCAATCATATTGGATTTGGCACAGGTGAATGATGATAGGGTGTGCCTGCAATATGACCGGGTTGTCTGTTTCATGAAAAATCAAGATGGTGAGGATCCTGAGGGAAGAATGAGAGAGATCACTCAGGAATTGAAGAGAAGGGAGTCAGAACTGAGGAAGAAACGAATTGAACAAGAGAGATTAAAAACTCTGGAAGAACAGAATGAATTACTTGAGAAAAAATATGCTGATGGGGAATTGCCTTCCCCGGACAGAAATCGATTGATTTGATGCAAGAAATTGCAACTGAATTGGGATTGTCAAATTGCTGGATTTGTGAGGGGCTGAAGTCAGCAATGGCCATGAAAAGGGGAAGGTTTGGCTCCGGAACAGCTTCTGAAATGGGACAGTCCAAAAGTCTCAAAGTTGGCACAGAGGCCTGAGGGGTAGATTTTGGACCAGAGGGTAATTGGAACTATTTGCATCAGTCAGGAAGGAAAGGAATATACTGAGATGGTGGGATACACTCCGTGTGTAACTACCCTGACGGTAAATTCAAACAACAAGGGCAAGGTCGGGCAACCAGAACCCCTACGGGGTACTGGAGCCGGAAGAATGAGACCAATTGCGAATGGAACAAAAGGATAGGACTGTGCTGAGTCAAAAATCCTGGAGCCAACCCTTTCCAATCCTTGGAGGGCCTGAGAGAATACTGGGGACACCCAGGGAGGACGAATATCAGATGGAAAGCCCCAGATGGAATTGATTGAATTTGCAGGAAAAAGGCATACAGTGAGTTACCCCTGAGGTGGAAGGGATCATGCACTCTGGGCATGATCCAGCCAGTCTTCTTTACTCTCCCTTGAATGAAAAGTAACCTACTAGGGGCTCCTCTGTATGAGACCCTGAGGAGGGAGAGGAGAAGCTTGAAAAAGATGATACCTGTAACAAGTGGTAAACAAACCTGGGGGGAGGAAGAGTGGCTGGCTGCAAGAATAATTGATTATTATGGACCGAGCACGTGGGCTCAAGATGGAAGCTACGGGTATAGGACTCCGATTTACCTACTGAGCCGGCTGATTTGGCTGCAGGCAGTGGTGGAAATTGTATCAAATCACACCTCTGAGGCCCTGGATTTACTTAGTCAGCAGCACACCCAGGTATGGGCATTTGTGTACCAAAATCGAATAGCTTTAGACTATTTGCTGGCCGAGGACGGGGGAGTGTGTGGAAAGTTCAATGAATCAGAATGCTGTATTGAGATTGACAGTTATGGGGAGACCATTAGAGGATTGGCAGACAAAATCAAGAAAGTGGCCCATGTCCCTGTTCAAATATGGAATTCAATTTTGCAATCTTCATGGTGGGACAAATTGTTTGATGGGGCCTGGTGGAATACAACTATGTTCTTCGTGCTGTGTTCAGTAGCTGGAATCCTATTCCTGCCGTGTGTAATTCCTTGTTTTATTAGACTGATCCACTGTGTCGTATAGGGGATGCAGATAGCAATAGTGCCCATGGACCCGGAGTTGGCTTCCGGAAGCAACACACCTAAGATCATGAGCCTGGGAGAAAAGAAGTATGTCAGCAATGCTGCCCAAGTATTGGCAAAATTTAAGAAACGAGCAAAAACGAGTGTAAACAATACTGAGTATCAGGGTATTCCCCAAGGGGAGTACAGAATAGTTTAATAGAGGTTACTCTCTTTGTGAAAGACACTTAATGGTGGCAAATAGAAGTAGATATAAAAAGAAATTAGCAATTTGGGCTATAAAAGAAGCATGAATTAAATTAGTGATATAAAAGGGGAGGGATTGTAATATATGGTAGGGATAATTCATGCTATTAATGTATGGTAAAAAATATTATGAAATCCAAAAGCATGTCTTTGACCATCCCAGCCGGGAGCAGCTGTCTATTTAGATTCAGCTAGTTCCCAGACACACGTTAAGATAACGATCGATGCCTTAAGGTAAGGATAGAAGCGTCCAGGGCGATGATCACCGGTTTCTCGAGTCCTCAGGAGCCACCCAAGAGCGATTTTCACCTTGCCAATTGCATCCATCAAGACATTCAGTGGCGCCAAACTGATACATCTGCATACACGGCTTCCCCGGAGCCGATTGACACCAATGGCACACCTGGACCCGGCTTTTGTCCAGCTCTGCACATGGAAAGAAACAGCGATGCGTGTGAAGAGTTACAAAGGAAATTTGGTCATCTTTGCCTCGGGCACAATGAACTGTATAAAACCTCACTGCAAGAAGCAGCGTGCGTGAATGGGGGAGACTCTGACACTCGAAGGGTCAGGTCCAGGTTCACCCAGCGCCAAACTCGGGCTCGACGCTGTCTCTTTGGCTGTGGTGGTTTCGAACATCGGAATTCGGTCTCGCAGACAAATTAATGAATCTTTGCTAAATTTTTGATAATTTTGGCTCACGATTTGATAATTTATAACACTGGGAAGCAAAATTCCAACTCTCCACCTTCTCAGGCCATCCCAATGAATTTGGGAAGTTTGCAACATTTCGGAACTCCTTGAGTTGAGCAATGGAAAGTAAAGCTTTTCTGAATTGAGGAATCTTAAACCCCCGATTCTTCTGTGCCTTCAGTAAGATGTTTCTGTGCTGAAGGAAAATACTTCAATGAGAAAATAATTTCAGCAGGAAGTGAGACCTTCTGGCAGAGACGAGGTGTTGCCAGCAGTTGCTCCAGGTGCTGCTGCCAACAGCCCCTGCAGGAAGGAGCACAGCCCCAAATGAACGTGGGCTTTGGCTCCCTGTGGCACAGAAGCCCCCTGGGGGCACAGGTCTCTGGGGCAGGAGATGGGCACCAGCACTGCCAGGGCTCAGGGGGTGGCAGCTCTGCTTGGGCAGGGACTCTGCCACACCTGCTGATGTCAGCACTCCCTGGGCCCCAGGGGTCAGAGCAGCATTCATGCCCTGGCCCACTCGTTCCCTGTCCATGTCATACCCGCGGGTTTAGGATGGCCACCAGCTGGGACGTCTCCCAAGGAGGCTGTGCCAGCTTCTCTGGAAGGTCCTGTGACCTTCCCAGCGCAGCTGCGACGGCAGCCCTGGGGCTCATTCTGCTGCCCTGAGTGCGCAGAGAAGGGCAGCATTTGCTGATAGTGTGAGCCGGTCCTAAAGACCCTGTTGGGCTGTCTTAGACACCTGGGGCCAGGGATTCCTTCCAAGCTGGGCCACTTGGGCTGGGCTGGGGGCAGCCCCAGGGCAGAAGGCAGTGTGTGCAAGGGCCCTGGCTGGCACGCTGCAGCACGCTCACCGTGCCATGGAACGGAACCCGGTGACCAAGGCCCCTTTGTGACACGTGGGAAATAGAAGCTTGCCCGGCTGCTGGGAGCACGCAACGGGGCAGAACAGGACAGAGCCGTGCCGTGAGGAGCCCCCGCACAGCGCACTCGTTCCTGTCTGACCCGCAGCCTTTGCGAGGCCTTATTCCTGCAGCTGAGCTCCAGGCCAGGCCACAGGACTTGGTGACGCGTGGCCTTGCCGAGACTTCTCTTCTGCAGGTGCTCTCGAGGGCAGGGTGTGGGACTTGGTGCCCCAGAGGCATCTCCCATCCCTGCCACCAGTGCCCCCAAGGCCTGACCACAATCCTTGACTCCTTGAATCCGTGACTCCTCCACAATCCAGGAGTCTCCTGTCCTTGTGGCAGGAGCCCTCGAGACCAGAGTGCAGGACTTGCTGTCCTGTAGCCTTGCCCAGGCTTCTGTCTTGAAGGTGCCTTCCAGGCACAACTGCAGGACTTGCTGACTCGGAGCTTTTCCCAGGCATCTCTCCTGCAAGTAGCCAAAAATCCAGGCACTAACATGGAGCAGAGACCCCTGAGAGAGCCCAAGGTGCCCTGGGGGGAAGAGGAGGAAGAAGGCCCTGCAGCTGCCCCAGCACAGGGGACCAAAGAGGTGCTGCCATTTGAGCAGCTGCAGGAGGGTGAGTGGCAGAGCTGGGCCACAGGCTTGGTGCCTGCAGCCAGCTTGGCGCCTTTGCATCCCATCCCATCCTATCCCATCCCATCCCATCCCATCCCATCCCATCCCATCCCATCCCATCCCATCCCATCCCATCCCATCCCATCCCATGCCATCCCGTGGGCCATGCCCATGGACAGGACAAAAAAGGGGCCAGGCAGACACCCCGCAGAGGCTGTGCTCCATCCCCTGGGGCATCCCGGGGCTCTCCCTGCCTGGGCAGCGCAGGGCTGGGCCGTGTTCTCCGGCCCCTCCCGCAGCCCCTCAGCTCTGGCTGCGCTCGCTCTTTGCCAGGTGCAGCCCTGGAGCGCACACAAGAGCAGGAGCCCGCCCGTGGCCTCTTCCGCAGAACAGCGCAGGTAGCTGCAGCCATCCCCACCTGGGCTGGGCCTGCTGGCACCGCGCTTGCAGCATTGCCTGCAACATGCCTGGCTTCTTGCCCTTCTCCTACAGCTGGTTTGCAAATTCATCAAGAAAATTCGGGCGGAAGAGACCAGCACCATGGGCACTGGGCTCAGAGCCTATTGGCACATCTTCAAAAGCAAGACCAGTGCTGCTCTGCTGGATATGCTCGTAGAGGAGGGCTTTTCCAAGCCAAAGCAAGTAAGCAGCCTGTGGCCAGGCTTTGATCCTGCCAGGAATTGCTTGCTCTCCCAAGCCATGCCTGCTGCTCACTGGAACTCTTGGAGGCCATGGCAGCGTGGTGGCAAGGGGAGCACTTGTCTGGAGAAGCTGGGGACATTCCTCCCTCTAGCAGCTTTCCAAGTCTCCCCCTGCCTTCTCCAGGTGCCCGCCATGGTCAGGTACATCCACCAGTGGCTCCTGGCCAATCAGTTTGCTGAGCACAGGCTGAACAGGAGCCTGCTGGATCTGACGGAAGCACAGCCCGCTGACGTAGTCGTGACGCTCCTGCGTGTGGCCCCGTCCTGTGACAGGTATGGGGCCCACCTGCCCAGAGGGGCTCAGGGCTCCCCAGCCCATCAGCCTGTACAGCCTGGCCCAGGTTGGACAGGTTGTAGCCTGGCCTGAGCAACAGAGAGTTCCAGGGCCCTCTGGCTGCTCCCTTTGCCAGCCCTGGCACGTCAGCCCCCGAGCCTGCTGCCATGCTCCCTCGCTGCCCCTCAGGGGCCTGTCCCCACAGGGCCGGGCTGCCTGGCTGCTGCTGGCCAGTGGCATTGGGCAGAGGCAGAGCTGGCAGCCAGCTCGGGTCCCCACTGCTGCCCAGGCCCCGCTGCTGTGTCTGAGACCCCCCTGAGACAGAGCTCTAACCCCACAGAGCTGCTTTCACCATGTGGAAGAGCATCATGTGCTCGCCCAGGACTGCAGAGCCGGCGCTGCTGATACTGCTGCACGTGCTGGGGAGCTGGCCCAAGCACAGCACGTGCACCGCCGATGGGGACAAAACGGGTGTCTTTGGCCTGGCTGTGAGTTTCTCTAACTGGCCTTTGCTGGCCCCAAGGCCGCCTCTCCAGCAGCTCTCCATCCCCCTTCCCCCACTGCATCTCCCTGCCGCAGGCGCTGGACTGAAACCTGGCCCAGGGGCAGCTCCAGGCCCAGCAGGCCCCGTGCTCCTGCTGCCTCTCTCCGGGCCTCTCCCTGCCAAGCTCGGGCCCTGCCACACGGACACCTGGGCACTGAGCGCTCTCTCGGGGGGCTTTGTCCTTTGCAGGCAACCGTGGTGATGTGGAAGATCCTCCAGGTGCCCTGTGTCCCACATATGGTGACGGTGTATTTCCCCCGCCTCTTTGTGCATCTGCTCTCCCAAGTGTTCCTCAGCACTCTGGATATGCCAGAGGAGGTCCATGCCTTCTGGAAGGGGATATGCCAGGAGGAATACGGCCTTGCCACCAGCCCCAACAGGTGCTCCATCCCACTCCTCCTGTCCCTGCCACGTCCCTGGCCAGGAGCCAGTGCTCCCAGCATGACCTGGCCTTTGCTGTGCACGCAGGTTTGCAGTGCAGACCCTGAAGTCCCTGCTCTGCCGAATGCAGCACCAGGATGTGGTGGTGGCAATGGAAAGCAATTGTGGCTGGGACACGCTGCTATGTGCTGACAGCCACCGCTATGCCGTGGCTCTGCTGGCCAGGTGAGAGCCCCTTTTCCCCACAGCCTCTGACATGTGTGCCCAGGGAGCTCCACAGAGTCCCCGAGTCGTGGGCCAGAGGGCCTTGTCACCGAGGGATGGCCAAGCAGACTGGAAAAGGCTGGCACAGGAGGGTGCCCAGAAGAGCTGCCTCCCAAATAGCCCAGGGCCTCTTGCAGGATGCTGGGCAAAGAGCAGAGCTCTGTGAGTCACTCCTGGCAGAGGTTTGTCCCCCTGGCCCACAGCCTTGGCTCCTTTTCCTCCTGCCAGGGAGATGTGCTGTGTCTCCATCCCCTTGTGCTCCCGCATCGCTCGCTACCTGCTGCAGCTGCTCAGCACACAGGAGCCACGCTGGCAGCTGCCCGCCCTGGCCTTCCTTGTGGAGGTGAGCCTGATGGCCAGCGCCACCTGCCTGAGCTGCCTGCCAGCTCTCTGCCCTCTCACAGCCGCCGCTGCCTGGGACGGTGCCCGCGCCCCGTGCTGCTGCCTGGGCCCAGCCCTGTGCGGCTCCGGGCTGCTGCCGGCCAGCTCCCCTGTCACTGGCCTGTGCCTTTCAGGTCCTCCAGTTCCTGGACTTGAGTCAACGTGGTGCTAAAAGAGTCCTGCAAATCTTGTCAAGGCAGCTGCAGAGCGAGTGCAGAGAGAGGCGTCGCCTGGCGCTCAGGGCCCTTCTTGAGCTCATTGAGGAGCCCTTCATGGTGAGAAGGGGGCAGCGGCTGAGGCTGAGCTGGGCAATGCAGTCGCTTGGGCTTGGCAGGGCTTTGGGCGCTGGGGCAGCTGCTCCCAGCTCTCCTGCCTCCCACTTCAGCTGCCCCAGTGCTTGGCGACAGGCCTTTGGCCTCTGGGCCCTGCGGTGGCAGCAGGATGGCATTTCACCAACTTGTCTTCCGCACAGACCAAAAAAATGTGGAGCCTGACTGAAAGTCTTGTGCACTTCCTGTGGGATGCAGATGGAGAGATAGTTTTCATGACAGTCATGCTACTCAGCTTCATCATCTTGGACAATGCCACGCTGATGCCCGGCCCCATCACACTGCAGCTGCTTGAGGCGCTCCTGCCACTCTTTGACCACGTAAGGCTCACTGCCCCCAGCCACGGCCACTGGCTGCTGCCCGGACACTTTGTGCCCTGTGCATTTGCAGGCCTGCGCCAAGCTGAGCCCCGTGCAGCCGCAATGCTGAGCTCTTGTCTTCTTGCTTCCATCCAGAACAATTGGCAGGTTCAGCTGATCTCCATCCTGCTCTTCCGAACATTGGTGACTCTTCCACAGCAAAGGGAAAAAAAGGCCCTGAAGACAACCCTGTGCCAGAGCCTGCTGCCCCTCTTCTTCCACTGCCATGATGACAATCGGCTTGTGGCACAGGTGAGGACTCGTGGGCTGCTGCTGTCCCCCTGGCAGGGGGCTCGGCTGCCTCCTGCCCTGGCGCCTGCCGGGCTGCAGCCTCCTGCAGGCCTTGGCACAGGGACGCGGGTCCTGCGCCCTGGGCTGCGGGGCCATCTGCGCGGCTCTGCTGCTCTCCAGGCTTCTCAGGAAACGCTGCTTTGTGTGGCCAAGTTCCTGAAGAGGAGGGATCTTGAAAGACTGCTGAAGAGCCAGAATCTGTGGAAGTTCAGCAAGTGCCTGGTAAGGACGGCCTGCAAGCCCCAGCCTCAGTCCGGAGAAGCCCCCTGAGGGTGGTGCTCAGAGTGTGGGGCTGGCAGCTGTGCCCCTGCCCGCTGCTGCAGCCAGAGGCCGCGCGGGCTCTTCTCCAGGCTCCCGTGGGCCCGGCGTTGCTGCGGGGCGGGCCGGCCCCGCGTCTCCCCGGGCAGCAGCCGGCGCTCTGCCCTCTCCCCTCGGGAGCCCGGCGCCGGCGGCTGCTGGCCGCGCCTCAGGGCTGTGGGGCCAGGGGAGGCCGGGGCTGGGCGCAGGCAGCGCCCGGCCCAGGGGCTGAGCCCGCGCCAAGCCTTCCCTCCTGCCGCTCTCTCCAGCTGGCAGAGAACAGCAGCAGAGCGGCCGAGCACCTGCGCCGGGCCCTGCCCTACCTGCAGAGCCCACAGGAGTCCCTGCGAGCGGCGGCCATCAGCTTCATGGGTGAGCCACGAGCCCCGGCTCCCTCCCCGGCCCGGCCCGCCGCAGCCCGGCCCCAGCCCCGCCTGCTGCCCTGGCAGCGCCAGCCAGGCCCGGCGCCGTGGAGCCCCGCCTGGCCTGGGCATTGCTGCTGCCGCCCTCTGGCAGCCGTGCCCTGGGGCGGCAGCGTGCGCCAAGGGCCGGGCTGAGCCCTGCCGGGCCAGCAGCCCGTGTGGCCGCAGCGCCGGCAGCGCCGCTGGCAGGGAGCTCTGCCGCTGGCGCCGTGACAGGCTCTGTGTTCACAGGCACGGCTGCGCGGCACCTGAGGGGGAAGAAGGAAGAGCTCCGGCTCATCTGCAGCGGTGAGTGAGGCCAGCGGCGGCTGCCGGGGGAGCTGCAAGCCCTGCCCCGGCTGCCGAGGGCTCTGCTCCCTGTGCGCACCAGGGGCGGCGTGGCCAGAGCACACCGAGATTTCAGGGCCACCCGGGGCATTGGTGGCCAGCAGCGTCGGGCTGGTCCCCTTGCTCCCCGCTCCCTCCTGCCCATGGCTAGAGCTGGCTGGGATGGCCCTGCCAGGGGGCTCTCCTCGACTCCCCGCAGATCCGGGATCTGACCATGGCTCTGACCCTCTCTCTTTCACCCCTTCAACACCTGACAGAGGACACCAGCAGTGCCGTGTCAGACGTGGCACTTCCAACATTGGATGTCCTCCAGGCACTGCAGAGTGAGCCATATTCCATCTTCCAGAGGCTGCAAGATCAGCTCCGCAGGGCATGGAGGACTCGGCCTCATCTGTCCAGGCTCGGCTGGCTGCGCTGCTGCAGTTCTGCAGAGAGCTGATCGCAGAGGCTCTGTCTGCTGGGGCCACCTGAGCCAGTGGGAATTTTCCATTTCTCTAAGATTGTTCTTTTCTTCTTTTTGGTTTTTCTTTCTTATATGAATATAGAGTGTGTTATAATACCCAGACTCCCAGCAGCTTTCTTTTGCTACCCAGGCTCTGCAGGGCATAGGGGAAGAGGGGGAGAAGGGTGCCTGGGCTCAGCCAGCTGTCCCGGCGTGCAGTGTTGCAGGGAAAATGGCCAGTGAGATCCCTGTGAGAGCGGTGCCTGGAGATGGCCACAAGCCCTGGGCCAGGCAGGAAGCGCCCTCTGTGTCCTCCTGCCCGTCTGCTGCTGGCTGCATTGCTGAGGGCTCCCGGCTGCCTCTGGATGGGGCTCCTCTGGAGCTGCTGTGGGGCTGCGGCGCTGCTGCCGGGCAGCTTGGCCGGGCGGGGGCAGCCCCTGAGGGGATGGGGCTGCTGGCAAGCCCTGAGCAATGGGGCTGTCAGAGGCCACAAGCAGCCCCCTGGGAGTCGCCTTCTTCCTGCCAGAGTTGACTTGCAAGAGGGATTCTGGGCACTGTGGAGCTAACAGCATCAGTGTTGTTGGAAAGCCAAAGGCAGGGAAATCTCAGACCTTTGGTCTTGTCAGCAAAGCTTAGAATTAAACACAGCATTTGACTGGAGACCTTGGAGAGGGCTTCCAAACTTAGGTGCTAGAAGCGAGCATGCCGATTTCTAGTTTATTAGAGCAGAGACACGGAGAGGAAAGTTGAAGTGGGGGAAAGTTTTGAGTTTTAGGGCTGAAGATCTAGAAAAAATCAAAGTAGTTCCAATGGTAAACAAGAAGCTTGGGATGCAGTGCTGTAGGTTTGTGTGTCCTAACATGGTTGGCTAAGGAAGCTTCCACTGTAGCATGAGTCCATCAGAGGAAATATTGAAGCATTGGCTCCAAAACATAAATAACCTTGTTGGCAGTGTCTTCTTGGCCAAGAAATCCTTCAAAGCTCTTGCAACTACCTCTTGCGGCCTTGTGAGCCATGCAGTGGAGATGTGAGCCAAACTCACCCTTCCTGGCTATGTAGAAGAGAAGAAAAAGCAATGGCATCATCTAAAAAACTCCGAGGTCCGCCCTCTAGCTCCTTCCAAACTCCTTCAAATCCCCCAAAGTGGGATTTAGCTCCAAATAGATGACAAAGACTCTTAGTACTGGCTCTTGGACTGCAGAGCAGCTGCTCTAACATCTTTCCCATAAGCCTGTGGAGTTGTGTGCCAGAAATGTGTCATTTGAAGAAACTTTCCCAACTGACTTGCATGGAGGTTTGTTTGGAGGGAGTTTGAGGAGAAAGGCTCCCAGCAGAGGTCTGGCCTTTGGCCTAGCTCTGTCCCCTGCTGCTGCTTTTGAAGTGTGCCATCAGCTGCAGGGCTTTCTGGGCTAAAAATATCATCAAGTCACTTGGACTTGCTCTTTTTGGCCTCTAAGAGCTGGAGCAAAATTCGGGGCAAATTTGGAGACCTCATCTATGGGTGGATGGACCAGCTAGGATTTTCCCACTTGCTGGGAATGGTTCTCCAGGTGCCTGGAGAAAAAACGGGGCTCCCCAGCAACTGCGGATCTGCAAGATGATGAACAATTGTCTTGCTTTGAAGAGAGAGGCGTCTGCTAATGAAGGCAGAAGGCTTCTCTGAAATGGAAAATGGAAATCCCCTCCCTTCAAATGATTCTAATTTAGAAATTCAAATGCTCTTAGTGAAAGATATGGGGATAGGAATGAGCCCGCAGAGCCGGGCAGCGTTTGCTGATGCTCTGAGCCCTTGCTAAAGATCCTGTGTGGGCTGTCTTAGACACCTGGGGCCAGGCATTCCTTCCAAGCGGGGCCACTTGGGCTGGGCTGGGGGCAGCCCCAGGGCAGAAGGCAGTGTGTGCAAGGGCCCTGGCTGGCACGCTGCAGCACGCTCACTGTGCCATGGAACGGAACCCGGTGACCAAGGCCCCTTTGTGACACGTGGGAAATAGAAGCTTGCCCGGCTGCTGGGAGCACGCAACGGGGCAGAACAGGACAGAGCCGTGCCGTGAGGAGCCCCCGCACAGCACACTCGTTCCTGTCTGACCCACAGCCTTTGCGAGGCCTTATTCCTGCAGCTGAGCTCCAGGCCAGGCCACAGGACTTGGTGACGCGTGGCCTTGCCGAGACTTCTCTTCTGCAGGTGCACTCGAGGGCAGGGTGTGGGACTTGGTGCCCCAGAGGCATCTCCCATCCCTGCCACCAGTGCCCTCGAGGCCCCACCACAATCGTTGACAGGAGTCTCCTGTCCTTGTGGCAGGAGCCCTCGAGAGCAGAGTGCAGGACTTGCTGTCCTGTAGCCTTGCCCAGGCTTCTGTCTTGAAGGTGCCTTCCAGGCACAACTGCAGGACTTGCTGACTCGGAGCTTTTCCCAGGCATCTCTCCTGCAAGTAGCCACAAATCCAGGCACTAACATGGAGCAGAGACCCCTGAGAGAGCCCAAGGTGGCCTGGGGGGAAGAAAGCCCTGCAGCTGCCCCAGCACAGGAGACCAAAGAGGTGCTGCCATTTGAGCTGCCGCAGGAGGGTGAGTGGCAGAGCTGGGCCACAGGCTTGGTGCCTGCAGCCAGCTTGGCGCCTTTGCATCCCATGCCATCCCATGCCATGCCATGCCATGCCATGCCATGCCATGCCATGCCATGCCATGCCATGCCATGCCATCCCATGCCATGCCATGCCATGCCATGCCATCCCATCCCATCCCATCCCATCCCATCCCATCCCATGCCATCCCCTGGGCCATGCCCATGGACAGGACAAAAAAGGGGCCGGGCAGACACCCCGCAGAGGCTGTGCTCCATCCCCTGGGGCATCCCGGGGCTCTCCCTGCCTGGGCAGCGCAGGGCTGGGCCGTGTTCTCCGGCCTCTCCCGCAGCCCCTCAGCTCTGGCTGCGCTCGCTCTTTGCCAGGTGCAGCCCTGGAGCGCACACAAGAGCAGGAGCCCGCCCGTGGCCTCTTCCGCAGAACAGCGCAGGTACCTGCAGCCATCCCCACCTGGGCTGGGCCTGCTGGCACCGCGCTTGCAGCATTGCCTGCAACATGCCTGGCTTCTTGCCCTTCTCCTACAGCTGGTTTGCAAATTCATCAAGAAAATTCGGGCGGAAGAGACCAGCGCCATGGGCACTGGGCTCAGAGCCTATCCGCACATCTTCAAAACCAAGACCAGTGCTGCTCTGCTGGATATGCTCGTAGAGGAGGGCTTTTCCAAGCCAAAGCAAGTAAGCAGCCTGTGGCCAGGCTTTGATCCTGCCAGGAATTGCTTGCTCTCCCAAGCCATGCCTGCTGCTCACTGGAACTCTTGGAGGCCATGGCAGCGTGGTGGCAAGGGGAGCACTTGTCTGGAGAAGCTGGGGCCATTCCTCCCTCTGGCAGCTTTCCAAGTCTCCCCCTGCCTTCTCCAGGTGCCCGCCATGGTCAGGTACATCCACCAGTGGCTCCTGGCCAATCAGTTTGCTGAGCACAGGCTGAACAGGAGCCTGCTGGATCTGACGGAAGCACAGCCCGCTGACGTAGTCGTGACGCTCCTGCGCGTGGCCCCGTCCTGTGACAGGTATGGGGCCCACCTGCCCAGAGGGGCTCAGGGCTCCCCAGCCCATCAGCCTGTACAGCCTGGCCCAGGTTGGACAGGTTGTAGCCTGGCGTGACCAACAGACAGTTCCAGGGCCCTCTGGCTGCTCCCTTTGCCAGCCCTGGCACGTCAGCCCCCGAGCCTGCTGCCATGCTCCCTCGCTGTAGAGAGCTTTTTGGATAATTGGTTAGCTGAGAAAGGACATTTCAATGTGATACCAATGGATAAGGATAGGGGAAACAAGCTGGGAACTGAGCAACCAGTGTCCAATCACTGACAAAGGTCACAGTGACCTTCCCTGAAACGGGAAGACGGGGGAGAAAATCGCTTGCCAGAAAATGTCGTTATCTTAGGTAGAAAAGTTAGAAGAATGCAAACATAGAAGCAAAATAATTGTTAGAAGATAGAAGTAGGTGTGGTTGATCTAAGTGTGCTTTAACCAATAATGAGCTCAGCTTTTGCAATATGTATAAGCTTCATTAACAGCAATATAAATATGTGTGAGTTTTCAATAACCTTTGGGATTTGTCATCCACGCATATTGTGTGTTGCAATTCCTCCGCCGTTCACGACAATACCTGTAACCAAAATCAAAGCCATTTCCCACACACCCTCCCTTGTAACACACACGGACCTGCTCTTGTGTTTCAGAGTTCTGATGTTTTCTTTTTAAGCTCCTTCCATGGACTTCCTGGTACTCTTGGATACCAGAAACCCTCAGCATTTCTGCTGCCCTCTGGTAGAACAGAGTGATTTCCCAGAGGCAAGATAATGAGTGCAGACTGGGGGCAGATGATCTGTCACTTCATTCTGTTTGCAGTTCCTCTGGGATTTCACTTTTCTCAGCTGGAGGATGTTCACACTCCCACGTTCCTCTTACAAACGCCCAGGTACTGTGAGAGCAGATGGATCCAGCAGAGCCCAGCTCCACTTCTGTAGCCAAGGACTCACGTTGCTCATTCCACCAACCCAGCAGCATTTTCAGTGTCACAACACCTCTGCCTTTGCCCATGGATCTTATCACTCAGAGATGCTCCGGGACAGGTTTGCACGCTGGGGTGAAGCTCCCAGCCTGGACTGAAATCTCAGAGGGACTTGCAAGTGTCCTTCTGCTGGCATTGGCTGAAGGGAGATGCAGCTCCTTCCCTGGCTGCCCTGACAGCATTGCCCAGAGCCGGGCCCTGGGGACAGCGTCACCCTGAGCCAGCTGTGCCCCTCCAGAGCCCCCAGGGCCGGGCAGCTGCTCCCAGCCCTGTGCTCTGCAGAGGGAACTGGGCCCGGGGCTGCAGAGCTGCCCCACGGCTCTGCTGCAGCTCTGCCTGCACAGGAGGGGCTGCACACCTTGGAGCCCCGGGCCTGAGGGCAGAGGCTTGGCTGGGGCACAGGAGGGAGGGGGCTTGTTCAGAGGGAGGGGCTGCACTGCAGGGGATCCTGTGCACATCTCTCAACTCTCCCTGCCACAGCATTGCTGGGTTCTGTTTTCTCTCCTTCCCTGATCCTCTCTCTGCTTCCTGGAGCTTTTCCTCCTGCAGGGGTTTCCCTGTGCCTGATCTCTCTGTGCCAGCACTCACAGAGCCCAAAGCTCTGTGCACTCTCCTTGGCCTGACAGAACCCTGCCTGTTTGCAGGGCACTGCCTGGGGGCAGCTTCTCTGTGCAGCTTGCAGAAAGGACAGCTCAGACTGAGCCTGATGGCTCCAGCAAAGCTGCTGCTGCTGCTGCTGTCCATGGGCACAGTGGCTGAAGGCACATTAGGGATCTCCTGTGAACCTGCTGGTCACTAGAAGGAACAGTTTGGTGATCTCAGGCACCACTTGCCAAAATTCAGAACTAATAATTCATAATCATCCTTTAATATTTATCCTCCCTCCCTGGCACTCTCCAGTAGTAGGAATCTGAAGACAAAGTCTTAGGAAATTGCCTCATTTTAATTAAAATCCTTGCCTTGCAAATATTCTGTGAGTGATCAGCATGTGAGAGCTTCATGAGCATTTCAGCTCCCCTGCAGCAGAAATCCTCAGAGATGCACTCCCAGAGTCTGCAGGCATTGGGATGTTGCAGCTTTAGGAGATCAGTGCAGGAGCTGCAGCTGCATTGTCCTGCAGCCAGAGGTTGCTGTGCCAAGGGCTGGCAGTGATTGTGCCCCAGGCCCTTCCCAGCCCCTTCCCAGCCCTGCCTGCTTGAAGCTCTCTGTGCCTCTGTGCTGTGCCCGGGCTGGCTGCAGGCAGTGCCCCAGCCCTGCTGGGCTGTGCACAGGAGCTGCTCCTGCCCAGAGCTGTCTCTCTGCAGCTCTGCTGCCCTTGCCAGGAGCTGCCTCTGGGCCAGGAGCCCGGCCCAGCTCAGCAGCACAGACACAGCACAAGGACTTTAGGAGGTCCTAAGGAGGTCTGGCCTGCTCAGAGAAGCTGTGCCTTGAGCTCTGAGCCAGTGTGGACAACCTTGCTCCACATTCCCCAAGCCCATGGTGTCTCTCCTCACTCACCTGGGAGCTGCTATGCTTGGAGAAGTGGCTGCACTCAGGCAAAGAGGGATTTTCCTTCTTTGGGTTTTGAAGCCATCTAAAACTCCTGAGTTTCCCCATTGCAGACATCCTCCTCAAGTGTGTGCCAAGCCCAAGGTGGCACCAAGAGCACTCCAGAGCTGCCCTGGGCCAGCTGTGAGGGTGGATCATCATCCCAACAGGCAGTGGGCCATTGCAAGGGGCTGCTGCCATGGACACTGCAGGGACCCCCGTGCTGGGTATCGGTGCCATGGCAACCGCCATCAGTTCAGGTTTCCTTGGAAAGCAGCCCCAGGAGCCATTTCTGCAGCCAGGTTCCATGGCCCCTTGCCTGCAGAGCTGCTGCTGCCCTGGGCTGCCATGGACACCCTGAGGACAAAGCGGTGCCAGGGCTGTTCCAGGCACAATTGCAGTGACACTGGTTGGTGCCAGCAGGTGCCATGGCAACGGCCACGGGGACCCGTTCCTTGGTTTTGTGCCATGGCAAGCAATGCCCGGAGCCGTTGTGATGGTTGGTGGGCATGGAAAGCTGCCCTGGGCCCCTTGCTCAGGGCTGGTGTCAGTGCCCAGAGCCAGAGGGGATCCCTTGCTGGGGGCTGTGCCATGGCCACCTGCCCTGTGCCGCGCTGGCCGCTCAGGCACCAGGAACCAGCAGCCAAGGGCACTGCCAGGGCCAAAGGCCAGGTCAGCCAGACAGAAAGGGGCAGGGCTGGGCACTGTTTCCATGGCAAGCGGCACTGGGGGGGACACCTGGGGCACCTGGCCTGGCAGTTGCCATGGAAAGCCCTGGCAGGCACTGAGGGCACAGCCCCTGGCACTGAGACACTGCTGGGCCGGGTGCTGAGCACAGCGCTGAGCACGCAGAGATGGTTTTGTTCTTGCTGAGCTGCAGCACAGCCAAGGCCTGTCCTGCCCCTCGTCCAGCCACGCTGGGGAGGGGCTGGGGCTGCGGGGGAGCTTGGCAGGGGACACAGCCAGGACAGGTGACCCCAACTGACCCCGGGCACAGCCCAGACCAGAGCACATCATGCTCAGGCTATGAAGGGGGGAACAAGGAGCAAGGGGGCAATTTTGGAGGGAGGCTTTTTGCCTTCCCAGCTAACACTTAGGCAAGAGGGGGCCCTGTTTCACCAGCGGGCAGGGTCACTACCAAAGACACAGACACCAACTGAAGGAATTGTGGCATTTATATCATGCACAGCTGCAAAGCATTACAAAAGGAAGAGCTCAGCAAAGCACATCATCATTAGCAAAGAATTACAAAAGAAGCTCAGCAATCCTTCAGAACTCATCATTACATTTTGATGACTAACCCCTTGGTCAAACACTAGAGGTGTTTGTGGCAGACAAAGATTCTGGCTGACTATCAAGGTACACCTTAGAGACATCAGTAGTACTTCAGTGACACCATTCTTCATTCTTTTTTCTCAATCTCCTTGGAGTTAGGAACAAGAATTCTGTTGTCCATGGAGCTGGCACCTTTTTAATTCCAGAATAATGCCCCCAGGCCCTTTGCTCTTCAGCTTTACCATGTTGTCTGGGGCTAACAAGGCTTGGGGGGCCCTTTCCCCTCTGGCTGGAAGGGGCCGGGTCCCAGTCCCTGAGGGGCTCCCAGGCTCCTGGATGCAATTCCTGTGCAAGTCCCTCAGTGTCACAGCAGCCTTCCCATGGAGCCCCGTGGATCAGAGCATTTGCCAAAGGGGCCCTTGGGGCAAACAGGGAGATTTGGTCTGGCAGCATGTGTAAAACAATATCCTGTCAGATCTACTTGTTCTCACACACAATCCTTGGCTGCAGGGACACATTCCCATTGCTCCTGCCCAGCTTTCAGGACTCTGAGTTGTCTTTCCCAGGAGCTGCTCCTTCAGCTGCCTCGGGAGGGCCATTTGGCCTCCGGACCCACACTCTGGCTCCATTATTAGGACTGCTGCATCCAAACCCTTTATCTCCACAAACGGTGGTGATTGCAGCTGGAGCTCCTTTTTTCACAATACTAAAATTGCAATATCAATAATTTTGCTACCCTGTCATGGTGTTGAATAATCCAATCCTGGTCACTATTGTTTCACAGAATTACTGTAATTTCTCCTGGATATTCTCCATCAATTCCTCCTGCCATGACATGAACACTTTGCAAGGCCAAGCTCCAAGGGAGCAGTTACCAAAGCAAAGTGTCCTGGAGGAATCTGAATTCCTGTTTCAGTATTGATGGCTCCCATTTGCTTTGAATTCATCCTCATTAATTCCAATGCATGAAGGCCCAGCCCTGCAGCCTCTGGGCTGGCCCTGCCAGGGGCCATCACAGCCAGAACAATTTCCCAGGCAGTCCAAGTCTCACTGCCCATGGTTGGATTTGCAAATTGGGGGCAGCCGTGCACAGCCAGGGCGTTTCCATTTCCCCTGCGGGCCATTGTTCAGGGCATGGAGCACATCTGGGAGATGGGTTCTCCATGGGCAAAGGTTCCCATCTCCTCATTTTTTCAACTGCTCTTTTAACAACCCCTTCACCCGTTCAACCAATCCTGAAGCTTGTGCATAGTCTGGTACATGAAAAACCCTGCAGGCTTCATCCCTGTATTTTTCACAGCAACAGACAAAGCACTCTGCATCACAGTATCAGCAAACCCTGGGGAAATAGCCAATTTCCTCCCTTCCTCCTTTTTACATTGTATACAATCTCACATAGTTGACCACTGACATGAGGGTCCTGGCCAATCCTGTTCTGTAGGGTATTTAGAGTTACATCCCTGAGCAGCCAAAGCTACCAAATTAGTATTGTCAGCACTATTTCACATTACTATTATTTCATATGTAGATATACATATTGATATACATATAGACAGATAGATACAGACATATATATCTAATATAGATATATATAAATATACAGATATATATATATATATATATATATATATATTAAGGTCTTAATATACAAAAAATACATATAGTTAGTTATTATATTGATATTTCACTGGTACAAATGCAGCTGAGCTCAAGATTAAAACCTTCTTCTCTTGCTCCATGTGGGAGCATTCCAACAATAATTGTTCCTTCTGAAGCTGCTGTTTCCAATGGACTCTTAACAAATTCATCTTTGTCTGCCCAAACCCACAAGTTCTTTTCCTTTTCCATGTGCAGTTTTTGGATGCATTTGAAGACATCCAGGGCTGCAGCTTCTTTTACCCGACTGCCCCACTGCTCCCACGGGGCTCCCACCTCAGCCCACTCCAGAGCCAGGGAACTCCAGGGAAGGGCTTCCCATCTGGGAATTTCTGATGGCACTGATGCCTCACATTGACATTGAACAAGTGACATTTGGTTGGGATCTGGCCAGACTGGGCCAGTTTGGTTTGACCAGTGGCCAAAGTCAGCACCAAAGACACAGACTCCAACTGAAGGAATCAGTGTCATTTCCTGCAGTTCAGAGCAGCAAAGAATCACAAAAGGAGCAGCTCAGCAATGCACCCAATCATCCCCACCAAAGATTGCCTGCAGTGGTTAAGAAAGATGCAGCAGCATTTCCCCTCAGCCTTTGCCATCCCCCAGATGCACACAGCAGCTGGGGAAGCTGTCACAGCCAAGGGCTGCAGAGCCACTCCTGGGCACTGGCAATTCCTGCAGGTGCCTCCAGCCCCAGCTGAGGCTCCAAGCCCGCTGGGAGAGGGCCCAGCTCTGGCAGTGCTGCATGAACAAACTGACAGCACTGCTAGTGTGCCAACATCTGCTTTCATCCTCCTCTTGGCTCCCTCCCAAAGCCTGGCCAGGCCTCAAGGAGGAGCCAAGGCAGCTGACTTTGATCCTTCAGCCCCACACAAGGCCAGATGTCAGATTTCATGGCCTTCTCTGGCTTCTAAATACACAAAGGTCCATCCATGTTTCACTAAGGAGTGGCTACATCTATCACAGTGCTAATGACCATGCATATCTCAGCAGGGAGCAGATACAAAGATAACCTTTGCTTGGAAGGTTCCTCCAGAGGCCACCTTGGGCTCAGGGCCTGCTGTCCAGGCCTCACTCAGGGCTGCTGTCCAGGCCTTGGCACTTCAGGGACGTGCTTTAGTGCTGGGCTTGGCACTGCTGGCTGAGCGGCTGCACTGGGTGAGCTCAGAGGGCTTTTCCAACAGAAAGGATTCTGTGATTCCATGATGATATCCGCTGCATTCAGCTGGGGCTATTTTAGCAGCATTACTTTGCTCCAGAAGTTCCCTCTTGCCCAGCTCCTGTGGCCTGAGGCTTCAGCTCCTTCAGCTCCTGGTGCTGAGCTGCTCATGCTGAACGAGACCACTCGGAGAGACGAATCCAGTCCATCCAATTCCTTCTGGGACACGCAGAGGGGAGGCTGTGCAAACAGGAGCATTGTTTGCTGTGGCCTCCTCTCTGCCCTTCACACCTTTCAGCGCTTTGAAGCAGCCAAGAGCTTTCTCCAGGAGTGCAATGGAGCAGCTGTTCCTGCTCGCGGGCCGGGCTCTTCCCAGTCTCTGCCCTTGCCTGCTTCTGTCCCTCTTGCTGTGCCCTCTGTTCCCCCAGGGCTGGCTGGCTGCTGCCCAGGACTGTGGCACTGGCACTGATCCAGTGCTCCAGAGCCTCCTTTCTGTGCCCTTGGAGCTGCCTGGGCACAGCAGCCTTTTCCATCTGGAAGCTCCCCATGGACAGGGAGTGCCCAGCTCCGTTCCTTGCACAGCCTCCAGGAGCCCAGGGCTGCCATCTCAAGTCCCTGCTGGCACTGGGGGCTCACAGGTGCCTCAGGCTGCTGTGACACCGCTGCACACGGGAGGGAACAGGGCCAGGGGCTGTGCTGAAAGTCAGCTCCATCTGCTGCTGCTGCTGCTGCTGCTGCTGCTGCTGCTGCTGCTGTGGGGTCATTTGTGCAGCCCTGGCCCAGAGTCAGGGATCAGATGCTGCCAGTCTCTTCCAGCCCTGGCTGCTCAGAGGTTGGGCCTTGGAGCCTCAGGTGGCCAAAGGCAGCTGCTGCTGGGCCCTCTGTGTGTGCCCGTGTTCAGCAGTGCTGCTCCATCAGTCTGTGCCCAGCAACGGGGAAAAGCCTCAGCCCTGCAGGGCCAGGAGCTGCCGGGCTCTGCCTGAGCAGCTCAGCCAGCAGCAAGGGAGCTGCTCCACACAGGAACCAGGAGCAAAGGACACTCCTTTTGTAGGACATGTTTTCTATATAAAGGAAAAAAAGGAAAAAGAAAAAAAACTATATAAAATGTGAAAGATGAAAACAAAACCCAAGTGTTAGTGAAAAACTTCTGAAACTTTGCATTAAGAGGTAAATGATCTTTTTTAAAGGGGAACTCAGTTATTTACATTGTAAATGTGCTGATGGCGTGGATCTTACTGACCTCAGCAGGCTTTGAAAAGATTCTGGGCTTTGTTTCCAACATTGCCATTTGAAATTGTGCTCAAAGCAAGAGGAAATTGCTTTGTGCCCTTCCCGCTCCAAGCAGGACTGGGAATGGAAACTCTGTCAAAGCCCAAATCCTTTAGAAAATGACCTTCCTTCTCAGCCTGGGAAGGAGCTGCACATTCCCTTTGAAACTGTCAGGGATTTCTTAGAGACACCAAGTGCCACTTAGGGCTTTTTGCTCTGGTTTGGCAGTGCAGAAGGGCAATTCTCCATCCATCAGCTCCAGACTGCACTGCCTCAGGAACACGGCCCACTCGCCAGCTTTGGCCCACTCAGGCACTTCTAGAGGAGGAAGAAAGGGCAATTGCACAATTCCAGCCAATCAAGAAGGAAGAATGGGACAGACAAACACCCTGTGCAGATCCAGGCGTTCAGCTGGGACTGTGGAGGGTTTGGGTTCTTGCCAATTGGATGTGTGTCCCCAGCTGCAATCTCTGGGCCTGCAGCAGAGTCTCACTCAGCTGCCAAAGCAGAAAGCTCAGGCGCTGTGCTCGCAAGGGGCTCGTCTGATGCAAAGCTGTCAGAGCAATGGGAGGGCAGAGCCAGCCCAGCTGGGCCCAGGGCTGAGCCCAGCAGAGCCCTGGCAGAGCCCAGAGCAGCCTCAGCAGCCGCAGAGCCCGGCTGCAAGGAAAGAAAGCAGAAAGTGCCTGTCAGCTGAGGGCTCCGGTGCCCTTGTGCCAAGGCCTGCGGTGCCCAGGCCATGCCGGCTGTGCCCAGAGCTGTGCCCAGAGCTGCCCATCCCTGCTGCCTTTGGCAGCAGAGCAGGAGGGCAGGACATGTGCCCAGCCTGCAGCCAGCCACGGCACATCCAGCCCTCAGCAGCTGCCCAGAGCAGGATGCTCCTGTGCTCGCTGCCATCTCCCAAAAGCTCTGATCCCACCCTGCCAAGCACACAGGCACCCACCTCACGCCAGCCACGGCTGCAAGAAAAGCTGCTCCCAAACCATGTCCTCAGCCTTCTCCAAGGCCACGGCCCATCCACGCCACAGCTGCTCCCAAGTACTTCCCCATCCACACTGGACCACCTGGAACGCTTCCTCTGGAAAAACAAACAACACATTCTTGAAAAGAGATTAGAGACAAAAAGGGAAAACAAGAAAAACGGGAAAAAATCTTATCTCTGTCAGGGCCTTGAGGAAGGCCCAACTCCTACATGGTAGGGAAAAACCCAGCCATGGCTGAGGGAAGCCCACACTTTCTCCCTTCCCCCCGGCACTGCCCCCCAAAATCACGGTGATCCCAAAGCAAACAAGGGCAGTGCAGCAGCCCAGCCCTTCCTTGCCTGCAGAGCAAAGCAGCCCCTGCACAGCTTCTGGAGTCCCACCTCTGCTCCCAGCATGGGGCTTTGCTTGTGTCGGGCTGGCTGCCCCAGCCCCAGCCCCAGCCCAGGCCACGGTGGCTGCTGGGGGCTGTTGGCAGGGCCAGGAGCCCACTCCCATTTGTACCAAGCCCAGCCCATGCCCCAGCCCTGCCAAAAGCAGCTGGGCAGCGACTGAAGAATGAGTTGCATCTGCCCCAGCAAAGGGGGAACCTTTGCTTCCCAGCCAGGCTGGGCCATGCCCAAATCTGGCAGCATTTCCCCGCGTGGGGACTCACCTGCAAATTCCCTGTGGAGTTTGGCTTTGAAGAAGGTGCCAGAATCAAAGTCCATCACCTTCAGCCTCCAGTGGCCAGGCTGAGGAAGAGCTTCTCATCCTTGATGTCATCCTGGCTATCTCCAGCAGCAGCAGCAGCAGAAGCAGCAGCAGCAGCATCCCCACCCGGTACAGCTTCTCCAGGGGCTCCTTCTCCTTCCCTGGGGGGAGACCAGGCTCTCAGGGCTCTGCCAAGGGCCCCAGCTGTCAGGGAACCAGCACAAGCAAAACCAGCTTGGATGGCGGCCACCAGTGCTGGGCAGAGCAGCTCAGCTGCAGCACAAGGGCTGCGTGTGCCCATCCCATGACCCCCATGCAGTGACACAGGCAGCACAAAAAGGTCTGGGTTCCTTTTCTTCTGATTGCCAAGGCATGTGTGGAGCTGCAACTTACCAGGGCCCTGCATCAAAGTGTGCCTGTGGCTCTCTCCCTTCTTCTAGGGCCGAGGAATATCCTGCACCCAAGGATCAGAGAACAGGTCTTCTAATGTGGGTCTTTCCAAGGAGTTCACGGATAAACACCACCTGATCAGATCTTTGCACTCTGGGCAGAGAAAGCAGAAAGTGCCGGTCAGCCAGAGAAGGCTCCTGTCTGCTTTGCCCCACTATTGCCATGCCCAGGCCTTGCTGGATGCGCTCAGGGCTGGGCCTAAACTTTCCCATCCATTCCCTGTTTTGGAGGAGAGCAGGACATGTGCCACCTCCTCAGCAGCTGCCAGAGCGGGATGCTCACGAGCCCGCTGCTGGCTCCCAGCACTGGGATTCCCCCCGTGCCCAGAGAAGAGGATCCACCTTGAGAGAGCCCTTGTGGCAGCGGGAGCTGGCCCCAGCTGAGGTTCCGGCCCCTCCTGAAAGGGTGCTCCCCGCAGACCATCTGGTGCAGCAGGATGCCCAGGGACCAGATCGTTGCTGCCTCGCCATGGTACCAGCCAAAGTCGTTCCATTCCGGGGGGCTGTAGGATGGTGTTCCTATGGAATACAGATGGAGTTCAGCAGGGGGATGCTGCTGCTCCCAGAGCCTGGCCCCAGCATCCCTGGGCCTGCAGGGGCTGCATCAGTGGCACACAGAGTGACCACTGCCCTCTCGCCAGCACCTGGGACTTGTGCACAAACTTAGGCGTGGAAAAGAAGCCACTGGTGTCAGAAGAGGGCAGAGGAAGCCCTGGCTAAGCCTGACCCTGACCTGTAAAGGAAAAACCCTCTCTGTGCTGGGGAAAACATGCCCTTATCCTCCCTGTCTGCATTGCCCCAAAAATATTAGGAAGCAAAGGCAAACAGGGCGAGTGGAGCAGTGCAAGCCCTTCCTCTCGCCTGCACACCAAACTGGCTGGGGCACAGGTTCCACCCCCCTCTCTGCTACCCCCACCCATGGGGTTTTGGTCGGGCTGGCTGCCCCAGCCCAGCCCCAGTCCTGGGCAGAGTGGCTGGCAAAGGCTGCCAGCAGGGCTGGAAGATGGCTCCCCACCCAGCCCCGCTCTAAAGCAACTCAGCTGAAGACTCAGTCCCCTGACTGGCAGCAAAAGGGAGAATCCCCGCTGCCACAGCCAGCTTGGGCTGGGAGATGTTGGGCCATGAGATCCCGGGACCAGGAGTACACCCTTACGTGGGCTCACCTGCAAAGTGGGTGTAGGCTGTCTCTTGCAGGCAGGTGCCACAGCCAAAGTCAATCAGTTTGGCCTGCCCGGTGGCCAGGTCAAGCACGATGTTCTCTGGCTTGATGTCCCTGTGCAGGACCCCGCAGCTGGTGCAGTGCCACACGGCCTCCAGCACCTGGCGGAACAGCTCCCGCGCCACCTCCTCGGGCAGGAACCGCCGTGCCCCGATGAAATGCTGCAGGTCCTGACACCGCTCTGGCCGCTCCATCACCATCACGATGTGGTTGGGCAGCTCGAACCACTCCAGGAGCTGCACCACGCCGGGGAAGCCAGTGGACACCTTGGCCTGCAGCACGATCTCCAGCGGGGCCCTGCTGCCGTCGGGCTGCGGGAGGAGCACGATGCCCTCAGTGGGGCCGATGCCGTGCCAGGCCTGGGGAAGCCCTGAGCCAGCCCGGGATGCTCTGCGCCCTGCGCTGCGCCCACGCCCGCTCCCCCTCGAGGTGTCCTGGCGGCTTCCACCGTGCCGGGCCTCGGCTCATCCCCGCCCGGCAGCCCCGGCTGCTGCCGCTGGCCCCGCTCACTCACCAGCTCGCCCCAGTGCCGGACGCGGTTCCGTGGCACCCTCTTGATGGCCACCTGCAAGCCAAGGACAGCAGCGGGCTCAGCTCGCCGCCCGCCCTGCCCAGCCCCATCCTCCTCCTCCTCCTCCTCCGTCCCCTCCTCCTGCGCCCGCCGCCGGCCCCGCCGCTCACCGGGGCGCCGTCCGAGAGCCGCGTGGCCGCGAAGACGCTGCCGAATCCTCCGCGCCCCAGCAGCGAACCCAGGCGGTAGCGCTCCTGCAGGGCCTCGGGCGCCGTCCCTGCGGGCGGGACGCGGCTGTCAGCGCTCGGCCCGGGGCCAGCAAGGGCCCCCGAGCGCCCCTCAGCCGCCCCGGGCCGGCCATGCCCAGGCCTTCGCTCCTCGCAACGCGGCACGGGAGGCTCGGGGCCGGCGGCCGCGCTGCCGAGCGGCGGAGCTCGGGCCGGGGAAGCCGCAGCGGAGGCGGCGGCAGCGGCCGCGCCACCTGTGTCCTCCGCGGGCCCCGGGAGGAGCCGCGGCCGGGGCCGGGGCCGGGCTCGGGGCTGGAGCCTGCCTCGGGGCCGGGGCCGGGCTCGGGCCAGGCGGAGGCGAAGGGCGGCGATGCCGCCCCCGCACACGGCACTGATGCCCGCCCAGCAGCGCCACCGCCAGTAGGGCCAGAGCCGGGCGGAGGCGAGAGCGCGGCGGGACGGGCGGGGCCGGGCACGGGGCAGCCCCGCCCGGGGCCGGGGGCGGGCCGGGGGCATGGCCCGGCCCGGCAGGGGGAGAGGGAGGCGGGGAGAGGAGAGGGACGCCGGGCAAGGGACCCCGGGAGAAGGGTGCCCGACGGCGGGAAAGGGAGACTCAGAGACAGAAAGAGAGAAAGACCAAGAAAGAGAGACAGAGAAAGAAAGAGAGAAAGAGAAAGAGTTATAGAGTTATCGGCTTTTGCTGCTTCTGCTGCTGCTGCCGCCGCTGCTGCTGCCGCCGCTGCAACTGAAGCACCGGGGCCGTTCGTCCCCGTGTCCGTTCCCCGCTCGCCCCACGAGCCCCACGTTCGAGCCCCGCGCGCCCCGGGCACAGCCCCTGAGTCCGTCCAAACACGGGAACTTTGCAGCCTTGAGCCCAGGTGCAGAGCCCTGACTCCTGCACACTGGCACAGCAATCCCCTCGCTTGCTGCTCTGCATTGGCCTGGCTGAGGGGCAAACACTGGCGGGACACCTTCCCTTGGGCTAGGATTCCTACCTGAGCCCAGCACTGCACTTACATCTCCAGTGTTGCCTTCCAGTAACAACAGGGGAAGCAAAACTCAGTGTGGCTCATGGTATTTTAGAGTGTCTAAAAATCACTAAGCCACCGATCTTAAAGGTGCAGTGCATCTGGAATTACTGGGATGGAGAAGTAGTGCAACATGGAAAAGGGGAGCATAGAAATAAATAGAGGAAAACATCTTGGATTGTTTCTTTCATTTTCATTTCACTTCTGGAAAGCTGTTCCAGTTTTCCAGGAATCTTTTCCTGTCTGCTCGTGCCAAGAATCTCTCCTGGAGAACAAGGTCAAGCTTCTGTCCCAAGATTTGCCACCAGCTGCAGCTTCTCTTGGCTTTCCACACTGCACAGTGTCTGCAGCAGGACTTTTGCAGCAAAGCAGGACAAATGTTTGGAGAACTTTACATGTCCTTTCTTTTCCTGGTGGGCTGGGGTGTTGTGCCACTGGTGAAGTTTCCATTGTGACTGTTTGTGCTGCTTTAGGGCAAATTTTGGGAGGAAACCTCCAAAAGGGGTCCGTCTAGAAAGCAACTTCAAGCGGCTCCTCCCCCTACTAGTTCCGGAAAAAACTTCCCTGGAGAAAAGTGGAGAAACCAGGTTATTTAACAAGTAAAGTATTCGCAAGCATGAAAAATTAATAATATTAAATGAAACCTCTGACAGTGCTGGAGAGATGGCAAATTCAGAGACTCCTTTTTGTGGGTTGTAGTTGGCTCACTCGGTCTCTTCTAAGTCCCTCTGGTGCTGGAATGCAGCGTCCCAGACCTCGGTGGGCCACAGGTGTGAGCTGCAGGTGTTTTTCTGGGTTTTCAGTCCAGAGCAGGTTTAAACAGTTCCAAGAAAAAGGAAAGTCCCAGTCCAAGGAACTTCTCTGCCTAAGCTAGCTAAAACCAAATTTCTGGACCTGGGCTGTGAAGGCACTGGGAAATTTCCAAATCTGGGCACTGTCAGTCCCAGCAAACACCAGATCTGGATGGTGCTGGAGCCAGAACCTGGAAATTTCCAACTTTTGGCTTTCTGTGCCAGCAAATCACTGCACTTGGGCTGTGCTGGCACCTGGAAGTTTTCAGATCTGGGCACTGGCACTGCCAGCAAACACCAGATCTGGGTGGTGTCGTTGGCAGTGACAGAAATCTGCCGGATTTGGGCTCTGCTGGCACCGGGAAATTTCCAAATCTGGGCACTGGCACAGCAAACACAAGATGTGGGCAGTGCCAGAGCCAGTAGCAGAAAGTTGCCAGGTTTTGGATTTCTGTGCCAGCAAATTGCTGCCCTTGGGCTGTGTCAGAATAGGGAAATTTCCAGATCTGGGCCCTGGCGGTGCCAGCAAACACCAGTGAAACCTTCTGGTCCTCGTCCGGACCATTGGCCAGTGGTTTCCCTGAGAACCAGCTCTGGCCACTTTACAGAGAGAGACTGCTTTCATCTGCTTGTCTGGAAACAGAACTTTAATGCAGGCAAACACAACAAACAGGACGGCATGCACAGTACACAGAGCAATGCAGAAAAAAGCCTGGGTCTAGGGTCTAGCAGGGATATTTATACATTTATATATGGGGAGGGGTTAAGGTGGGATCTGAGGGAAGGATCCAAGAGGAAGGAAGGATTATGAATATTACAATTTTTGCAGTAAAATGTAACCAACGGTAGCAAAGAGAACTCAGAACTTTCTAGTAACAATCTGCATAACTGAACAAGAGGATTATGGGCGGGAGCTCCTGCTGACCCCAACTAAAGAGGGTTTTCCCACGGCCTTAAGCCGAGGTCTCCCTCTTCTTTTAAACCAACCCCAACACACCAGATCTGGGAGGTGCTGGGTTTTGGCTTTCTTTGCCAGACCATTGCTGCATTTGGGCTGTGCTGGCACAGGGAAATTGCCAGATCTGGGCACTGGCAGTGCCAGGTCACCGCAGATCTGGGTGGTGCCGGTGCTATCACCAGAAAATTGCCGGGTTTTGTCTTTCTGTGCCAGCAAACTGCTGGACTTGGGCTGTGCTGCCACTGGGAAACTGCTGGATCTGAGCACTGGCAGTGCCAGCAAACACCAAATCTGGGTGGGGCCAGCACCAGATATTTGCAAGGTTTTGGCTTTCTTTACTAGAAAATTACGCGACTTGGGCTGTGCCGGCACCGGGAAATTCCCGCATCTGGGCACTGGCAGTGCCAGCAAACACTGGATCTTGGCATTGCCAATGACGGTAGCAGGGAATTGCCAGATTTTGGCTTTCTTTGCCAGAAAATTGCTGGACTTGGCTCTGCCAGAACGGGGAAATATCCAGATGTGAGCACTGGCAGTGGCAGCAAACACCAGGTCTGGGCGCCTGTATTGGCATCAGGAAATTGCCGGATTTTGGTTTTCTGTGCCAGTAAATTGCTGGACTTGGGCTGTGCCAGCACTGGGAAATTTCCGGATCTGGGCACTTGCGCAGCAGGCACCAGATCTGGGTGGTGTGTTGTAGTGTGTTTTTATACTTTGTAATACTTTGCGATAGTTTAGGTTTTGAATCCCCATATTTTTCCCAAATGGTTCATCCCAGATGGTACCCCCCTCCCTTTCCCTGTGTAATCCTTTGCCCTTGCTGAGATCATCCCCAAATCCCCACCCTGGCTCTCTGTCAATCACTCAGCATCCCATCCCTCCCTCTAGAAGCTTCGGTCCAGGATGTCGAGTGATCAGCCAGAGGCCAGGGGTCAGCCCCCCAAGCCTTGCCCCATACGCTGTCCTAAATGTCCATCCCCCAGGACCCATCCCTTAGGGTCACTTCTTGGTTAGTCAAATGTTCTCTACTTTGGCTTTCCACCTCCCTTTAAATGTAACCTTGGCACATCTCCCGGGCTCTCGGCAGGAGGCCCCTGAGGTGTAGGGGACACCTGGAATAAAACCTTGGATTAACCCCTGCTAAGAGTCGGCCCTTTCTCTTCTACCGCTGTCTCTGGTGTCTCTTGTGCTGCAAAGGCGGCCAGCCCAGGTGCCCTCAGTACCCTCGGGGCACAGAGAGTGTCTCCCCGCTGTCGGCCGTGTCGGGGCTGCCCCCGGTGTCTGCCGACTCGGGACTGGCCCAGGGTTCCTGAGAGGCTCCCAGAGAGACAGAGACAGTGGTGCTGGTGGCAGCACCGGGAAGCTGCCGGGTTTGGGCTTTCTTTGCCAGAAAATTGCTGCATTTGGGTTGTACCAGCACTGGGAAATTGCCAAATGTGACCTTTCTGTGCCAGCAAACTGCTGGAATTGTGCTGTGCAGGCATCTGAAAAATTCCGGATCTGGGCACTGGCGGTGTCAGCACACACGAGATCGGAGTAGTGTAGGCACCAGGTATTTGCCTGGTTTTGGCTTTCTTTGCCAGCCAATTTCTGTACTTGGGCTGTGGTGGCACAGGGAAATGTTCAGATCTGGGCATGGGCGGTGCCATCAAACACCAGGTGTGGGTGGTGACAGTCTTGGTACCAGGAAATTGCTGCGTTTTGTCTTCTTTTTCCAAAAAACTGCTGCACTTGGGCTGTGTTGGAACCGAGTATGTCCGGACTGGGGTACGGGAGGTGGCAGCAAACACCAGATCTTGGCATTGCCAGTGTCAGCAGTGGGAAATTGCCAGATTTTGGCTTTCTTTACCAGAAAATTGCGGGACTTGGCTCTGCCGGAACAAGGGAATTTCCAGATCTGGGCACTGGAGGTGGCAGCAAACACCAGATCTGGGCAGTGCCAGACGCAGTAAGGTTGGAAATGAATTTGTAGAGAATTTTTAAGGTTTGATAGAAGGTTTCTATAGTATGTAAGCAAGTGTTGTTGAAGGTTTCCCCCCAGACTTCAGAACTTGCTGCAGCTGTGAGGGCATTTCGAACATTCCAACAACCCTTCAATTCAGTCACAGGTTCTGCATATGTCACCGGGATAGCAGAGCGGGCAGAGCGTGCCCTGATCAAGGAAGTCCAAAATAAAAAATTCTACAGCTTGCTCTCTGAATTAATTTGGTTCATCTCCCACAGAGAGCAACCTTATCTCATCCTGCACGTCCGGTCGCACACAGAGCTGCCAAGATACATCACTGAGGGCAAGCGGAGAGCAGACTTGTTAGCAATGGCAGCAAGTGCCACCCACATTTCCCCCGCTGCACCACATGTCTTTCAACAGGCTCGTCTAAGCCATGCATTCTTCCCTCAGAATGCTCCAGCTTTAGTAGGTCAATTTAAGATTTCCAGAGACCAAGCCAAGGCAATTGTCTCCACCTGCCCCAATTGCCAATCCCTCGCCCTCGCTACCATAGGGACAAAATGAAGAAAATTACAGTGACAACTAACTTGACCATTCATGTTTCTATCAGTGCTCGAACAGTCGATACCTGACTCACTGGAGGACCAGATGGCCACTCCCAGGACACCCCGAAATACCTTAACAGCTGCTGCCACCATCACTGTGCTCCTGTGCATCCAAACAGCGGTTGGATGGGTCGTGCCACAACCAACAGAAAACCTATGGGTCACACTGGGGAAATTTCTCAAGCAGGATAACTTTTGCATGGCCATGGGAGGTGCAAAAGACCCGCTGTCTACATGTCTGGTGGGAATCCCCCTGTCGCCAAATGAATATCCCTGTGCAGGTAAGAAGCCCACCCTGGTAGACACCTGGGACGAGTGGATGAAGATCTTACCCCATGCACCACAGGACCTCCAAGAACTAGACCTACCGGGCTCTTCAAAGCGACTTCTTGTGTCAACTTTTTCTAGGAGCCACCCCAACAAAATTGGCATGAGAAATCTGAACCACAGATGATAGTGAGAAAAGATATATCACCAAATGATAAGAGATACAATGATGTTGACTGGTGCAATTATACTGCCAAAACATTATCTAAGTCCTCTCCGTTTCCCAGAGTGCTTCCCAAGGGAATGTTTCTCATCTGTGGTGACAGGGAGTGGGCAGGGATCCCCTCGAAGGTCAAAGGGGGCCCCTGCAGCCTTGGCCAGCTTACTACCCTCACCCCAAACACTACCCAAATTAAAAATTGGAAACAAGAAACTCAATTGGCACCCCAGAAAAGATTGTACTCCCAATTCAATCAAAATTGTGATGGCCAAATTTTTAATTGGGGCAAGACGAAGAGGGTCACTGTTTCCATCTTTCTACCATGGGTTGCAGCTGCGAAGGCCCTCGGTGAGCTTTCTCACCTGGAGTGCTGGCTTAGTAAGCAGACCAAGGCTACATCCGCTGCCTTATCAGACCTTCTAGCGGACGAGGAAACCACCAGACATGCCACCCTTCAGAACAGAGCGGCCATCGACTTCCTGCTGCTCTCCCGTGGCCATGGTTGTGAAGATTTCAAAGGACTTGGTTGTTTTAACCTGTCATGGAAAAGCACATCGATCCAGGCCACCATCAAACAAATGCAAGAGCAAATGAAGACTCTTCTTACTGAAAATAAAGTTGTGGACATGATGGACAAAACTCTCATGCAGTGGAGTGCTCCTGTGTGGGTGCCCCCATTCTTAAAAGTTTATTGGGGGTCCTTCTCATAGTTGTTATCATTTCAGCAGCACTGATGTGTTTTCAGAAAAGAATTGACAAAACACTGAGAAATGTTTATTTAATAAATAAAAAGGGGGAGATGTGGGAGACAGCCATGGAGAAGATGAACCTGGAATGCCATTGGAGGACACCACTGTTTAAGTTAAGGTGAGAGACTGGTGCAATTCCCCATGGTTCTTTGCTTGTCAATGTGAATGTGCTGTTGTCAATCAACTGCTGCTCATCCCCCAGTTCCAGAAAGTTCTGTACTCCCCGTTCCTCCATTGGCTTTCCCTGAGAGACCCCTCCCACTCTGCTCCCCCATTGGTGCGTCCCGTGTCACCCCACCTTAACTCCAGCCCTGACTCCCTTCCCCATTGGATAATTTGTACCCCGAGCCCTCCTGCCTTCCTCCAGTTATATACCCTGGCCCCAGCCCTGCTCCTGGCTCTTTGCCTCTGGTTCCCTTCAGCAGAGGTTGTGTTCCTGCTTGCTCCTGTTTCTCTCTTCACCCTCACTTCACCCGGGCCCTTGGATTTTCCCTTGATAAACCCGGCTGGATCTGCTCTGCGAGGAGTCCTCTCGTCCCTCTGGTGAGGCTTTGATTGCACCATCCGGGCTCAGGCGTCTGCTGGGCTGGGGCAGTTGTCAAGGCAGCCCCAAGTGGAGACGCTTTCGGTGCTGCAGGCGCCTGACAGCGCCTGCCTGGGGAAGCTGCTCTGGCCACCCGCAGCAACCAATTCCTTTTCCCAGGCAGCAGCTCCCAGCGTCCTCCTGCGAAGCCCCGAGAGAGAGGGAGCAGCTGCCCTCAGCCCTGTCCTTTACCGCATCCCAATTCTCATGTAATGTCCCCCCTGGGAGAGAAACTGCCAGAGAAGAGAAGTGCGACCAGATCCCCTCCTCCCCTGAGCTTGAACACTTCTTTTGTTTCTTAAGGACCCAGTCTTATCAGAGCAGTGGTATTGCACTGACAGCTGGGACACCAGCAGGGGATCACCCCACAGTGCCCAGTGTGCACCAGGCTCAGCAAGGTCTCCTTCCCCCCTGATTCCACCAGGCCGCTTCCCTTGGCTGTGGTTTTGCTGGATAGTGGGTCAGGACAGTGAGAATCTCCTTTATCCATTCATTCACTGTTTAGGGTCCTGCAGACACTTCCTCAGTTTCTCTCCAAGGTGACCTCAGAAAACCAATGACATCCCAGCTCTTGTCCATCTGGTCAAGAATCTCCCATGAGGACACTCTGGTGTCTCCTCCAAGGCCCAAAGCATCAAAACCCCCAAGGGAAATCTTCCCCCTTGGGCCCTGCGCCTCCTTGGGTGAGTTCCAGAGCAAACAATCAAGGCAGTGGCCTGAAATGTTTTCCCAGCTGGGCCATAACACTTCTCTGATGGATGCACATTGTCCCTGGGGAAAGAGATGTGCAGAACCCTTCACTAATGCCCTGGAATGTCAAACAGGAATCACAGCCATGGACAGCTATCAGGAACCACTTCAGTGTGGATTTTCCTTCCTGGAAGCCCAAGATGTCTGAATGTGCTCCTGGTGCCTCAGGGCCTGGGTAAACAGGGCTTGTCAGAGAGGCTGGCAGGGCACCAACACCCCTCCTCCTCACAGGGCACCTCTGTTACCCCAATTAGCTCCGAGTGGCTGCCTGGGGACAGGTGCCCACTTCCCCATGTGCCTGGGATGGGCACATCCTGCTCAGGGCCAGTGCTGGCCTGGGCCCAGAGCCAGGGCCATGACCCAGGTGCTCTGGGAGGGCTCGGTGGCTGCAGGTGTGACAGGATGAGGGGCAGGGCAGGGCATATTCCCCTCGGGACAGTGCTGTGGGCATGGAGCTTGGTGGGGTTTGGCATCTGCAGGGAAAGGGCTATCGGGTTGTGTGGATGTGGGAATTGTCACTCGTGAGGCATTCCCCAGGCCTCAGCCTTGTCTGCAGGTGCTCAGCATTGCCCAGTGCTGCCCAGTGTCTGCAGTGGCTGAGATGCCAATCAGCCACCTGATCCCATGTCCCTTGTTCCCCTTGTTCTCCCACATGTTGGGTTTGGGGCCGGGCTCAGCTCTGGGGTGTCCCCCAGGGAAAGCTCTGGGAGGGGAGGGGCAGCAGGAGATGGGGGATCTGGCACTGGGGGCTGTTGGAGGATGGATTGTGTTGGACTGGGGGCTGTCCCCACAGGGTCCTCAGGTGCCTTTGGCTCCCTGCCTGCCCCCCTTGGCCCCCCAGGTGCCTGGGCCCTTCCAGGGGCAGCTGCCCCGTGCAGGAAGCTGGAAGGATGCCGGGCAAGGGGACTGGATCCGTGCCACAGGTGGGGTGGGGTGGACTCTGTGCCAGGGCTGGGCTTGTGGCCAGGGCTGGGGGCTGTGCCAAGCCGGGCTTTGGCCTGGGGGCTGGCAGGGAGGGTGCAGGGAGGAGTCCCGGCAGGGATAAAGGTGCTCCTCACCTGCTGCAGCCTCAGGCAGCGCTGCCCAGAGCCAGAGGAAGATGAAGGTGGCTGTGCTCAGCGTGGCCCTGCTCTTCTCCATCCTGCTGTGCCCCCCGGCACAGGCCAAGGTGAGGCACCAGCCAAACGCTGTCCCCACATCCTGCCCTCCTTTCTGGCCTCCCTTCCCACCCTTTTGGTCCCTCCTCTGTGTCCCATTCAGGGTCCCCAAACGCCCTCCCACTGACCATTCCTGAGGCCTTTCCTTCCATGTCCCCCCTCAATCCTTTGCTTTTCTTCCTGGCCACTGCAGAGGGGTCCCCCTGTACAATTCCCTGACTCACCCCCACTCCCACACCATCTCCCAGTCCCGTTGGTTTTGTCCCCACCTGTCCTCATTCTCCTGTCACCACCAAGTCCCTCCCTTGCCCACCCATGTCCCTACACCTCAGTTCCTTTCTCCTCCCCTGTACCTCACACCCTGCTCCTTCCACACCCCCAGCCCTGTCCCCTGGGCCCTCAAGTGACCCCAGATCAGTGTCTTTGGGTCTCCCCCCACCTCAAACAGATCTCCTTGGAGGCCCTGAATTCCCATCCCTCTGCCTGCGCCCTGCTCCCTGCACCCGTGTCCCCCCCAGCCCCACAAGGTCCAGTCCAGACCCAGCCTTTGTTCTTCTTTCCAGGCACTCCTGGAAGGAACCCAAGATGATCTGCGGAAGGTGAGTGGGCTGCTGGCATGGGAGGGCATCCCCTCAGGGCATTGGGGGGCAGTGGTGTCCCCCCATCCCTTGCTGGCACCGGGGACATCCCAGTGACCAGCGAGGTCTCCTGGTCTCTCTGCAGTTGAATTTAGACAATGTTGCGGTCCTGGAGACGCCTCTGGTGGGTACCACGAGTTCTGCCGCTGTCAGAGCCTCCCCTTGCCTGGCCAGCACAGCCCAGGCCATCCCAGTCTGTCCCAGCAGAGCCCAGTGCACCCCTCCTGACAGCCCAGACAATGCCCTGGCCCAGGGCTGCTCCCCAGGGAAGCCTTTGCCCAGGGCCCTGCTGCATTCCCATCCCTGTCAGCCCAGGAGCCCCTGGATGAGCCAGGACGCAGCCCCTGCCCCAGCTGTGCCTCTTGGCCAGGAGCCCAGTGCTTCTGGGCAGCAGCACAGCAGCTCCTGCACCCCATTGCTCCCACAGCCCCTTCCCCAAGGCGCCCCTGCTCTCCCCTGCCTCCCAGTGCAGCCCAGTGCCCCCAGTGTGTCTCTAACGCTGCCTTTGTCCCCAGCCCCCTGTGGCTGAAGAGCTGCGGGCTCTCCTGCGGCAGAAGCGCCTGGCTGCCTCTCTGGATGCCTAGGTGAGCCGTGCCTGCAGGGACAGGGCTGGGGACAAAGCCCAGCCATGGCCCAGTGGGCTCCAGAGGTCACCTTCTGGGCTTTGTCTTTTAGGCTTGCAAGGACCGGTGTCCTTTTTCCTCTCCAGTGGCATGAGGAGATGATCATCCCTGCAGGAACCCCCTGAACCCTTTGAGCCCTGGGCCATTTCCTCTGAAGAATAATCAATCAATAGTCAATAAACCCTTTGAGCAAAGCTTTGCTCTGTGTCTGTGTGTGTGTCCGTGGGTCTGGATTTCCTCCTTTCCAGTGGTCTGGGGAAGTCAGGCCAGGTCTGGGCTCTGCTGCCTTGACACAGTCTGTGCTTTCCCCCAGACAAATGGTGTGTTGGGAGTTGTGCAGAGTCCAGGGGGAATGGGTTGAGTGGAGGGGGGGCTGTGCAGGTGGAGAAAGGCTGTGGTTCACTGTGAGAGAAGTCGGAATGGCCTGGGTTTAAAAGAAAAAAAATAATTTAAACAAACCCCTTTCTTTTAAAACCTTTTCTCCCTGTGAGAAATGACTGTGCACGTCTCAAAATTTTGAAATGTCTTTTAAAAACTTAACAAAACTTACAACAAAGGGACTAAATAAGGAAAAAGTGACAGTGCTGGGAGCCTCCCCCACTTTGTGCCTGGTAACCACGGGGCTGGCTCATCCACACAATGGCTGCTCTCCCTTTTATATCCTTGCTGTTGCAACAGGCAGCCCTAGCTCCTCCCAAAGGCTGTCTCTTGACTCTTGGTCGCTGTCCATTGGTGCAGACTGCTTTCCTGGAACTGGATTGGAGCTCAGCTGTTGCTAAGCCGTGCCTCTTAGGAACAATCTGCCCCTCCCCAAATGCCCGCACTACCAAGATCATCCCGGGATAACAATGCTGGGCGGGGGGGACACATTGCAGTAACAGAACTCTACATCTGTACAACTTCTCTTAACATACTGATCATGTTCACCCTTTAATTGGGAGAGCCAACCATCTCTTTACTCATCTCTAACACTGGGGCATTCACATTCTCTGAAAAAATCCCTCCACCCGGGATTTTTCTCCTGGGAAGCTGAGAAGCCTCAGAGGAAAAGGAAAACAATGCTTATCTCATTTGCTTCTCCTGTGTTGGGCTGATGTGCAGAATGTGTTTGGAGATTGTTTACCCACAGGTGATTGATTGGTCACTCAAACCCCTGGTGTGTAAGTGCAGGAAAAGTTGTTTGTGAGAGATAGTTTTCATTTTTCTATCTTAAGAGTGAAAAAACAGTTTATGCGGTTTTAGTGTTTATCACAGTCCTAGAGCTCTTTTTCAGGGAAAGTCGGTTGTTTTCCACTGTCCTAGACCTCTTTCTCAGGAAAAACAAATTGTTTTTCACTGCTGCACAACTCTGTTCTCACAGAGTTTTCAGCTTTCTCATGGCTTCTGTCGGCTCAGGTCAGGATTCAGTTTGTCGGCCTTTGGCTGCTGTTTCACCACCACAGAAAACATCATTCCTGTCCCAAAAAATAAAAGCAGCTGAGACGCAGCCCAGTGCCTTCTAGAAGGTGAAAAGGGATGCAGGTGCCCGGAGGCCCAGGAGAGAAATGGCAGTATTGAAAATGTGAGAAGCAAAGTTTTATTCATAGAGGCAGTGCTTGACCTCAAGGAAGACCTTTCCTACCAGTCAAGACTTCCTTAGGGAACACCCTGCTTCTATATCAATTAGAAAATAATGTTATATTGCTTCTTATGGAAAGAAAACTAAGGAGAGAAAATCCTGAAAATGGGAAAAAATCATTTGAGGTAATTGCTCATTGAAATCTTTTTCATTAATTCCACTCCTGACAAAATTAATTCTTGAAGCCAATTCTGGTCGAGGTACAGCTCCTTTGGGCTTTGTGCACTCTGAGGAGCCCCATGGGAGATTTGGTGCCAACTCCATGAGCCTCAGTTCCTCAAAGGAGATGTCACAAATGTCGTAGGAAAGGAAGTGCAAAGCAAAGGCAGAACACACCTTCCAGGGCCCAAGATAATGTTCTCCTCCCCACTGGATTTTTGCCCTGGTCAGATGGGACTGTGCGAGGGTGAGGGAGACTTCCTGAGCAATCCTTTGCTCTGCGGGCACTGATCAGCTTGATGCCTGGAGAGGCTCCCTGGAACAGAGGCTGGGCAGAGTTAAAGGAATAAAGTAGGGATTTATTACAAGGCCTTCAAAGGATTCCCCTTGAGCAGGACAAGAGCCCAGCCAAGGCTACACTCAAAATGGATGACTGGTCAGGGGTTTTCACACTTTTATAAGGTTTGGTCCATTTAAATATTGGGGTTAAATGTCCAATTCCAGCCTCAGGTGATGCAGTCCCATCTTCCCAGTTTTCTCTCCTCAATTCGCTGTTGTTTGCACTTTTGGGGCCTGAAGCTGCAACAGCATCTGGTTCTGGGGCTGGAAAAGGATTGTTTTGTCTGACTACACTGTGAAGAGAACTTGTTAACACTCTGTATGAAGTCCAGAGTTACAGACTAATGCAGTACAGAATCTGGAGATATGACAGCTAAAACTGAAGGCATCAGCCTGTTCCATGTTCCCTTGGTTCCATGGGGATCCACAGCGTCACAATGGCCACTTGTTCCCATGAGGTTCCCCAGTGTCACCGTGGTGTCCTTGGACCCGCCTGGTCACAACCGACCCATGGTTCCATGAGGTTCCGCGGTGTCACCATGGTCACTGTCAGAGGCTGGATGGGATCAATGTCCTGAGACACCGTGGGATGAGCTGTCAATCAGTCACACAGTGGGGACAGGGCTAACCCAGCCCTGATTGCCTGAGCCATCAGAAATCCCACCTGGGGGCAGGCCCACAAAGGCCCGGGGGCTTAAAAACACGGAGCACAAGGTCAGCCCCTGGTATGGACTCTGCCTTCTCCTGGGGTTTGTGTCTCACCCACACTGGAACCCTAGGAGCGGATAGTCATATGAGTGTCTTTCTATAGAGCTTCTGTCTTTCTGTCTCTCTCTCTTTCTTCTCCTTCTAATGCTCTTTATATGCAACATTTTTTGGGTACCTCAGCAGCTTACGTGTTCAATGATTTCTAGGTTGAATGAGCTAAGTTAATGAAGTTACTGCTATGAAAAGTGTTTTCTGTGTAATGGGATGTTGCATTAAATCCTCTTCCAAAGTTTCTTGTGTTTTTGTACTTTGCCAGTAGAATTTTGTGTCCTTTTGACCTCTTGAGAATATCTGGCTGGTGTTCCTCCTGTGCACCAAACTCAAGTAAAGGAGCCTTTGGTTACCTGCAGCATTTCAGTGTTCTGGGCTGTTACACCCCACAGGCTCACAATGGCCTCTTGTTTGCACTCTGGCCCCTTGGTTCCATGGGCCCCAACAGTGCCACAATGATCCCCTTGGTTCCACAACTTTCCAGAGTGTTGTAGAGAATACATTGTTAAAGGAGTTAATAGAAAATTCCAATGATAGATATAGACTGTTTGTTTAATGTTTTATAGTTATGTAAAGTGCCAGTGTAAGTTTTAATTGTTTTTTTAAAGGTCTTAAAATTATGTAAATCCCCTTACTGTTGGGTATTCCCCCCGCTGCTCCCACTCTCATCTCAAATGGCAAACCACCCAAGACCATAAAGAGGATGATTACGTCACCTAATAAGCAAATATGAAACTCCCATAAGACTTAGCAGAAAAGGATTACATAACAAAAACCCCTAGAACAACCAACCACCTTGCAAATAAAGAATCAAAATAACACTTCTAAACAAAGAGAACATAAGACAATATCAAAGACCCTGGTCAGAACTTTTTGCCTTCATCACCCTAACCAGAGCGGGCCAAGAGCAGTATAAAGATTATGAACCTGAAACCAACAGGCGTCTACTCAGAGACTGTCGTGAGGAAAGAAGACCCAGCTCTGCTGGAGGACGAGCTGACCTCCTCCTCCTCCACGCCGTCTGGGGAGGAGCGGTGGTGTGCGCACACCCCATGGGTCCCCTGCCTAGACTGTTTCCAGTAAAGCTGAAATCACTAAAGAGCTGCTCACGTGCCATTCATAACAGTCTGGGGGACTGGTCCGGGACAGGCCACACCCGAAGAGGACTGAGGGCCTGCGGGATATCTGGCCCTATCTGGAGCGGTCGGCAGCAGCCTAGGAGCAAAGAGTGTGGAGGAGCATGGGTAAGTAAAGGCGGTGTCAGGAGTATGAGGCAAGCGAAAGAAGTGTGTGTGAGACGGGGCCCGGCAGCTCGGAGCCCCGAAGCAGCTGTGGGCCTCCGAGTACCGCGGTTCCGGACTCCTGCGAGGGGACCGGCCAGAAACGGAGGGAAGCAGGAGAAGCCTGAGTGAGCAAGACGCCTCCCAGGGGGATAAGGTGGGCCCCCCTCCGGGCGTGGGAGGAATAGAAATGTGAGTGGCACGCAAGGGGTCGGCCTTCCCCCTTCAGGCTTGGTAGGCGCCCTCAGGGCGTGCTGAGGGTGGCAGACGAATTGGTGAGTTGGCACGCAAACCCCGAACGGAGCTCCGGGTGCGGGGAGGATCGGGGCAGTGTGAGTCGCGCACAATCCCTGGAGTGGGGGGACACGGGTCCCTACCGGGGTTTGGGGTGCCCCGAGTACAGCAGCAGCACTGAGTAGAGCCAAGAGGGCCCCAGTGCCCAGGCTCGGACGGCGGTGCTGGGGGTTCAGTGTGCCGCGGTTCAGGTAGAAACCGTAAACCCACTGGAGGCCCCTGGGGGCATTGGGGTCACAGGGCAGGGCAGGGCTGGGCTTACAGGGCAGGGCAAGGCCCGACCTGCCCCTTCCTCTCCCACACACAAAATGTTTGGAGCCAACAATCTCCTCCAGTCTGTCACAACAGGCAGTGTTGGAGGTGAAATCCCAATTGTGGCCATGGGCACCTGGCTGAGAAGGACAGTTCTTTTCCATAGGAAGGAAAGCACAGATCCCCAAGGTTTGGAAGACAGGTGAGAGCCTCAGTAGGCCAAGGCCAGCCAGACTTGTCAGGAATAGCAGATTTTGGATTTAGGGAATTTTGGAGGTGGAAACCCAATCTCGGCCATGGGCACCTGGAGAAGCAGGACAGTTCTTTCTCATCGGAAGGAGAGCATGGAGCCTCCCCCAGTGTTTTGGAGACAGATGAGAGATGACCCTTGTGAAACCACTGCCAGCCAGACTTGTCCTGGCAATATTCCTATGGGAACAATCCCTGGATATAAGGAAATTTGGAGGTGAAATCCCAATTCTGGCCATGGGTGCCTGGAGCAGATGGACAGTTCATATCTATTGGGAAGGAAAGCACAGAGCCCCAGTGTTTCAGCAGCAGATGAGAAGTAACCCTCTACATGCAAAGGTCCCTTGGACCAGTCAGGCAGCCCATGGGAGGCCAAACCAGCCAGAGCTGTTCTGTGTTCCCTTGGTTTTATGGGCCTCCAGAGTGTCACAATGGTGCCTTGGATCCATGGGGCCCCGCAGTGTCATAATGGTGACTTGATTCCATGGGTTCCAGCACTGTCACAGTGGCCCCTTGATTACAAGAAGACCTGCAGTGTCACACTGGCCCCCAGGTTCGATGGGGTCCCACAATGTCACAGTGGCCCCCAGGTGTCATAAGACCCTGCAGTGTCACAATGGTCCCAAGGATTCCATGAGGCCTTGCAGTGTCACAATGGTCTCCGTGGTTCCCCAGGCCCCACAATGTCGTGTGACTCCTCTGTTCCATGAGCCCTGCAATGTCACAATGGACCTTTGGACCCTGGGGCTTTGCTGTGTCACAATGGTCTCCTCTGGCTCCACAGTGTCACAATGGACCATTGATGACAGGAGGCCACTCTGTGTCGCCCTGGAGCTTTGGTTCCATGCAGCCCTGCAGTGTCACAATGGACCTTTGGTTGCATGCAGCCCTGCAGTGTCACAAAGGCCTCTTGGTTTCACGAGGCCCCACAATATCACAATGGTCCTCTTGGTTCTCTGGGGACCCCCAGGGGCACAATGGTCTCCATGATTCCATGGTGCCTCTCAGTGTCACAATGGCCCCTTGGTTCCATGACACCCCAAAGTGTCATAATGGTCTCCCTTGTTCCATGAGGCCCCACAGTGTCACAATGGTGCCTTGGTTCCATGAGGCCTCTCAGTGTCACAGTGATACCTACATTCCATGGAGCCACACAGTGTGAGTACAGTCCCCTTGGTTCCATGAGGCCCAGCAATGTCACAGTGGTCTCCATGATTCCATGAGGCCCCACAGTGTCACAATGGTCCCTTGGTCTCACAGGGCCCCACAGTGTCACAATGGTCCCTTGGTTCCATGGCCCTGTGCTGGTGCATTCCCCCCTGCCCTTCTCAGGCCGCCCTGCCAGCTGAGAAATGCTCCTTGGGCCTCGGCCTTGGCCAACAGCCCCTGGGCTCAGCTCCTCTGCAGCTCATCACAAACACTGTCTGCTCCAGGCACTGCTGCTGCCCAACCAGCTCCTGGTTCCTTTAGCAGCAGCCCTGGGAACTGGTTTTGTTCCCTCAGTGGCACAAGATCCCTGTTCTCACCCTGCCAAAGAAAGCTGTTGGTGCCCAGTGTGGCCAGGATGAGCCATTGCTGGGACTGAAGCCCCTCTCTTGGGGCCCTGCAAACAGCGCTCCAAAAGGAGCCCTTGGAGCTCTCCTGGGCCAGCGACTCCCTCTGAGCGGGGCCTCTCCCAGCCGGGAACTCTCCCGTTTGCTGCACTCGGGGATCCTGAACAAGCACAGAGCCTGGGCCGATCCCCCCACTCCTCCAGGCTCCCACCGGAGCAGGCTGTGGCACCTTCCCCTCCACGTGAACAAGCGGCGGCGACTCCACTCCCATGTGAGCAACCGCTGCTGCCGACCCTTCCCAAAACTGAAGAAAAACAGGTAACCATCCCCAAAGTCAGATCTCCCTTGGCCTATTGAACGAGGCAGCGAATGAAGAGGGCAACCACGGGAGACAGTGACGATGAGGAAGAGAAGCCCTGTTTCTTCCCTTTACGGGAGGTGCCGACGGCTCCTGGAGTTATTGGCTCTGTACACGCCCCGATAGACACCAGTGATGTGCGAGCGTTCAAGAAAGAGATGGGAAAATTAATGGATGGTCCTTTGGGTTGGCAGAAAGGCTAGATGAATTTCTAGGGACCAGCACCTACACCTAGGAGGATCTCCAAGGGATCATGAGATCGCTGTTCAACAATGAGGAGAGGGACATGATCAGACTAGCTGTGATCAAAGACTGGGAAAAGAGAAACCCCAACAGGGAAAGCGGGGATGAGAGATGGCCAAACCAAAAATTGTCCTGGAATGCCCAGACGGAGGAGGGGAGGCAGAAAATGATAATTTTCAGAAATATGATAATTAAGGGTATCAGGGAAGCGGTACCCAAGGGACAGAACATGAGGAAGGTACTCAGAGAGTGCCAGGGAAAAGATGAAACTCCCACGGAATGGTTGGAGAGGCTCCGCAAGGGCTTGAGAATGTATTTGGGCATGGATCCCGATTCTCCGATCAGGGCGGTTTTGCTAAAAACTCAGTTTGTAGCAAAATCCTGGGAGGACATTCGGAAAAAGTTAGAAAAGATACTTGGGTGGCAGGAAAAGGGGTTGCAGGAGCTGCTTCAGGAAGCCCAGAAAGTCGACATGAGACGAGACGAAGAGAAACAGAAGATCCAAGCTAAGGTATTGGTAGCTGTGGTAAGGGAAGCACAAAAACAGGAGCAGGTCAGAGACACAGCGAAGAAGGCGCTGGCAAAGAAACAGAACTCTTCCCAAGGAAAAGGATCAAATGATCAGAGGAGAGATTTCGAGTGCTATTACTGCAAGCAAAAGGGACACATCTGAAGGAATTGTCCCAACAAAGCCAAGGACCAGGCAATGTTTCAAGAAGTTCAGGGGTGTCAGGGGTTTCTCAGTTTGGGGTCCGGAACACCGAGGGAGCCCTTGATAAAATTAAAAGTAGGACCCCACAGGCAGGAAATGTGGTTTATGGTAGACTCGGGGGCGGAATGGACAGCGGTGCAGCAGCTGCCACAAGGGTGCTCTCTGAGTGACGACTCAGTGATGGTAATCGGGGCAAAAGGGGAACCCTTTGAGCTTCCGATCATAAAAGATGTAGAAATAGAAACGGAAAACAAAAGATGTACAGGACATATATTAATGATATGGGATGCGGATTTTAATTTACTGGGGCGGGACATGATGGTAGCCCTAGAAATCGGCTTGGCAGTGGAGAATTCCCGGCTCAGGGTGAGAATGTATAAACTCACTGTTCAGGAAGAGGAGAAAATAGACCCGAAGGTGTGGTATGTCGAAGGGGAAGCTGGGATGTCGTGAACGGTGGAAGAAATGCCTCACACAATATGCGTGAATAGCAAATCTCAAAGTTTATTGAAAGCTCACACATATTTATATTGGTGTTAATGAAGCTTATACATATTGCAAAAGCTGAGCTCATTATTGGCTAAAGCACACTTAGATCAACTACACTTACTTCTATGCTCTAATGATTATTTTGTTTCTATGTTTACATTCTTCTAGCTTCTCTACTTAGATTATCTTCATTTTCTAGCAAGCGATTTTCTCCCCCATCTTCTCGTTTCAGCCAAGGTCACTATGACCTTTGTCAGTGATTGGACACTGGTTGCATAATCTCCAGCTTGTTTCCCCTATCTTTATCCAACGGTATCACATCGAAGTGGCCTTTCTCAGCTAGCCAATTATTTATAAAGCTCTCTACACTGGGAGGTTGGACATAGAGCGGATTTGTGTCGAAATTGGGAGACCAGAAGACCCTATACGGGTCAAACAATATACGGGTCAAACAATATCCCACCGCCATGGAGGGGAGAAAGGGATTGAAACCAGTGATTGACGAGTTGATAAAGAAAGGAACCTTGGAGCCATGCATGTCTCAGCACAACAGCCCAATTTTGGCTGTGAAAAAGACAGATGGGAGCATTAGGCTGGTGCAAACATTAAGGGCTGCGAATCAGAGCACTAAGACTTTGTTCCCCATGGGCTCGAATCCTTACACTTTGTTGAATAACATTTCTCCTGAGGACCCGTGGTACAGTGTGATTGACTTGAAGGATGCTTTTTGGACCTGTCCTTTAGCAGAGGGCAGCAGAGATTATTTTGCATTTCAGTGGGAAGACCCGGAGACGAACAGAAAGCAGCAGCTCAGGTGGACATCGTTGCCTCAGGGCTTTGTGGATTCCCTGAATTTATTCAGGCATGCACTTGAGCAGGTGTTGAGTCATTTTGTACCAACACAGGGGAACAGAGGGGACAAAATTGCTACAATATGTAGACGAGTTGTTGGTTACAGGCCCAAGGGAGGAGGTTGTAAGGGTGAGCACCATTGAGCTTTGGAACTTTTTAGGGGAAAAGGGGTTGAAGGTGTTGAAGTTGCAGTTTACAGAGCCCGAGGTCAGGTACTTGGGACACTGGTTAACCAGGGGAAAAAAGAAATTGGATCCAGAGGGGGTGGCAGGGATTATTGCATTACCACCCCTGCAAACAAAAAGGGAAGGTCAGACAGCTTTTGGGGTTGTTGGGATATTGCCAGCAGTGGATTGAAGGGTACAGCAAAAAGGTGAAGTTTCTATACGAGAAACTCACCACAGACTGAATCAAATGGGTGGAGAAAGACAAAGAAGAATTCAGGGGAGTCAAGGAAGCACTCACAGCAGCACCAGTGCTGAGCCTCCCTGATGTGAAGAAACCCTTTCAGTTGTTTGTGGACGTGAGCAGTCACGCAGCACATGGGGTGCTGACACAGGACTGGGCAGGGGTCAGGACACCGGTGGGTTACTTGTGAGGCTTTTGGATCCGGTCAGCAGGGCTGGCCCACCTGCGTGCAGGCGATTGTCGCTGTAGCATTGCTGGTGGAGGAAGCCAAGAAGGCAACCTCCGGCGCACCGTTGGTAGTATTTGCACCGCACAACGTGCGGGACATACTACAGCAGAAGGCAGACAAATGGCTCACTGATGCTAGATTGCTGAAGGATGAGGCCATTTTGATTCACTGGCAGGATTTGGAATTGAGAACAACGACCGCACAGAACCCTGCACAGTTTTTGTTTGGGGAAGCTTCAGAGGAGCTTGTTCACGATTGCATGGAGGTGGTTGAATTACAAACAAAGATCAGAGAGGATTTAGAAGAGGAAGAGTTGGATGAAGGAGAGAAGTGGTTTGTTTATGGATCAAGCAGGGTAGTTGATGGGAAAAGGAAATCAGGATACGCAGTTGTGGATGGACAGATGGGAAAAGTGATTAAAGCAGGTGCCCTGAGTGCAAGTTGGTCAGCACAGCCATGAGAACTGTATGCAGTTCTGAGAGCCTTGAAGGGACTGAAAGGGAGAAAGGGAACAATTTTTACAGATTCTAGGTCTGCCTTTGGAGTGGTTCACACTTTTGGGAAAATCTGGGAGGAAAGGGGGCTGATCAACACAAGGGGGAAGGGACTGATGCACGGAGAATTGATCCAGCAAATCTTAGAAGCTCTAAGGGGGCCGGAGGAAACTACGGTGGTCCATGTAAAGGGACACCAGGCAGGAATTCAGTTCTGAACCAGGGGAAACAATTTGGCGGACCAGGAAGCCAAGACCATGGCACTGATGACAGTGAATACCCCAGAGATCAAAGGGACTGAGGTCCCAGATGATCCTCCACAGCCCTCTCAAGAGGAGATTGAATGGTATGAGAAGATTGGAGGAAAATTGAAAGAAGATAAGTGGAGATTACCTGATGGGAGAGAACCAGTTTCTAAAAGGTTTTACCAGGAGGATTTGTGGAAACTGCACCAGCGAACACACTGGGGGCACAGGCCCTGGCAGAGCAATTTTTGAAATTTTTCGGGTGCAAGGGAATTTACGAATTGGCCAAACAAGAGGTACAAGGATGCCTGATTTGCCAGAAAGTCAACAAGACAAGGGCAAAACAGGCCATCCTGGAGAATCGCCCCGTGGCGTACCGACCATTTGGAAGAATTCTAGTTGGTTTCACAGAATTGCCAAAAGTGGGGAGATTCAAATTTGTGCTTGTGATCGTGGACAAATTGACCCATTGGGTGGAGGCTTTTCCTAGCCCATGGGCAAGGGCTCAGACAGTGTCCAGAAAATTACTCGAGGAAATTGTACCCCAATATGGGGTGGTGAATTGCATTGATTCAGACCAAGGAACACATTTTACATCAAAGATTATTAAGTAGATGGCTGATGTGCTAGGCATTCGGTGGGAATACCACACTCTGTGGCATCCCCAGGGCTCAGGACACGTGGAAAGAATGAATCTAACCTGGAAAGTGCAGTTGTCTAAATTAATTTTAGAAACTCGGATGTCTTGGTTGAAATGCCTGCCTCTAGCATTGCTTAATATCAGGATGATGCCTCATTCAGAGACGGGACTCATACAGTTTGAAATGCTGTATGGGATGCCATATAGACATGGGATGCCGGTGGGACACCCCAGGCTTGAGGACTGTCAGATTCAACCATATTTGGTTACAATCAACAAAAATTTGCAAGAACTCAGGAAACAAGGGATAATTTCTCAGAGTGCTTCTCTGGGATTCACTATCCACAAAATCCTACCGGGTGACAGAGTGCTTGTGAAAGTGTGGAAAGATGTACCCCTCTCCCCTCACTGGGAAGGCCCCTTTCTTGTGCTCCTGACAACAGACACAGCCATTCGGATGGTGGAGAAAGGCTGGACGCACGCATCTAGGGTGAAGAAAGTCAAACATCAGGAGGAAGCGCCTGAGTGGAAGGTCACTTCTTCCCCAGGCGACTTGAAACTCAGACTCCAACATCCTTGTAAATGACCAACAGTGATTGGACAGGTTGTAGACCGTCTGACTGTGTATGCTATCTGTTTGTACATTTCAAATGTGAATACTGTCAGGGGGTGTTTGTTGTACACTGTAGAAGGGGACAGAGGCCAAAGGGGTTGTGCACTCAGTGTCTGGAGGAGGAGCTTGAGCTGACTGACCAAATCCTAACTCTAGCCACAAATCTAGGAATCATTGAATTAGATTCACAGGAGTGGTTTCAGATTTTTCAGAACAGGGTGCGTGGAAAGCTTAGATCAAAGGCAGAGATTCTGGATGTGGAGTGCCGGAAATCAATCAAGGTACCGTGCAGTTCAGATGCCGTCAAGGTTTCACAGTGAGGCGCCTTTAAAAGGAGGCATGCGGCTAGGTCAGAAAATGTGTTCCCTGAAGAATACTCCTGCTGCTGCGAAGATGGTCTGCCCCACCGCTGGTGGCACCCCAGGGGGAGGAGGCAAAGGCAGAGGAGTACGCCTGGTGGGAATCCTGATTGGCCTGAGCCTGGCCATGTGCAGGACAGTCTGCACATTGAGGTCCCGATGAGAGGTGGAAACGAGAGCTCTGCAGATGAGTGCGGAAGTTGCCCTCAGGTGGTCCCAGCTGTGCAAGGGGATGGGAAACCCTCAGCATACCAAGCCCCGGAAGAATGCATCAAGGAGCCTGGCAGGTACTGTTGGGTGAACGGCACAAGGGTCAAATTATGTAAATTGGACAAGGAGATTTGGTGTATCAATTCTGAGGCAGGGTCAAGGAACGGGCAGTCAGATGAGCACACGCATCAGATACGGAAACAGAGTGCAGAAATAATGTCAATCCCCGTTTGTAACCAATGCAATCGAACCATGTGGGTTGGGGGAAAAACTGAATCGATCTTTGTCGCGTATCACCATGTGAACCCATTGTGTTATGACAATGCGAGGCTGGGGAAATGCACGATGAACGGGAAAATGTATTGGATGGGAAGAATTGTTAAATTTGATAGCAAGTTTACCTTAAGCAGAGAACCAATCATATTGGATTTGGCACAGGTGAATGATGATAGGGTGTGCCTGCAATATGACCGGGTTGTCTGTTTCATGAAAAATAAAGATAGTGAGGATCCTGAGGGAAGAATGAGAGAGATCACTCAGGAATTGAAGAGAAGGGAGTCAGAACTGAGGAAGAAACGAATTGAACAAGAGAGATTAAAAACTCTGGAAGAACAGTATGAATTACTTGAGAAAAAATATGCTGATGGGGAATTGCCTTCCCCGGACAGAAATCTATTGATTTGATGCAAGAAATTGCAAGTGAACTGGGATTGTCAAATTGCTGGATTTGTGAGGGGCTGAAGTCAGCAGAGAAATGGCCATGAAAAGGGGAAGGTTTGGCTCCGGAACAGCTTCTGAAATGGGACAATCCAAAAGTCTCAAAGTTGGCACAGAGGCCTGAGGGGTAGATTTTGGACCAGAGGGTAATTGGAACTATTTGCATCAGTCAGGAAGGAAAGGAATATACTGAGATGGTGGGATACACTCCGTGTGTAACTACCCTGACAGTAAATTCAAACAACAAGGGCAAGGTCTGGCAACCAGAACCCCTACGGGGTACTGGAGCTGGAAGAATGAGACCAATTGCGAATGGAACAAAAGGATAGGACTGTGCTGAGTCAAAAATCCTGGAGCCAACCCTTTCCAATCCTTGGAGGGCCTGAGAGAATACTGGGGACACCCAGGGAGGATGAATATCAGATGGAAAGCCCCAGATGGAATTCATTGAATTTGCGGGAAAAAGGCATACAGTGAGTTACCCCTGAGGTGGAAGGGATCATGCACTCTGGGCATGATCCAGCCAGTCTTCTTTACTCTCCCTCGAATGAAAAGTAACCTACTAGGGGCTCCTCTGTATGAGACCTGAGGAGGGAGAGGAGAAGCTTGAAAAAGATGATACCTGTAATAAGTGGTAAACAAACCTGGGGGGAGGAAGAGTGGCCGGCTGCAAGAATAATTGATTATTATGGACCGAGCGCGTGGGCTCAAGATGGAAGCTACGGGTATAGGACTCCGATTTACCTACTGAGCCGGCTGATTCGGCTGCAGGCAGTGGTGGAAATTGTATCAAATCACACCTCTGAGGCCCTGGATTTACTTAGTCAGCAGCACACCCAGGTATGGGCATTTGTGTACCAAAATTGAATAGCTTTAGACTATTTGCTGGCCGAAGAAGGGGGAGTGTGTGGAAAGTTCAATGAATCAGAATGCTGTATTGAGATTGACAGTTATGGGGAGACCATTAGAGGATTGGCAGCCAAAATCAAGAAAGTGGCCCATGTCCCTGTTCAAATATGGAATTCAATTTTGCAATCTTCATGGTGGGACAAATTGTTTGATGGGGCCTGGTGGAATACAATTATGTTCTTTGTGCTGTGTTCAGTAGCTGGAATCCTATTCCTGCCATGTGTAATTCCTTGTTTTATTAGACTGATCCACTCCGTCGTACAGGGGATGCAGATAGCAATAGTGCCCGTGGACCCGGAGTTGGCTTCCGGAAGCAACACACCTAAGATCATGAGCCTGGGAGAAAAGAAGTATGCCAGCAATGCTGCTGAAGTATTGGCAAAATTTAAGAAACGAGCGAAAACAAGTGTAAACAATACTGAGTATCAGGGTATTCCAAGGGGAGTACAGAATAGTTTAATAAAGGTTACTGTCTTTGTGAAAGACCCTTAATGGTGGCAAATAGAAGTAGATATAAAAAGAATTTAGCAATTTGGGCTATAAAAGAAGCATGAATTAAATTAATGATATAAAAGGGGAGGGATTGTAATATATGGTAGGGATAATTCATGCTATTAATGTATGGTAAAAAAAATTATGAAATCCAAAAGCATACCTTTGACCATGCCAGCCGGGAGCAGCTGTCTATTTAGATTCAACTAGTTCCTGGACACACGTTAAGATAACGATCGATGCCTTAACGTAAGCATAGAAGCGTCCAGGGCGGTGATCACCGGTTTCTCGAGTCCTCAGCAGCCACCCAAGAGCGATTATCGCCTTGCCAATTCATCTATCAAGACAGTCAGCGGCACCAAACTGATACATCTGCATACACGGCTTCCCCAGAGCCGATTGACACCAATGGCACACCTGGACCCGGCTTTTGTCCAGCTCTGCACATGGAAAGAAACAGCGATGCGTGTGAAGAGTTACAAAGGAAATTTGGTCATCTTTGCCTCGGGCACAATGAACTGTATAAAACCTCACTGCAAGAAGCAGCGTGCGTGAATGGGGGAGACTCTGACACTCGAGGGGTCAGGTCCAGGTTCACCCAGCGCCAAACTCGGGCTCGGCGCTGTCTCTTTGGCTGTGGTGGTTTCGAACATTGGAATTCGGTCTCGCAGACAAATTAATAAATCTTTGCTAAATTTTTGATAATTTTGGCTCACGATTTGATCATTTATAACAATGGGAAGCAAAATTCCAACTGTTCACCTTCTCAGGCCATCCCAATGAATTTGGGAAGTTTGCAACTTTTTGGAACTCCTTGAGTTCAGCAATGGGAAGTAAAGCTTTTCTGAATTGAGAAGTCTTAAACCCCTGATTCTTCTGTGGCTTCAGTAAGATGTTTTTGTGCTGAAGGAAATTACTTCAATGAGAAAATAATTTCAGCAGGGAGTGAGACCTTCTGACAGAGACCAAGTGTTGCCAGCAGTTGCTCCAGGTGCTGCTGCCAACAGCCCCTGCAGGAAGGAGCACAACCCCCAATGAACGTGGGCTTTGTCTCCCTGTGGCACAGAAGCCCCCCGGGGGCACAGGTCTCTGGGGCAGGAGATGGGCACCAGCGCTGCCAGGGCTCAGGGGGTGGCAGCTCTGCTTGGGCAGGGACTCTGCCACACCTGCTGATGTCAGCACTCCCTGGGCCCCAGGGGTCAGAGCAGCATTCATGCCCTGGCCCACACGTTCCCTGTCCATGTAATACACCCAGGTTTAGGATGGCCACCAGCTGGGACGTGTCCCAAGGAGGCTGTGCCAGCTTCTCTGGAAGGTCCTGTGCCCTTCCCAGCGCGGCATCAGCAGCCCTGGGGCTCATCCTGCTCCCCTGAGGCTGCAGACCAGGGCAGCATTTGCTGATGGTGAGAGCCGGTCCTACAGACCCTGTTGGGCTGTCTTAGACACCTGGTGCCAGGCATTCCTTCCAAGCTGGGCCACTTGGGCTGGGCTGGGGGCAGCCCCAGGGCAGAAGGCAGTGTGTGCAAGGGCCCTGGCTGGCACGCTGCAGCACGGTCACCGTGCCATGGAACGGAACCCGGTGACCAAGGCCCCTTTGTGACACGCGGGAAATAGAAGCTTGCCCGGCTGCTGGGAGCACGCAACGGGGCAGAACAGGACAGAGCCGTGCCGTGAGGAGCCCCCACAGAGCGCACTCGTTCCTGTCTGACCCGCAGCCTTTGTGAGGCCTTATTCCTGCAGCTGAGCTCCAGGCCAGGCCACAGGACTTGGTGACGCGTGGCCTTGCCGAGACTTCTCTTCTGCAGGTGCTCTCGAGGGCAAAGCGTGGGACTTGGTGCCCCAAAGGCATCTCCCATCCCTGCCACGAGTGCCCTCGAGGCCTGACCACAATCGTTGACACCTTGAATCCGTGACCCCTCCACAATCCAGGAGTCTCCTGTCCTTGTTGCAGGAGCCCTCAAGACCAGAGTGCAGGACTTGCTGTCCTGTAGCCTTGCCGAGGCTTCTGTCTTGAAGGTGCCTTCTAGGCACAACTGCAGGACTTGCTGACTCGGAGCTTTTCCGAGGCATCTCTCCCGCAAGTAGCCACAAATCCAGGCACTAACATGGAGCAGAGAGCCCTGAGAGCGCCCAAGGTGGCCTGGGGGGAAGAGGAGGAAGAAGGCCCTGCAGCTGCCCCAGCACAGGAGACCAAAGAGGTGCTGCCATTTGAGCTGCCGCCGGAGGGTGAGTGGCAGAGCTGGGCCACAGGCTTGGTGCCTGCAACCAGCTTGGTGACTTTGCATCCCATCCCATCCCATCCCATCCCATCCCATCCCATCCCATCCCATCCCATCCCATCCCATCCCATCCCATGCCATCCCCTGGGCCATGCCCATGGACAGGACAGAAAAGGGGCCGGGCAGACACCCCGCAGAGGCTGTGCTCCATCCCCTGGGGCATCCCGGGGCTCTCCCTGCCTGGGCAGCGCAGGGCTGGGCCGTGTTCTCCGGCCTCTCCTGCAGCCCCTCAGCTCTGGCTGCGCTCGCTCTTTGCCAGGTGCAGCCCTGGAGCGCACACAAGAGCAGGAGCCCGCCCGTGGCCTCTTCCGCAGAACAGCGCAGGTAGCTGCAGCCATCCCCACCTGGGCTGGGCCTGCTGGCACCGCGCTTGCAGCATTGCCTGCAACATGCCTGGCTTCTTGCCCTTCTCCTACAGCTGGTTTGCAAATTCATCAAGAAAATTCGGGCGGAAGAGACCAGCACCATGGGCACTGGGCTCAGAGCCTATTCGCACATCTTCAAAAGCAAGACCAGTGCTGCTCTGCTGGATATGCTCGTCGAGGAGGGCTTTTCCAAGCCAAAGCAAGTAAGCAGTCTGTGGCCAGGCTTTGATCCTGCCAGGAATTGCTTGCTCTCCCAAGCCATGCCTGCTGCTCACTGGAACTCTTGGAGGCCATGGCAGCATGGTGGCAAGGGGAGCACTTGTCTGGAGAAGCTGGGGACATTCCTCCCTCTGGCAGCTTTCCAAGTCTCCCCGTGCCTTCTCCAGGTGCCCGCCATGGTCAGGTACATCCACCAGTGGCTCCTGGCCAATCAGTTTGCTGAGCACAGGCTGAACAGGAGCCTGCTGGATCTGACGGAAGCACAGCCCGCTGACGTAGTCGTGACGCTCCTGCGTGTGGCCCCGTCCTGTGACAGGTATGGGGCCCACGTGCCCAGAGGTGCTCAGGGCTCCCCAGCCCATCAGCCTGTACAGCCTGGCCCAGGTTGTACAGGTTGTAGCCTGGCCTGAGCAACAGAGAGTTCCAGGGCCCTCTGGCTGCTCCCTTTGCCAGCCCTGGCACGTCAGCCCCCGAGCCTGCTGCCATGCTCCCTCGCTGCCCCTCAGGGGCCTGTCCCCACAGGCCTGGGCTGCCTGGCTGCTGCTGGCCAGTGGCATTGGGCAGAGGCAGAGCTGGCAGCCAGCTCAGCTCCCCACTGCTGCCCAGGCCCTGCTGCTGTGTCTGAGACCCCCCTGAGACAGAGCTCTAACCCCACAGAGCTGCTTTCACCATGTGGAAGAGCATCATGTGCTCGCCCAGGACTGCAGAGCCGGCGCTGCTGATACTGCTGCACGTGCTGGGGAGCTGGCCCAAGCACAGCACGTGCACCGCCGATGGGGACAAAACGGGCGTCTTTGGCCTGGCTGTGAGTTTCTCTAACTGGCCTTTGCTGGCCCCAAGGCCGCCTCTCCAGCAGCTCTCCATCCCCCTTCCCCCACTGCATCTCCCTGCCGCAGGCGCTGGCCTGAAACCTGGCCCAGGGGCAGCTCCAGGCCCAGCAGGCCCCGTGCTCCTGCTGCCTCTCTCCGGGCCTCTCCCTGCCAAGCTCGGGGCCTGCCACACGGACACCTGGGCACTGAGCGCTCTCTCGGGGGGCTTTGTCCTTTGCAGGCAACCGTGGTGATGTGGAAGATCCTCCAGGTGCCCTGTGTCCCACATATGGTGACGGTGCATTTCCCCCACCTCTTTGTGCATCTGCTCTCCCAAGTGTTCTTCAGCACTCTGGATATGCCAGAGGAGGTCGATGCCTTCTGGAAGGGGATATGCCAGGAGGAATACGGCCTTGCCACCAGCCCCAACAGGTGCTCCATCCCACTCCTCCTGTCCCTGCCATGTCCCTGGCCAGGAGCCAGTGCTCCCAGCATGACCTGGCCTTTGCTGTGCACGCAGGTTTGCAGTGCAGACCCTGAAGTCCCTGCTCTGCCGAATGCAGCACCAGGATGTGGTGGTGGCAATGGAAAGCCATTGTGGCTGGGACACACTGCTATGTGCTGACAGCCACCACTATGCCGTGGCTCTGCTGGCCAGGTGAGAGCCCCTTCTCCCCACAGCCTCTGACATGTGTGCCCAGGGAGCTCCACAGAGTCCCTGAGTCGTGGGCCAGAGGGCCTCGTCACCGAGGGATGGCCAAGCAGACTGGAAAATGCTGGCACAGGAGGGTGCCCAAAAGAGCTGCCTCCCAAATAGCCCAGGGCCTCTTGCAGGATGCTGGGGAAAGAGCAGAGCTCTGTGAGTCACTCCTGGCAGAGGTTTGTCCCCCTGGCCCACAGCCTTGGCTCCTTTTCCTCCTGCCAGGGAGATGTGCTGTGTCTCCATCCCCTTGTGCTCCCGCATCGCTCGCTACCTGCTGCGGCTGCTCAGCACACAGGAGCCACGCTGGCAGCTGCCCGCCCTGGCCTTCCTTGTGGAGGTGAGCCTGATGGCCAGCGCCGCCTGGCTGAGCTGCCTGCCAGCTCTCTGCCCTCTCGCAGCCGCAGCTGCCTGGGATGGTGCCCGCGCCCTGTGCTGCTGCCTGGGCCCAGCCCTGTGCGGCTCCGGGCTGCTGCCGGCTGGCTCCCCTGTCACTGGCCTGTGCCTTTCAGGTCCTCCAGTTCCTGGACTTGAGTCAACGTGGTGCTAAAAGAGTCCTGCAAATCTTGTCAAGGCAGCTGCAGAGCCAGTGCAGAGAGAGGCGTCGCCTGGCGCTCAGGGCCCTTCTTGAGCTCATTGAGGAGCCCTTCATGGTGAGAAGGGGGCAGTGGCTGAGGCTGAGCTGGGCAATGCAGTCGCTTGGGCTTGGCAGGGCTTTGGGCGCTGGGGCAGCTGCTCCCAGCTCTCCTGCCTCCCACTTCAGCTGCCCCAGTGCTTGGCGACAGGCCTTTGGCCTCTGGGCCCTGCGGCAGCAGGATGGCATTTCACCAACTTGTCTTCCGCACAGACCAAAAAAATGTGGAGCCTGACTGAAAGTCTTGTGCGCTTCCTGTGGGATGCAGATGGAGAGACAGTTTTCATGACAGTCATGCTACTCAGCTTCATCATCTTGGACAATGCCACGCTGATGCCCGGCCCCATCACACTGCAGCTGCTTGAGGCGCTCCTGCCACTCTTGGACCACGTAAGGCTCACTGCCCCCAGCCACGGCCACTGGCTGCTGCCCGGACACTTTGTGCCCTGTGCATTTGCAGGCCTGCGCCAAGCTGAGCCCCGTGCAGCCGCAATGCTGAGCTCTTGTCTTCTTGCTTCCATCCAGAACAATTGGCAGGTTCAGCTGATCTCCATCCTGCTCTTCCGAACATTGGTGACTCTTCCACAGGAAAGGGAAAAAAAGGCCCTGAAGACAACCCTGCGCCAGAGCCTGCTGCCCCTCTTCTTCCACTGCCATGATGACAATCGGCTTGTGGCACAGGTGAGGACTCGTGGGCTGCTGCTGTCCCCCTGGCAGGGGGCTCAGCTGCCTCCTGCCCTGGCGCCTGCCGGGCTGCAGCCTCCTGCAGGCCTTGGCACAGGGACGCGGGTCCTGCGCCCTGGGCTGCGGGGCCATCTGCGCGGCTCTGCTACTCTCCAGGCTTCTCAGGAAACGCTGCTTTGTGTGGCCAAGTTCCTGAAAAGGAGGGATCTTGAAAGACTGCTGAAGAGGCAGAATCTGTGGAAGTTCAGCAAGTGCCTGGTAAGGACGGCCTGCAAGCCCCAGCCTCAGTCCGCAGAAGGCCCCTGAGGGTGGTGCTCCGAGTGTGGGGCTGGCAGCTGTGCCCCTGCCCGCTGCTGCAGCCAGAGGCCGCGCGGGCTCTTCTCCAGGCTCCCGTGGGCCCGGCGTTGCTGCGGGGCGGGCCGGCCCCGCCGCTCCCCGGGCAGCAGCCGGCGCTCTGCCCTCTACGCTCGGGAGCCCGGCACCGGCGGCTGCTGGCCGCGCCTCAGGGCTGTGGGGCCAGAGGAGGCCGGGGCTGGGCGCAGGCAGCGCCCGGCCCAGGGGCTGAGCCAGCGCCAAGCCTTCCCTCCTGCCGCTCTCTCCAGCTGGCAGAGAACAGCAGCAGAGCGGCCGAGCACCTGCGCCGGGCCCTGCCCTACCTGCAGAGCCCACAGGAGTCCCTGCGAGCGGCGGCCATCAGCTTCATGGGTGAGCCACGAGCCCCGGCTCCCTCCCCGGCCCGGCCCGCCACAGCCCAGCCCCAGCCCCGCCTGCTGCCCTGGCAGCGCCAGCCAGGCCCGGCGCCGTGGAGCCCCGCCTGGCCTGGACATTGCTGCTGCCGCCCTCTGGCAGCCGTGCCCTGGGGCGGCAGCGTGCGCCAAGGGCCGGGCTGAGCCCTGCCGGGCCAGCAGCCCGTGTGGCCGCAGCGCCGGCAGCGCCGCTGGCAGGGAGCTCTGCCGCTGGTGCCGTCACAGGCTCTGTGTTCACAGGCACGGCTGCGCGGCACCTGAGGGGGAAGAAGGAAGAGCTCCGGCTCATCTGCAGCGGTGAGTGAGGCCAGCGGGGGCTGCCGGGGGAGCTGCAAGCCCTGCCCCGGCTGCCGAGGGCTCTGCTCCCTGTGCGCACCAGAGGCGGCGTGGCCAGAGCACACCGAGATTTCAGGGCCACCCGGGGCATTTGTGGCCAGCAGCGTCGGGCTGCTCCCCTTGCTCCCTGCTCCCTCCTGCCCATGGCTAGAGCCGGCTGCCATGGCCCTGCCAGGGGTCTCTCCTCGACTCCCCGCAGATCCGGGATCTGACCATGGCTCTGTCCCTCTTTCTTTCAGCCCTTCAACACCTGACAGAGGACACCAGCAGTGCCGTGTCAGACGTGGCACTTCCAACATTGGATGTCCTCCAGGCACTGCAGAGTGAGCCATATTCCATCTTCCAGAGGCTGCAAGATCAGCTCCGCAGGGCATGGAGGACTCGGCCTCATCTCTCCAGGCTGGGCTGGCTGCGCTGCTGCAGCTCTGCAGAGAGCTGATCGCAGAGGCTCTGTCTGCTGGGGCCACCTGAGCCAGGGGGAATTTTCCATTTCTCTAAGATTGTTCTTTTCTTCTTTTTGGTTTTTCTTTCTTATATGAATATAGAGTGTGTTATAATACCCAGACTCCCAGGAGCTTTCTTTTGCTACCCAGGCTCTGCAGGGCATAGGGGAAGAGGGGGAGAAGGGTGCCTGGGCTCAGCCAGCTGTCCAGGTGTGCAGCGTTGCAGGGAAAATGGCCAGAAGCCCCTTGGCCTTTGGTGGTTCTGCTGAAGCCTTTGTGCTGGTGACAGAGCGGCTGGGCAGGGCCCGGAGCTGCGGGGATCCCTGTGAGAGCGGTGCCTGGAGATGGCCACAAGCCCTGGGCCAGGCAGGAAGCGCCTTCTGTGTCCTCCTGCCCGTCTGCTGCTGGCTGCATTGCTGAGGGCTCCCGGGTGCCTCTGGATGGGGCTCCTCTGGAGCTGCTGTGGGGCTGCGGTGCTGCTGCCGGGCAGCTTGGCCGGGCTGGGGCAGCCCCTGAGGGGATGGGGCCATGAAGGGATGAGGGGCTGGGAAGCCCTGACCGGACACGGCACTGGGAAGGCACGAGGGGGATGTGTGAGGGAGTGGGTGGCTGTAACATTGGCTGGAGCAGGAGTGGGTTGGAGACAGAGAGAGCACTCACCCCGATGTTCATGTGGCAAACAGAGAGCGTTTATTCTCAAGCCCTTCCTTCTAAAGGGCCTTTGAAAAAACCTGTCTGGATAATTTCATTGCTGTGATCTCTATGCCCTATCAGAATCTGGCCAGTGAAATGCTCCAGCCCTGGGAGAGATGTGACTGAGCGAGGCCCCTGGCAGTCCAACCAGGGCTGGTCCATTCACACAGCACGAGCCAGCCTGAACTGTGACACACGGCAACAGAGTGCAAGGCACAGCTCCGGGTGCTCCCCAGGAACCTCAGCTCTGGGAGCACTGTCTGCCCCAAGCTCCAGGGGCTGCAGTGCGAGCCCGGCTGGGCTCTGCCCTGGGGCCATCCTGCAGGGACAGCTGGACACAGGGAGCATTCCCTTGCCACAAACAGCCAAGCCAGGGCTGCAGGGCAGCTGCTGCAGCTCGGACTGCACTGTTGTGTGCTGTGCTCTGGGGCTGGGGATCCCCGCCCAGGGCACTGGTCTGGTGTGCCACAGGAGACAGAGAAGCTTCAGCTTCAGCCTCACTGAGGTGGGTGTGTGGGCTGGTTACAGAGCTCATCCTGCTGCAAGGACGAGGAAAAGGGAGAGGGAGCTCAGCAGTGAGGAGAGCTAAGGGCTGGAGAGTGGCTCTGAATGACACTAAAATCCCACTGGACCTCTGAGACATTGCTCCTCCTCAGCCAGTCACAAGATGAGACCCTAAGCCTGGGGCTCTGCCTTCCTCATGGTGAGGGGCACCAAGGAAGGCAACAGGGTGATGGAGACTGCAATGGGCTGGGAACTCACTGGGGGAAAAGAGGGAGCAGTTGGGAAGTAAAAGGCAGGTGGGGGAGAGAACTGTTCAGAGAAGAGCTGAGCTACAGCTTGAGCAAGCTGAAAAATGTCATTTGGGGTCATCCCAGATTGATTTCATTTCAGAAATTACTGAACAAGTTTATTTTTTGGGGGGAGTCACGTTTTCCCTTGGAAGTGTACACTCTGCAAACTTGGGCTGTGCTGCCAAAATGCTCAAGCGAGTCTGTGCTGCAGGTCACACCATTTCTTCTTTGGCTGATTCTGGCCCGGTGCTGAGCCCAGCAGAGCCCTGGCAGAGCCCAGAGCAGCCTCAGCAGCCACAGAGCCTGGCTGCAAGGAGAGAAAGCAGAAAGTGCCCATCAGCTGAGGGCTCCTGTGCCCTTGTGCCAAGGCCTGCGGTGCCCAGGCCATGCTGGCTGTGCCCAGAGCTGTGCCCAGAGCTGCCCATCCCTGCTGCCTTTGGCAGCAGAGCAGGAGGGCAGGACATGTGCCCAGCCTGCAGCCAGCCACGGCACATCCAGCCCTCAGCAGCTGCCCAGAGCAGGATGCTCCTGTGCTCGCTGCCATCTCCCAAAAGCTCTGATCCCACCCTGCCAAGCACACAGGGACCCACCTCATGCCAGCCACGGCTGCAAGAAAAGCTGCTCCCAAACCATGGCCTCAGCCTTCTCCAAGGCCACCGCTCATCCATGCCACAGCTGCTCCCAAGCACTTCCCAATACAGACTAGAGCCCACCTAGAATGCTTCCTCTAGAAAAAGAAACAAAAAATTATTGAAAATAGATTACAGACAAAAGGGGGAAACAAGGTCAAAACTCTTATCTCTGTCAGGGCCTTGAGGAAGGCCCAACTCCTACATGGTAGGGAAAAACCCACCCACGGGTTAGGGAGGCCCAGGCTTTCTCCCTTCCCCCCTGCACTGCCCCCCAAAATCACGGTGATCCCAAAGCAAACAAGGGCAGTGCAGCAGCCCAGCCCTTCCTTGCCTGCACAGCAAAGCAGCCCCTGCACAGCTTCTGGAGTCCCACCTCTGCTCCCACCATGGGGCTTTGCTTGTGTCGGGCTGGCTGCCCCAGCCCCAGCCCCAGCCCAGGCCACGGTGGCTGCTGGGGGCTGTTGGCAGGGCCAGGAGCCCACTCCCATTTCGTACCCAGCCCAGCCCATGCCCCAGCCCTGCCAAAAGCAGCTGGGCAGCGACTGAAGGATCAGCTGCACCCGCCCCAGCAAAGGGGGAACCTTTGGTTCCTGGCAAGGCTGTGCAATGCCCAAATCTGGGAGCATCCCCCTGTGTGTGGACTCATCTGCAAATTCCCTGTGGAGCCTGGCTTTGAAGAAGGTGCTCCAATCAAAGTGCAGCATCTTCAGCTGGCCAGTAGCCAGGTCCAGGATGACGTTGTCATCCTTGATGTCATCCTGGCTGTCTCCAGCAGCAGCATCCCCACCTGGTACAGCTTCTCCAGGGGCTCCTTCTCCTTCCCTGGGGGGAGACCAGGCTCTCAGGGCTCTGCCCAGGGCCCCAGCTGTCAGGAAACCAGGACAAGCAAAGCCAGCTCAGAGGGCAGCCACCAGTGCTGGGCAGAGCAGCTCAGCTCCAGCACAAGGGCTGTGTGTTCCCATCTGATGAGCCCTGGGCAGTGACATAGGCAGGACAAAAAAGTCTGGGTTCCTTTGCTATTCATTGCCAAGGCATGTGTGGAGCTGCAACTTACCAGGGCCCTGGATCAAAGTGTGCCTGTGGCTCTCTCCCTTCTTCTAGGGGAGATGAATATCCTGCATCCAAGGATGACAGAGAAGCTCTTCTAATGAGGGCCTTTCCACGTCCAGCATGGATAAACACCACCTGATCAGATCTTGGCACTCTGGGCACAGAAACTAGAAACCACTGGGCAGCCAGAGAAGGCTCCTGTTGTCTTTGCCTCACTATTGCCATGCCCAGGCCTTGCTGGATATGCTCAGAGCTGGACCTAAACTTTCCCATCAATTCCCTGTTTTGGAGGAGAGCAGGACATGTGCCACCTCCTCAGCAGCTGCCAGAGCGGGATGCTCACGAGCCCGCTGCTGGCTCCCAGCACTGGGATTCCCCCCGTGCCCAGAGAAGAGGATCCACCTTGAGAGAGCCCTTGTGGCAGCGGGAGCTGGCCCCAGCTGAGGTTCCGGCCCCTCCTGAAAGGGTGCTCCCCGCAGACCATCTGGTGCAGCAGGATGCCCAGGGACCAGATCGTTGCTGCCTCGCCATGGTACCAGCCAAAGTGGGTCCATTCCGGGGGGCTGTAGGACAGTGTTCCTATGGAATACAGATGGAGTTCAGCAGGGGGATGCTGCTGCTCCCAGAGCCTGGCCCCAGCATCCCTGGGCCTGCGGGGGCTGCATCAGTGGCACACAGGGTGACCACTGCCCTCTCGCCAGCACCTGGGACTTGTGCACAAACTTGGGCTTGGAAAAGAAGCCACTGGTGTTAGAAGAGGGCTGTGGAAACCCTGGCAAGACCCAACCATGACAAGGAAGAACCCACTCAGTGCTGGTGAAAAACCATGCTGTTATGAATTCGAACGAGGCCAGATCTTGAGAAGGAAACAGGCCCTCGTTTATCAAAACAAACTACAGAGGACAGGGAGTCTGAGATAACCCCAAACTCCCACACAACAACCCAAAGATAATGATGTGTCCCAAGCACGCTGGGTTCTCCCCCATTTAGTACATCCCCCAGAAGGAGAAGAACCCCAACCCAATTAAAACCCTCATTTTATAACCCCTCTCAGGTCCAGGATTGGTGGGGTTTGGATCCGCACGTTGATTGGTCGTTTTCCGGTGTTCTCATTGGTCCTTATCAATATTCATTCTGGACCAATCATTTTCTCAGGGCATCGAATGATTGGTCAAGTCCCCTGTCCAATCACCTCCCGCCCCCCTTTGACTATCACCCCCACTAAACCCTGGACCTCCCCTCCCCAGGACCCACAACAAACACCCATCAACTCACCCCAAAACAACAATTCCCAACCCAGCTCCAATTCAACACAAATTGGATGTAATAAGTAGCAATACGTTTGTTCATTAATTAAATCAATAGCTACATAATTATACAATATAAAAGCAATAACTAAATAGCTAAAACTGCTTGATTCTTAAATGTGCAGCCACACATGGTTGCTTGGCTTGCAGGAATCGTATAGTGCTTTGGGAATTCCATGGTAAAGATATACCTTATAAGGGAAAGTTCACCCAGTGGTCACAGAGGAAGGCTGTAACAACAATCCTTAAACTTGCAAGAATTGCTTAGGCTTGCAGGAATTGTATAGTTTTCTGAAAATTCTACTGTATAGATATGCCTTATAAGGGAAAGTTCACTCAGCGGTTAAAGAGGAAGACTTGGAGCCTTCATCCCACGACCACCAGAAGGCAGAAAAAGACCCCCTAGCAACTGAACGAGCAAGCGCAAAAGACAGACCACGTCATCCCTGAACCCGGGAGAAGAAGGCAACAAAAGGCGAACCTTGGGGATAGGAACGGCGCGAGCCTAGAGGAGCGGAGACTCCCGGCCACCCAGAGCTGAACTTTGCTTATTCTCACTTGCATAATAATAAAAATAATGATATGATCCTTAAATCCCGTGGACTTGTTTATCACAATTTGGTGCCGTGACTCAGATCCAGAAAACAGGGTTGGTTCGAGAATCCTGGGGGTGTGCCCCACCACCTGGTGGCCCTGGCCTTCTCACCCGACCCCTCATCTGAACTGACGAACCTAAATTCGGGAATAAGCAAGGAAAACACCGGTAACCCTGTAAACTTTGTGCACGAAGATCCAAGCGACAACACAGGACGCGTGAGTATACGAGATGAACCGCTCGGTTGGGGTTGGGATCCCAGGGCACAGTGAATGAGACGTCCACCTGCGGACGACGTGAGAGGGACCCTCTAGTAGTGCGGTTCTCGTAGCCCGCGAGGGAGCGAGCCACGACTGAGGGGTTTTGTGTGTGTGTGTGTGTGTGTGTGGAGGTGCCTTGGAAGATGGGGCAGAAGAAGAGCAAGCCTTCTGATCCCATGTGGGAGGGTCCCCAGTTACCCCCAATACCTAAGGACAGTCCGTTAAGATTAATGATCAAGTATTGGGATGACTTTCCTTCCAGAAAGGGGAAGGATAAGGCAAAAATGATAAATTATTGCATGGTAGTACAGGGAGGTAAGAATCTGGATTCAGGAAGTATATACTGGCCCATTTTCGGATCCTTCCAGGATTGGGTCTGTCAAGCCCTGAACATTTATGTGAATTCTAAAGAGCCAGTGAACCCAGAGGAGAGTGCATATGCTAAATTATGGTTGGTAGGAAGTAATGAGCAAACGGCTAGGTTGTTCCCCCTTAAGGGAACAAGGAGAGGAAGACAAAAAGAAAAAGTCTCGACCGGAGGAATATGTTCCTATTTATCCTCCCCCGTATATACCACCAGCTCCCCCTGAACCCCTCCCAAATGCACCCCTGATATCGGCCCCTAATAGACAGCAGGTCACGGACTCCCCGGATTGCAGAAGGCGTACTTGGAGTCAGATGAGGACAGTAATTGAGGAAGGAGAGAGCAGTGGGCTGTTCCCTCTCAGGGAAATAGCATTAGGAGGACCTCAAGCTGGGATGGGGTTTGTCACTGTTCCCTTGAACTCAGGAGATGTCTGCAAGTTTAAGAAAGAGATGGGAAAATTATTAGAAGACCCCGTAGGAGTAGCAGAAAGAGTGGATCAGTTCCTAGGGCCAAACAGATATACTTGGGTAGAGATGCAATCCATTCTAGGCATCCTATTTACAACAGAGGAGAGAGGGATGATTAGAAGGGCAGGAATGAGGATTTGGGACCCCCAACATGTTCAAGGTCCTGCAGCTGATGTGAAATGGCCCTTGCAAAATCCCAACTGGAACAAGCAGGACCCCAACCATCGTGGTCATATGCAGGACTTAAGAACCATCATAACCCAGGGCATACAAGAGGCTGTGCCCCGGGGACAAAACATAAGCAAGGCATTCAAAGAGTGCCAAGGAAAAGATGAGACCCCCACTGAATGGTTGGAAAGATTAAGGAAGAGTTTTCAGTTATACTCAGGGGTGGACCCAGAGACGCGAATGGCAGCCTTTAATAATAAGTTTGGCTACAAGTTCTGGTGGGGTGGTAACTGTTTGATGTGGCTGGTGCAGCAGAAAAAGCCACTCAATGATGATGAGTGGGGTTTTTGAAGTATCATCCCACTGAAAGAGCAGCCCATGGAAGTTTGGGCACTTACCAAAAATACCGAGGCTGAGGGGAAGGGACCGGTCTGTCCGATGTGCCTGGCGGTGTTTGATGGCGCTGGCGACTCTCTCCAAAGCCTCCCAGGCTTCTGGCGTTAGCGAGCGTGGGGAAGCCAGGTCGCCGTCTCCTCGTAGAAGGTCGAAGAGCGGTGCCAGTTCTTCTGTGGTGAGGCCCAGGAGAGGTCTGATCCACGTGATGATGCCGCACAGCTGTTGCGTGTCTCTTAATGTCTGGGGGTGCTCGTTGATGGACAGAGGTTGAGGCACGACGGCCCTTCCTGTGATTAAAAACCCGAGGTACTTCCATGGGCTCCATAGCTGGATTTTTTCCTGAGCTATCTGAAACCCCGCGCTTTCGACAGCTGCGACAGTCGTGGAAAGTGCTGCGTCTGAGTAAGACTTGGTGGAAGCACAGATTAGTACGTCGTCCATGTAATGTAGGTGTGAGACTCTGTCCAAAGTTTCTCTCATCTGCCTCACGATCGTCATTGGGGACCACTGAAGAATAGCCCCTTGTCTGAAGTTTCTGGCCCTGTTGGAGAAAGTTACATGCCAAGGGCCCCGAGACCTGAGCACAGCTGCTGGCATTGCTAAGCTATTGTTCACAGGTGTGTTTGCTGTATGCTACACTGAACCCAATGAAAGGAAGAAGGGGGCCCCTTGCCTTTTTGCAACAATAGCCTTGGAAGTTGTCCCACCTCTCGGCCTGGCTGGACTTCTCCTGAGTTTTGGGTGGTCCCCCACAGAAGACCCCTCACTTGTCTTACAACCGCCGTGACAGACAGACTGAGATGTACAAGGCCTCTCCATCAAAGACCGGGACATGAAATCCCTGTGTGAAAAGGCCCCCCCACACTCTTTCCAAGGACTGGCACTGAGACCCCTAACCTGGGGGAGGTGTGTGGGGGAGGCAAGCTAACCAAAGCAAGATGGATGTTGCAGGTGCGAGCAGTGGACCAAGAAGACAATGGCTCTCGCCCACTGCAGAGAACATGGACTGTGTGTACCCTTCTCTAAATACCATTTTTTCCCCAAAAACACAATAGACTACCTTTGATTCGGTTTCAAGTTTTACCCCTTCCCCCATCAACAAAAAGAGTATAATAAGAGTTCAGATGAACTGCAACCCTGAGATCTCCCCAGACGTGACCTGGTGAATTCCATTGGCTGGACATCAAAGGACTGCGCCTTTTCTATGTTTGGTAGCTCTATACCTTCCTTTCTCTTCCTCCCTCTTTTTCCCTTTTCCCCAATTCCTCCCCAATGCATTTTCTTGTGGTTATTCAATAAAGGTACATTTGTTTTGATTATCACTGCAGCCCCCTGTACCGTGTCGGTGTTTTTTGCACTCTAAGATCAACCCACAAACCATCACAAAACCCGTTCGTAAGGATGGATTGTGACACTTGCATACATACTATAGAAACCTTCTATCAAACCTTAAAAATTCTCTACAAATTCATTTCCAACATTACTGGGTCTGGCACCGCCCAGATCTGGTGTTTGCTGCCACCTCAAGTGCCCAGACCTGGAAATTCCATTGTTCTGGCAGAGCCAAGTCCAGTAATTTTCTGGTAAAGAAAGTCAAAATCTGGCAATTTCCCACTGCTGGCACTGGCAATGCCAAGATCTGGTGTTTGCTGCCACCACCTGTACCCCAGTCTGGACATTTATCGGTTCTAACACAGCCCAAGTGCAGCAGTTTTTTTGGAAAAAGAAGACAAAACGCAGCAATTTCCTGGTGCCAAGACTGTCACCACCCAGACCTGGTGTTTGATGGCACTGCCCATTCCCAGATCTGAACATTCCCTGTGCCACACAGCCCAAGTCCAGCAATTGGCTGGCACAGAAAGCCAAAACCAGGCAAATACCTGGTGCCTACACTACTCCGATCTCGTGTGTGCTGACACCGCCAGTGCCCCGATCTGGAATTTTTCAGATGCCTGCACAGCACAATTCCAGCAGTTTGCTGGCACAGAAAGGTCACATTTGGCAATTTCCTGGTAGTGGCAAATACCCCACCAAGATCTGGTGTGCGCTGGCACTGCCAGTGCCCACATCTGGCAATTTCCTGGTGCGAGCATGACCCAAATGCAGAAATTTTCTGGCAAAGAAAACTAAAACCCGGCCACTTTCTGCTACTGGCTCTGGCACTGCCCACATCTTGTGTTTGCTATGCCAGTACCCAGATTTGGAAATTTCCCGGTGCCAGCAGAGCCCAAATCCGGCAGATTTCTGTCACTGCCAACGACACCACCCAGATCTGGTGTTTGCTGGCAGCGCCAGCGCCCAGATCTGAAAAATTCCTGGTGCCAGCACAGCCCAAGTCCAGTGATTTGCTAACACAGAAAGCCAAAAGTTGGAAATTTCCAGGTTCTGGCTCCAGCACCATCCAGATCTGGTGTTTGCTGGGACCACCAGTGCCCAGATTTGGAAATTTCCCAGTGCCTTCACAGCCCAGGTCCAGCAATTTGGTTTTAGCTAGCTTAGGCAGAGAAGTTCCTGGGACTGGGACTTTCCTTTTTCTTGGAACTGTTTAAACCTGCTCTGGACTGAAAACCCAGAAAAACACCTGCAGCTCACACCTGTGGCCCACTGAGCTCTGGGACGCTGCATTCCAGCACCAGAGGGACTTAGAAGAGACCGAGTGAGCCAACTACACCCCACAAAAAGCACTTTCTGAATTTGCCATCTCTTCAGCACTGTCAGAGGTTTTATTTAATATTATTCATTTTTCATGCTTGGGAATACTTTACTTGTTAAATAACCTGGTTTTCTCAACTTTTCTCCAGGGAAGTTTTTTCCGGAACTAGTAGGAGGAGAGGCCGGTTGAAGTTGCTTTCTAGACGGACCCCTTTTGGAGGTTTCCTCCCAAAATTTGCCCTAAAGCAGCACAAACAGTCACAATGGAAACTTCACCAGTGGCACAACACCCCAGCCCACCAGGAAAAGAAAGGACACGTAAAGTTCTCCAAACATTTGTCCTGCTTTGCTGCAAAAGTCCTGCTGCAGACACTGTGCAGTGTGGAAAGCCAAGAGAAGCTGCAGCTGGTGGCAAATCTTGGGACAGGAGCTTGACCTTGTTCTCCAGGAGAGATTCTTGGCAAGAGCAGACAGGAGAAGATTCCTGGAAAACAGGAACAGCTTTCCAGAAGGGAAATGAAAATGAAAGAAACAATCCAAGATGTTTTCCTTTATTTATTTCTATGCTCCCGTTTTCCATGGGGCACTACTTCTCCATCCCAGTAATTCCAGATGCACTGTACCTCTAAGATCGGTGACTTAGGGATTTTTAGACACTCTAAAATACCATGAGCCACACACAGTTTTGCTTCCCCTGTTTTTACTGGAAGGCAACACTGGAGATGTAAGTGCAGTGCTGGGCTCAGGTAGGAATCCTAGCCCAAGGGAAGGTGTCCCGCCAGTGTTTGCCCCTCAGCCAGGCCAATGCAGAGCAGCAAGCGAGGGGATTGCTGTGCCAGTGTGCAGGAGTCAGGGCTCTGCACCTGGGCTCAAGGCTGCAAAGTTCCCGTGTTTGGACAGACTCAGGGGCTGTGCCCGGGGCGCGCGGGGCTCGAACGTGGGGCTCGTGGGGCGAGCGGGGAACGGACACGGGGACGAACGGCCCCGGTGCTTCAGTTGCAGCGGCGGCAGCGGCGGCAGCAGCAGCGGCGGCAGCAGCGGCGGCAACAGCGGCAGAAGCAGCAAAGCAGATAATCGATAAGGATCTTTCTCTCTTTCTTTCTCTGTCTCTCTTTCTTGGTCTTTCTCTCTTTCTGTCTCTGAGTCTCCCTTTCCCGCCGTCGGGCACCCTTCTCCCGGGGTCCCTCGCCCGGCGTCCCTCTCCTCTCCCCGCCTCCCTCTCCTCTCCCCGCCTCCCTCTCCCCCTGCCGGGCCGGGCCATGCCCCCGGCCCGCCCCCGGCCCCGGGCGGGGCTGCCCCGTGCCCGGCCCCGCCCGTCCCGCCGCGCTCTCGCCTCCGCCCGGCTCTGGCCCTACTGGCGGTGGCGCTGCTGGGCGGGCATCAGTGCCGTGTGCGGGGGCGGCATCGCCGCCCTTCGCCTCCGCCTGGCCCGAGCCCGGCCCCGGCCCCGAGGCAGGCTCCAGCCCCGAGCCCGGCCCCGGCCCCGGCCCCGGCCCCTCCCGGGGCCCGCGGAGGACACAGGCGGCGCGGCCGCTGCCGCCGCCTCCGCTGCGGCTTCCCCGGCCCGAGCTCCGCCGCTCGGCAGCGCGGCCGCCGGCCCCGAGCCTCCCGTGCCGCGTTGTGAGGAGCGAAGGCCTGGGCATGGCCGGCCCGGGGCGGCTGAGGGGCGCTCGGGGGCCGTTGCTGGCCCCGGGCCGAGCGCTGACAGCCGCGTCCCGCCCGCAGGGACGGCGCCCGAGGCCCTGCAGGAGCGCTACCGCCTGGGTTCGCTGCTGGGGCGCGGAGGATTCGGCAGCGTCTTCGCGGCCACGCGGCTCTCGGACGGCGCCCCGGTGAGCGGCGGGGCCGGCGGCGGGCGCAGGACGAGGGGACGGAGGAGGAGGAGGATGGGGCTGGGCAGAGCGGGCGGCAAGCTGAGCCCGCTGCTGTCCTTGGCTTGCAGGTGGCCATCAAGAGGGTGCCACGGAACCGCGTCCGGCACTGGGGCGAGCTGGTGAGTGAGCGGCGCCAGCGGCAGCAGCCGGGGCTGCCGGGCGGGGATGAGCCGAGGCCCGGCACGGTGGAAGCCGCCAGGACGCCTCGAGGGGGAGCGGGCGTGGGCGCAGCGCAGGGCGCAGAGCATCCCGGGCTGGCTCAGGGCTTGCCCAGGCCTGGCACGGCATCGGCCCCACTGAGGGCATCGTGCTCCTCCCGCAGCCCGACGGCAGCAGGGCCCCGCTGGAGATCGTGCTGCAGGCCAAGGTGTCCACTGGCTTCCCCGGCGTGGTGCAGCTGCTGGAGTGGTTCGAGCTGCCCAACCACATCGTGATGGTTCTGGAGCGGCCAGAGCGGTGTCAGGACCTGCAGCGTGTCATTCGGGCACGGCGGTTCGTGCCCGAGGAGGTGGCGCGGGAGCTGTTCCGCCAGGTGCTGGAGGCCGTGCGGCACTGCACCAGCTGCGGGGTCCTGCACCGGGACATCAAGCCAGAGAACATCGTGCTTGACCTGGCCACCGGGCAGGCCAAACTGATTGACTTTGGCTGTGGCACCTACCTGCAAGAGACCGCCTACACCCACTTTGCAGGTGAGCCCATGTAAGGGTGTACTCCTGGTCCCGGGATCTCATGGCCCAACATCTCCCAGCCCAAGCTGGCTGTGGCAGTGGGGATTCTCCCTTTTGCTGCCAGTCAGGGGACTGAGTCTTCAGCTGAGTTGCTTTAGAGCGGGGCTGGGTGGGGAGCCATCTTCCAGCCCTGCTGGCAGCCTTTGCCAGCCACTCTGCCCAGGACTGGGGCTGGGCTGGGGCAGCCAGCCCGACCAAAACCCCCGTGGGTGGGGGTAGCAGAGAGGGGGGCGGAACCTGTGCCCCAGCCAGTTTGGTGTGCAGGCGAGAGGAAGGGCTTGCACTGCTCCACTCGCCCTGTTTGCCTTGGCTTCCTAATATTTTTGGGGCAATGCAGGCAGGGAGGATAAGGGCATGTTTTCCCCAGCACAGAGAGGGTTTTTCCTTTGCTTGTCATGGTCAGGCTTAGCCAGGGCTTCCTCTGCCCTCTTCTGACACCAGTGGCTTCTTTTCCAAGCCTAAGTTTGTGCCCAAGTCCCAGGTGCTGGCGAGAGGGCAGTGGTCACCCTGTGTGCCACTGATGCAGCCCCCGCAGGCCCAGGGATGCTGGGGCCAGGCTCTGGGAGCAGCAGCATCCCCCTGCTGAACTCCATCTGTATTCCATAGGAACACCATCCTACAGCCCCCCGGAATGGAATGACTTTGGCTGGTACCATGGCGAGGCAGCAACGATCTGGTCCCTGGGCATCCTGCTGCACCAGATGGTCTGCGGGGAGCACCCTTTCAGGAGGGGCCGGAACCTCAGCTGGGGCCAGCTCCCGCTGCCACAAGGGCTCTCTCAAGGTGGATCCTCTTCTCTGGGCACGGGGGGAACCCCAGTGCTGGGAGCCAGCAGCGGGCTCGTGAGCATCCCGCTCTGGCAGCTGCTGAGGAGGTGGCACATGTCCTGCTCTCCTCCAAAACAGGGAATTGATGGGAAAGTTTAGGCCCAGCCCTGAGCGCATCCAGAATGGCCTGGGCATGGCAATAGTGAGGCAAAGCAGACAGGAGCCTTCTCTGGCTGACCGGCAGTTTCTGCTTTCTCTGCCCAGAGTGCAAAGATCTGATCAGGTGGTGTTTATCCGTGAACTCCTTGGAAAGACCCACATTAGAAGACCTGTTCTCTGATCCTTGGGTGCAGGATATTCCTCGGCCGTAGAAGAAGGGAGAGAGCCACAGGCACACTTTGATGCAGGGCCCTGGTAAGTTGCAGCTCCACACATGCCTTGGCAATCAGAAGCAAAGGAACCCAGACCTTTTTGTGCTGCCTGTGTCACTGCACAGGGTCATGGGATGGGCACACGCAGCCCTTGTGCTGCAGCTGAGCTGCTCTGCCCAGCACTGGTGGCCGCCATCCAAGCTGGTTTTGCTTGTGCTGGTTCCCTGACAGCTGGGGCCCTGGGCAGAGCCCTGAGAGCCTGGTCTGCCCCCAGGGAAGGAGAAGGAGCCCCTGGAGAAGCTGTACCGGGTGGGGATGCTGCTGCTGCTGCTGCTGCTGCTGCTGCTGCTGCTGCTGCTGCTGCTGGAGACAGCCAGGATGGCACCAAGGATGAGAAGCTCTTCCTCAGCCTGGCCACTGGAGGCTGAAGGTGATGGACTTTGATTCTGGCACCTTCTTCAAAGCCAAACTCCACAGGGAATTTGCAGGTGAGTCCCCACGCGGGGAAATGCTGCCAGATTTGGGCATGGCCCAGCCTGGCTGGGAAGCAAAGGTTCCCCCTCTGCTGGGGCAGATGCAGCTCATTCTTCAGTCGCTGCCCAGCTGCTTTTGGCAGGGCTGGGGCATGGACTGGGCTGGGTACAAATGGGAGTGGGCTCCTGGCCCTGCCAACAGCCCCCAGCAGCCACCGTGGCCTGGGCTGGGGCTGGGGCTGGGGCAGCCAGCCCGACACAAGCAAAGCCCCATGGTGGGAGCAGAGGTGGGACTCCAGAAGCTGTGCAGGGGCTGCTTTGCTCTGCAGGGTGGAAGTGAGAAAGTGTGGGCTTCCCTCAGCCATGGCTGGGTTTTTCCCTACCATGTAGGAGTTGGGCCTTCCTCAAGGCCCTGACAGAGATAAGATTTTTTCCCGTTTTTCTTGTTTTCCCTTTTTGTCTCTAATCTCTTTTCAAGAATGTGTTGTTTGTTTTTCCAGAGGAAGCGTTCCAGGTGGTCCAGTGTGGATGGGGAAGTGCTTGGGAGCAGCTGTGGCGTGGATGGGCGGTGGCCTTGGAGAAGGCTGAGGCCGTGGTTTGGGAGCAGCTTTTCTTGCAGCCGTGGCTGGCGTGAGGTGGGTCCCTGTGTGCTTGGCAGGGTGGGATCAGAGCTTTTGGGAGATGGCAGCGAGCACAGGAGCATCCTGCTCTGGGCAGCTGCTGAGGGCTGGATGTGCCGTGGCTGGCTGCAGGCTGGGCACATGTCCTGCCCTCCTGCTCTGCTGCCAAAGGCAGCAGGGATGGGCAGCTCTGGGCACAGCTCTGGGCACAGCCAGCATGGCCAGGGCACCGCAGGCCTTGGCACAAGGGCACAGGAGCCCTCAGCTGACGGGCACTTTCTGCTTTCTCTCCTTGCAGCCGGGCTCTGCGGCTGCTGAGGCTGCTCTGGGCTCTGCCAGGGCTCTGCTGGGCTCAGCCCTGGGCCCAGCTGGGCTGGCTCTGCCCTCCCATTGCTCTGACAGCTTTGCATCAGACGAGCCCCTTGCGAGCACAGCGCCTGAGCTTTCTGCTTTGGCAGCTGAGTGAGACTCTGCTGCAGGCCCAGAGATTGCAGCTGGGGACACACATCCAATTGGCAAGAACCCAAACCCTCCACAGTCCCAGCTGAATGCCTGGATCTGCACAGGGTGTTTGTCTGTCCCATTCTTCCTTCTTGATTGGCTGGAATTGTGCAATTGCACTTTCTTCCTCCTCTAGAAGTGCCTGAGTGGGCCAAAGCTGGCGAGTGGGCCGTGTTCCTGAGGCAGTGCAGTCTGGAGCTGTTGGATGGAGAATTGCCCTTCTGCACTGCCCAACCAGAGCAAAAAGCCCTAAGTGGCACTTTGTGTCTCTAAGAAATCCCTGACAGTTTCAAAGGGAATGTGCAGCTCCTTGCCAGGCTGAGAAGGAAGGGCATCTTCTAAAGGATTTGGGCTTTGACAGAGTTTCCATTCCCAGTCCTGCTTGGAGCGGGAAGGGCACAAAGCAATTTCCTCTTGCTTTGAGCACAATTTCAAATGGCAATGTTGGAAACAAAGCCCAGAATCTTTTCAAAGGCTGCTGAGGTCAGTAAGATGGATCCATGCCATCAGCACATTTACAATGTAAATAACTGAGTTCCCCTTTAAAAAAATCATTTACCTCTTAATGCAAAGTTTCAGAACTTTTTCACTAACACTTGGGTTTTGTTTTCATCTTTCACATTTTATATAGTTTTTTTTCTTTTTCCTTTTTTTCCTTTAAATAGAAAACATGTCCTACAGAAGGAATGTCCTTTGCTCCTGGTTCCTGTGTGGAGCAGCTCCCTTGCTGCTGGCTGAGCTGCTCAGGCAGAGCCCGGCAGCTCCTGGCCCTGCAGGGCTGAGGCTTTTCCCCGTTGCTGGGCACAGACTGATGGAGCAGCACTGCTGAACACGGGCACACACAGAGGGCCCAGCAGCAGCTGCCTTTGGCCACCTGAGGCTCCAAGGCCCAACCTCTGAGCAGCCAGGGCTGGAAGAGACTGGCAGCATCTGATCCCTGACTCTGGGCCAGGGCTGCACAAATGACCCCACAGCAGCAGCAGCAGCAGCAGCAGCAGCAGCAGCAGCAGCAGATGGAGCTGACTTTCAGCACAGCCCCTGGCCCTGTTCCCTCCCGTGTGCAGCGGTGTCACAGCAGCCTGAGGCACCTGGGAGCCCCCAGTGCCAGCAGGGACTTGAGATGGCAGCCCTGGGCTCCTGGAGGCTGTGCAAGGAACGCAGCTGGGCACTCCCTGTCCATGGGGAGCTTCCAGATGGAAAAGGCTGCTGTGCCCAGGCAGCTCCAAGGGCACAAAAAGGAGGCTCTGGAGCACTGGATCTGTGCCAGTGCCACAGTCCTGGGCAGCAGCCAGCCAGCCCTGGGGGAACAGAGGGCACAGCAAGAGGGACAGAAGCAGGCAAGGGCAGAGACTGGGAAGAGCCCGGCCCGCGAGCAGGAACAGCTGCTCCATTGCACTCTTGGAGAAAGCTCTTGGCTGCTTCAAAGCGCTGAAAGGCGTGAAGGGCAGAGAGGAGGCCACAGCAAACAATGCCCCTGTTTGCACAGCCTCCCCTCTGCGTGTCCCAGAAGGAATTGGATGGACTGGATTCGTCTCTCCGAGTGGTCTCGTTCAGCATGAGCAGCTCAGCACCAGCAGCTGAAGGAGCTGAAGCCTCAGGCCACAGGAGCTGGGCAAGAGGGAACTTCTGGAGCAAAGTAATGCTGCTGAAATAGCCCCAGCTGAATGCAGCGGATATCATCATGGAATCACAGAATCCTTTCTGTTGGAAAAGCCCTCTGAGCTCACCCAGTGCAGCCGCTCAGCCAGCAGTGCCAAGCCCAGCACTAAAGCACGTCCCTGAAGTGCCAAGGCCTGGACAGCAGCCCTGAGTGAGGCCTGGACAGCAGGCCCTGAGCCAAAGGTGGCCTCTGGAGGAACCTTCCAAGCAAAGGTTATCTTTGTATCTGCTCCCTGCTGAGATATGCATGGTCATTAGCACTGTGATAGATGTAGCCACTCCTTAGTGAAACATGGATGGACCTTTGTGTATTTAGAAGCCAGAGAAGGCCATGAAATCTGACATCTGGCCTTGTGTGGGGCTGAAGGATCAAAGTCAGCTGCCTTGGCTCCTCCTTGAGGCCTGGCCAGGCTTTGGTAGGGCGCCAAGAGGAGGATGAAAGCAGATGTTGGCACACTAGCAGTGCTGTCAGTTTGTTCATGCAGCACTGCCAGAGCTGGGCCCTCTCCCAGCGGGCTTGGAGCCTCAGCTGGGGCTGGAGGCACCTGCAGGAATTGCCAGTGCCCAGGAGTGGCTCTGCAGCCCTTGGCTGTGACAGCTTCCCCAGCTGCTGTGTGCATCTGGGGGATGGGAAAGGCTGAGGGGAAATGCTGCTGCATCTTTCTTAATCACTGCAGGCAATCTTTGGTGGGGATGATTGGGTGCATTGCTGAGCTGCTCCTTTTGTGATTCTTTGCTGCTCTGAACTGCAGGAAATGACACTGATTCTTTCAGCTGGAGTCTGTGTCTTTGGTGCTGACTTTGGCCACTGGTCAAACCAAACTGGCCCAGTCTGGCCAGATCCCAACCAAATGTCACTTGTTCAATGTCAATGTGAGACATCAGTGCCATCAGAAATTCCCAGATGGGAAGCCCTTCCCTGGAGTTCCCTGGCTCTAGAGTGGGCTGAGGTGGGAGCCCCGTGGGAGCAGTGGGGCAGTCGGGTAAAAGAAGCTGCAGCCCTGGATGTCTTCAAATGCATCCAAAAATTGCACATGGAAAAGGAAAAGGACTTGTGGGTTTGGGCAGACAAAGATGAATTTGTTCAGAGTCCATTGGAAACAGCACCTTCAGAAGGAACAATTATTGTTGGAATGCTCCCACATGGAGCAAGAGCAGAAGGTTTTAATCTTGAGCTCAGCTGCATTTGTACCAGTGAAATATCACTATGATAACTAACTATATGCATTTATTGTATAATAAACCTTAATATATATATATTTGTATACTTATATATATATATATATTTTATATATATGTCTGTATCTACCTGTCTATATGTATATCTATGTATGAAATAATAATAATGTGAAATAGTGATGACAATACTAATTTGGTAGCTTTGGCTACTCAGGGATGTAACTCTGAATACCCTACAGAACAGGATTGGCCAGGGCCCTACTGTCAGTGGTCAACTATGTGAGATTGTATACAATGTAAAAAGGAGGAAGGGATGAAATAGGCTATTTCCCCAGGGTTTGCTGATACTGTGATGCAGAGTGCTTTGTCTGTTGCTGTGAAAAATACAGGGATGAAGCCTGCAGGGTTTTTCATGTACCAGACTATGCACAAGCTGCAGGATTGGTTGAACGGGTGAAGGGGTTGTTAAAAGAGCAGTTGAAAAAATGAGGAGATGGGAACCTTTGCCCATGGAGAACCCATCTCCCAGATGTGCTCCATGCCCTGAACAATGGCCCACGGGGGAAATGGAAACCCCCTGGCTGTGCACGGCTGCCCCCAATTTGCAAATCCAACCATGGGCAGTGAGACTTGGACTGCCTGGGAAATTGTTCTGGCTGTGATGGCCCCTGGCAGGGCCAGCCCAGAGGCTGCAGGGCTGGGCCTTCATGCATTGGAATTCATGAGGAGAAATTCAAAGCAAATGAGAGCCATCAATACTGAAACAGGAATTCAGATTCCTCCAGGACACTTTGCTTTGGTAACTGCTCCCTTGGAGCTTGGCCTTGCAAAGTGTTCATGTCATGGCAGGAGGAATTGATGCAGAATATCCAGGAGAAATTACAGTAATTCTGTTAAACAATAGTGAACAAGATTGGATTATTCAACCCTGTGACAGGGTAGCACAATTATTGATATTGCAATTTTAGGAACGATTGTGAAAAAAGGAGCTCCAGCTCCAATCACCACCGTTTGTGGAGATAAAGGGTTTGGATGCAGCAGTCCTAATAATGGAGCCAGAGTGTGGGTCCGGAGGCCAAATGGCCCTCCCGAGGCAGCTGAAGGAGCAGCTCCTGGAAAAGACAACTCTGAGTCCTGAAAGCTGGGCAGGAGCAATGGGAATGTGTCCCTGCAGCCAAGGACTGTGTGTGAGAACAAGTAGATCTGACAGGATATTGTTTTACACATGCTGCCAGACCAAATCTCCCTGGTTGCCCCAAGGGCCCCTTTGGCAAATGCTCTGATCCACGGGGCTCCCTGTGAAGGCTGCTGTGACACTGAGGGACTTGCACAGGAATTGCATCCAGGAGCCCGGGTGCCCCTCAGGGACTGGGACCCGGCCCCTTCCAGCCAGAGGGGAAAGGGCCCCCCAAGCCTTGTTAGCCCCAGACAACATGGTAAAGCTGAACAGCAAAGGGCCTGGGGGCATTATTCTGGAATTCAAAAGGTGCCAGCTCCATGGACAACAGAATTCTTGTTCCTAACTCCAAGGAGATTGAGAAAAAAGAATGAAGAACGGTGTCACTAAAGCACTACTGATGTCTGTAAGGTGTACCTTGATAGTCAGCCAGAATCTTTGTCTGCCACAAACACCTCTAGTGTTTGACCAAGGGGTTAGTCATCAAAATGTAATGATGAGTTCTGATGGATTGCTGAGCTTATCCTTTTGTAATTCTTTGCTAATGATGATGTGCTTTGCTGAGCTCTTCCTTTTGTAATGCTTTGCAGCTGTGCATGATATAAATGCCACAATTCCTTCAGTTGGTGTCTGTGTCTTTGGTAGTGACCCTGCCCACTGGTGAAACAGGGCCCCCTCTTGCCTAAGTGTTAGCTGGGAAGGCAAAAAGCCTCCCTCCAAAATTCCCCCCTTGCTCCTTGTTCCCCCCCTTCATAGCCTGAGCATGATGTGCTCTGGTCTGGGCTGTGCCCGGGGTCAGTTGGGGTCACCTGTCCTGGCTGTGTCCCCTGCCAAGCTCCCCCGCAGCCCCAGCCCCTCCCCAGCGTGGCTGGATGAGGGGCAGGACAGGCCTTGGCTGTGCTGCAGCTCAGCAAGAACAAAACCATCTCTGCGTGCTCAGCGCTGTGCTCAGCACCCGGCCCAGCAGTGTCTCAGTGCCAGGGGCTGTGCCCTCAGTGCCTGCCAGGGCTTTCCATGGCAACTGCCAGGCCAGGTGCCCCAGGTGTCCCCCCCAGTGCCGGTTGCCATGGAAACAGTGCCCAGCCCTGCCCCTTTCTGTCTGGCTGACCTGGCCTTTGGCCCTGGCAGTGCCCTTGGCTGCTGGTTCCTGGTGCCCGAGCGGCCAGCGCGGCACAGGGCAGGTGGCCATGGCACAGCCCCCAGCAAGGGATCCCCTCTGGCTCTGGGCACTGACACCAGCCCTGAGCAAGGGGCCCAGGGCAGCTTTCCATGCCCACCAACCATCACAAGGCTTTTGCCCAGAAAAAGGTACTTGGACATCCATAACTCTTTGTTCTTATTGTCACGTATTCTCCTAAATCCTAATTGTCCAAATTTTTATTACTTTAATTATATTACTGTTTTTATAACAATTTACTTACTATTGAAATTTTAAACTTTTAAAAAGAAGTGATTGGTGTTTTTCACACAGTGCCCAACACACAATATCCCATGTACTGATGTTTCTGGGGGAGCCATTTACAACACCGGGGGTCACAGGATGTGAAAAACGCCAATCACTTGTTTTTTAAATCTTTAAAAGTTTCATAGTAATAAAATGGTTAGAAAATGAGCAATATAATTAGAGTAATAATAACTTCGATATTTTGGATTAGGACAATATGAGACAATACAAACAAAGAGTTACGGACATCTGGGTACCTTTTTCTGGGCAAAATAAGCCTGAAAAAAGACACACTTTAAGAGAGGATTCACCCTTAAAAACAATAACCTGTTGCATATTCATACACCTCATACATGATGCATAAATTCCATTCAAACCGAGGAGTCTGTTCAGTGTCAACTTCTTCCTCTGAATCCTGACGGCGTCTTCAGGGCTGAGCAGGCAGGAAGAAGTTCGTTTCCTCTGATAGGAAAGCAATAAATTCTCTTTCTCTGAAAGATTTAGGTGTCCTGTGGCTGCTATCTCGCTGCAAGTCCTTTCTTTTAAAAAAAAGTATCTCACATAGCATAGTTTTTATTTTAACATTATGTTATAACCTAAAACTAGATTTAACACAGTACTTAAGAAAATTAATACAGCATAACTTTCTGACATAACACATATAATATTCATTTGAATATTTGCGAAAAGCCAATCATAAAATACGCATTTTTCCCACAGGAGGACTGGGCTCCCCCATTTATTCCTTGTACAGGCGGGACCCCCCCTTCCCCTCAGACCTCTCCCGCCTTCCCCGCGACGGCCAAAGTCCCGCTGTGCTGCCCCCGGCCGGCGACCACGGCGACATCGCCAACCCGCCCGGGCCCCCGGGCTGCCCCGAGACCTCTCTGGCGTCCACGGGCGACGAGCAATCCCCGCCGATGGCCCCGATGGTGCCGATGGCCCCGCCGATGGCCCCGATGGTGCCGATGGCCCCGCCGATGGCCCCGCCGATGGCCCCGCCGCTGGCCCCGCCGATGGCCCCGCCGATGGCCCCGCCGATGGCCCCGCCGATGGCCCCGCCGATGGCTCCGCGGCCGCCGCTCTGTCCGGCCGGGCCGTGCCCGGGCCGTTCCCCGCGAGCTCCGCTAGGCGGCGCCCCCGCCCCCGCGCTGAGGGGCCGCTGCCGCTTCCCGCCCTTCGCGCCCGCCCTCAGCGGCCGCCGGGAGCTGGGGCCGCTCCGCCCGCCCTTTTATCGGAGCCATGGAGAAGGAAAACCGCTTTAAATTGTTCATGCCGCCGCGCCTGAGCGCTGGGCAGGTGTCTGCGGGCAGATCCCAGGTGAGCGCTCGGCCGCGGGGGGGACAGTGCTGGGCCCGGGGAGTGCCCGGCAGAGCCCCGGCCTGGAGCACACACACACCTGCCCCTTGCCCCGGCACAGCCCCGGGCTGGAGCACACACACACCTGCCCCTGCATGGGCCGGGACGGCTCCTGCCTACTCGTTTCTGGCATATGCACAGACATCTTCGGTTTGAATTTCAAAGACTTCTGTTGTTGTTTTCCATCAAAACTGAAGGGAATCATCTTCTCGAGCATCCGCTCTGTGCTGTAAGTCCGCGTTTGATGTGGGTAATTCAGCCCAGAGAGCGAGCAGGGCTCTATCGCCGGCCGGGCTCTGTGTACAAATCACAAACGGGACGGGACTGCTGAGGAACTGCCTTGAGCTGTTTTCTTTTCCAGCATCAGTCTCATTACATGGTGATGACAATGGGAAGATGCCAGCAGCTCACATCCCAGGCAGCAGACCAAGAACTTAATGTTACAACTTACTTTCAAAGTTTTTTGACCAATCACACAAAGCAAAAGCATATTGACAGTAGTTCTATCCAACCACTGTAAGCACAGGTACCTTTGGTTCAAACAATGCTTGCCTTTTTTGAATACAATACCTGCTGCTTGTAAGCCTTAAAACACAATGCACGGAGCTCCATTATTAAGCTTAGAACTTCCTAATATCTCGCTAGATAAACTTCTGTAACTTAGGGAGTTATTCTAGACAAGCGTTAATACACAGACCATTGTTCTATTTGCCCTTACTTTTCTACTTTTTAAATAATTTTTCTGCTGACCTATCTCATGGCTACTGCTTGGCTCTAATCACAGTTCTGCTGTCTCTGAGGCTGCCTTTTGCAGCTTTCCCAAACCCCTCTGATTTGATGGATTCCCACAGGCCCCACTCAGATGCTCGCACTGGTGTTGGTGTCTTGGTCTCACCAGATCAGGTGTGCAGTGAAAATGTTCTGTCCCCACACTGAGTTATGGGAATTCAACAAGTTATTTTTTCATGTTGAAGGTCCTTATGAAATATGTTGAGATTCAAATGGGACATTCTGACAGCAGATGAGTTAGCTGTTTACAGGATGAACCTCTGTGACTTAAAAACCTTGTAAAAGGGTATTTTCATGCTGAAACATAATCAGATATAGTTTAGAAGTGCCCTTGGAAGCAAAGCAAGAAAGAAATATCAACTACTGGTCTTCAAAAAAGTAATTTGTCTCCTTGAGTCCTTTGCCATGCACCAGGGCCCAGCCAGGCAGGAGCTGCTGAGTTCCCTGCATTGAAAGCTCCCCTTTGGCCACAGTCTATAAATCAAACTGCAGGACACCAACAGTTTGATCAACCACTGGGCAGGAAGAAGTGAGTTCCAAAGCCATTACCAGTACCTTGGGCTTTGAAATTTGTAGGCAGCTGTTTTATTAATGACCAATTCTATTTTCACATCATCTGGAGGGATTTTTTATGGATTTTATAATTCTTCTTTACAAATCTACCCATAAGGAACTAATGTTTAAATTTGTGCAGGGTTTGAACAGATGCTCAGATGATGACTTTAAGCTGCCATTTGATGTGTCGAACCGTGGCGAAATCACTGATTCAGGTACGATTGGAATATTTGCCATGCACCTTCTTTAGATTTTTATATCTTGTCAAGGTTTAATTTTCATGAGTAGTCTCACAGTTTCATATCTGTAACTGTTAAATACAGTTTCACTGTTACTTTTTTTAGAAAGACATTGACCAAAATCTCTTCATGTTTCAGATACAATTTCACAGCAAGTGAAACTTTGCTCTGAAGTAGATGAAGAGGTCAGCTAAGTATCAACTCTGCACATCTAATTCCTTGGGGTCTTTTGAATTTGTTCCCAAACAGTGCCTAAAGCATAATTCAGTAGATATTTCAGGGCTAAAGGAAGTAGTCAAACGGGAATAATGTTTTCTGTCTCCTGTTTAAAGCTGAATCACTTAGAGGAGATATTTGTGATTTAGTGAACATGCCTGGAAACAAATCTTTAAAAATTAAGGTGACTGCAATATTGCTGTTGTTCTTTCTTTGTTTGAAGTGCCTGTGAAGTCCATGAGCTTTAATTAGAGTAAGATTTAAACACTTGAGTATCCTTGTGGAACTGGTTCTGAATATTCTGTTGAGGGGCAGAAGGGTTGAAGTCAGAGTATTCTTTGGAAATCTGAAGTAGATTATCCCCATTGCCTTGTCTGGCTTTGTTTTATCTGTAAAACAATGAATTCAGTGGTTTCCAGCCTTGTCTGGCTTTGTTTTATCTGTAAAACAATGAATTCAGTGGTTTCCTCAAGCACTGGATTCTTTTGACAGTGTCTTTACCAGCAGATCTCTGCTTTAGCACAACTCAGTCCAGCTCATTTTTTTTTGCAATAGCTTCTGTACTTTGCAGCTACAAAACACTCTTTGCTACCACAAAATAAAACACATTTCTAGCACTCTCCCTGCTGATTTTCATATCCCTGACAACTTTTTAGACTTTTTTAATCCTAAGCTATTAAAGCGCCATCAGGACTGTAACAAAACTGTGATGCAGCCAAAACAAGGATGGTGTTTGGGGGTGTTGTAAGTGAACCAAAGGGCCCTTTGGGCTCGTGTGTTGCTCTCCCTGCCTCGACCACTGGCCCAGCACTGCTTGTAGGACACTTTCAAGGTGTTCTAAGGGCACAAGGGTGGTGGTTTTCCTTCCTGCTCTGTGTGTGAGCAGAGAACTGCTGGGACACTTGGATATTTGTAAATCCCTGGGTCCAGATGGGATCCATGCCAGGGTGAGGAGGGAGCTGGCAGATGAGCTTGCCAAGCCTCTCTCCATCATTTATCAAGAGTTGTGGCTCACTGCTGAGGTTCCAGATGATTGGACACTGGCCAGTGTGACACCCATTTACAAAAAAGGTAGGAAGGAGGATCCTGGTAATCACAGGCCAGTTAGCCTGGCCTCAGTGCCAGCAGGTGAGATAATGGAGCAGTTCATACTGAGTGCTATCCCACAGCACTCACAGGATGGCCAGGCTATCAGACCCAGCCAGCGTGGCTCTACGAAGGGTAGGGCATGTCTGACCAACCTGGTCTCCTTCTGTGACCAGGTGACCGCCTGGTGCATGCAGGAAAGGCTGTGGATGTTGTGTATCTGGACTCCAGCAGGGCCTTTGGCACTGTCTCCCCCAGCACACTCCTGGAGAAGCTGCAGCCCATGGCTTGGACAGGAGCACTCTGTGCTGGGCTCAGAACTGGCTGCATGGCCGGGCCAGAGAGTGATGGTGAATGGTGCTGCATGCAGCTGGCAGCCAGGCACCAGTGCTGTCCCTCAGGGCTCTGTACTGGGACCAGTTCTGTTCAATGTTTTTATAGACGACGGGGATGAGGGCATCGAGTCCTTCATGAGTAAATTTGCAGAGGACGCTAAGCTGGGAGCTTGTGTTGATCTATAGGAAGGAAGGAAGGAAGGAAGGAAGGAAGGAAGGAAGGAAGGAAGGAAGGAAGGAAGGAAGGAAGGAAGGAAGGAAGGAAGGAAGGAAGGAAGGAAGGAAGGAAGGAAGGAAGGAAGGAAGGAAGGAAGGAAGGAAGGAAGGAAGGAAGGAAGGAAGGAAGGAAGGAAGGAAGGAAGGAAGGAAGGAAGGAAGGAAGGAAGGAAGGAAGGAAGGAAGGAAGGAAGGAAGGAAGGAAGGAAGGAAGGAAGGAAGGAAGGAAGGAAGGAAGGAAGGAAGGAAGGAAGGAAGGAAGGAAGGAAGGAAGGAAGGAAGGAAGGAAGGAAGGAAGGAAGGAAGGAAGGAAGGAAGGAAGGAAGGAAGGAAGGAAGGAAGGAAGGAAGGAAGGAAGGAAGGAAGGAAGGAAGGAAGGAAGGAAGGAAGGAAGGAAGGAAGGAAGGAAGGAAGGAAGGAAGGAAGGAAGGAAGGAAGGAAGGAAGGAAGGCTCTGCAGAGAGACTTAGATCAGTTGGATGGATGGGCAGAGTGCAGCAGCATGAAGTTCAATAAGTCCAAGTGCTGAGTTCCACATTTTGGCCACAGAAATCCCCCACAACGTTCCAAGCTGGGGACAGTGTGGCTGGACAGTGTTGAGGCAGAAAGGGCCCTGGGGGTGCTGCTGACAGCCGGTTGAATATGAGCCAGCAATGTGCCCTGGTGGCCAAGAAGGCCAATGGCTCCTGGCCTGCATCAGGAATGGTGTGGGCAGCAGGAGCAGGGAGGTCATTCTGCCCCTGTGCTGGGCACTGGTGAGGCTGCACCTTGAGTGCTGGGTCCAGTTCTGGGCCCTCAGTTTAGGAAGGATGTTGAGGTGCTTGAGCACATCCAGAGGAGGGCAACAAGGCTGCTGAGGGGTTTGGAGCACAAGCCCTGTGAGGAACGTTGGAAGGAGCTGGGCTTGTTTAGCCTGGAGAAGAGGAGGCTTAGGGGTGACCTTATTGCTCTCTCCAACTGCCTGAAGGGAGGTTGTAGCCAGGTGGGGTCGGTCTCTTCCACCGGGCAGCACTGACAGAACCAGAGGACACAGTCTCAGGCTACAGCAGGGAAGGGATAGGTTGGATATTTGGAGGAAATTTTTCACCAAAAGAAGAATGAAGCACTGGAATGCTCTTCCCAGGGAGGTGGTAGAATCACCATCTCTGGATGTGTTTATAAAAAGACTGGACATGGCACTTGGTGCTATAGCCGAGGTGTTGGGGCAGAGGTTGGACTCGATGATCTGAGAGGTCTCTTCCAACCTCATTATTCTGTGACTCTGTGATTCTGTGTGTGTTCATGGCAAGATCACAGGTACTCTTGGGCAAAGTCTCTGAAGCTGCTTTTACTTAACTCAGCAGTGTCTGTCAGAAGGAGAGGACAGAAATGGTGTGAAGAACCTGCTAGAAGGAATTTTGGCTTCACTGATAATTCTGACAAAACTTTTATTGATTTTGGTGGACTGCAGTTATCCATGTCTTTAAGCCCATCTATTTGGTGATGTCTGAAGGGGGTTTGGGATATTTCATTGTATTTGTTTCTCCTGTCTGCTCTGTAAAGCCTTTTGATACATACATAGAGGATGCACAAAGATTTGTGCATCCTGTGCATAAACTTGGGCTCCTGATCATATATCAACTTCTATCACCATCTGTAGAAAAATATTACGCTTGTGATGTTTCTAAGAGATAAATACATTATCTCCAACAGTATGAATTAGATATTATGTACTATTAATTAGATAGTATTTGAGATTAAATTGTGGAACCTGTTTCAATAGAATACAGAAACAATGAATGAATTGTTCTCAAAACTCTACAAAGAGGCTGAGAAGATCAAGCAGTGGAAACTGACTGTGGAAACTGAATTAAACCAGAAAGAAAGAAAGCTCCAGGAAAATAAAAAGACTATTGAAGCACAGAATAAAGCCATTCAAGAACTGCAGGCCAGTATTGTATAGTATACATTCAATAAACAAAGTTAAGTGCTTCCTGATTCAGTATGACACTATTATTGATACAATTAAATCTTAAAGACTGTTGCAGTTTGGTTTGTGCCTTGAGAAAATGATTATTTTGAGAAGTTGCAGGCACCTGTCCCGTGTGAGTGTTTGTCTGAAGAATATACCTGTAAGTGCCTCATTTGCTGCTAAATTATTGTTCATTAATTATTGCATCTTTCATGCAAAAGATGACCCAGCATGTAATAGCAGATAAAACAGACTTCTGTCTACTGATGTCCCAAATTACTTTTTCATGAGGGATTTGAGAAGTCAAAGTGCATTTCTAATCTATTTTTCAATAACAGTGTCTTTTTGCATTTGTTCCCTATGAAATTAGTTTGAAAATGAAAAACTCCATTTGAAACTGGAAGATGAGATATGTGAAAATAAAGATCTCTTGAAAGAGTAAGTAATAGAACCAAGTATATATTCTTGTGGTGGAAAGAATCAGTTTCCATGTGGGCAGTTTTATGTAGCTGTTAAATTTTGAAGGTCATTTCCATTGTTACTCCTTAGGTACACAAAGTACTGTGCACTCCTGTGCAAACAGGATATTTTTTCCCTCCTTTAGAGCTGCTGCTTCGAGGCATCTGTGTAATGTGCTCAAGGAAACCTGCACTCGCTTCACAGAGAAGACCAGCAAACGTAAATGCTTTTTTAGCTTTTATTGATCAGAGTAAATGTACTTCTAGCTTGCTCTAAATTCACAAACAGAAGAAAGAAGAAGAAATTTCTCGTGCTGTTCAGAGTTCTCCAGTTGGGATCGACTGGATGTGGCTCTCAGAGTGAAAAGTGAATTTTTAGTGGCTCACAAAATTGGAAGTGAAGCCCCAGGTCTAACAGACTTTTGGTGTGTAATGCTGAATGCAGAGGGCTTTTGAAGCCAGTGAAATTGTTTGCTGAAAGGTGCCAGCCTGGGAGCTCTTTGGGTGCCCAAACAGTGACCCAGGGTTGAGGCAGTGCCCACAGCCCTGACTGGCCCTGGCAGCCGCTCCAGAGCAGGGCAGGGCTCCTCAAGGCTGCTCAGCCCATTGAAGGTTTGGAGGGCCATCCACACACTGGGAATATATTAAGACAGAAGAAGTGACCCTTCATGCCTGTTTTTAGGCAATAGAATCTACTCTAAATTCCCAGCACTCTCTAACAAATTTCCAGAGCTGACATTTCCTGTTTTCAGCCATCACACATTTATGGGGAGAAAAGGTCTTAACCCCAAGGTATAATGAGTAACTGGAATTCTTCTCATGAAACTGAACAAGCCAAGACAGTTGGATAACTTAATGAAATTTAAATTCTTGAGGTTTTAAAAGATGTTCTTGATTGGAAGTTCTACTTTATATGCAATTTAGAATTGTTATTCTAATCATTAGAATTTTACTAACTTGATCGTGGATACTTAAGAAGTGTCGATTTCTTTTTAGCCTTAATTCTAGAAACACTTGTATATAGATGGACTGTTCTTTTTTGATAGCTGTTTCTTTTACTGTTCTCTTTTTAATTGTTTTCTTGGGGAAAAATAGTATCAATTACAAAAGTGAAAGAAGGAAAATATGGACATGGAGTGTTGCAATTTTCTAATGACAGCTGTGTGGTTATAGGTATCTGCTGATAGGAAGAAAATCAGTGGTAAACCCTAGATTACAGTTTATAAATACTGACAGTGTTGATACATTATTATTCAACAGCATTAATACTATAAGAATTAATATGGTCACATCAACTGATCCAGAATTACACTTTTCACAGAAAAAAGTTTCTTAGGAAGGAAATTTAAAAGCTGAGCTTGCTTAATGTTTCAATGAAATGCACATTTTCCCTAAATTCTGTAACTTTTGGCACCATGTTTCATAAGGACTTATTTAATAAGAATGGAGCTGGTAATTCCTTTTTTAATTCATTTTGCTGATTAAGTATAATGACTTGGACAGCTGGCATTCTTGTTCAAAAGAAAAACTTTCTCATATGTTCTTGCTTTGATAGATGAACAGGAAAAGGCAGAAACAATACAATTGTATGAGGAACTTCATAGCAACATAGAAGTAAGTGACCAGGCTTGATGAAAGGAATGTGAGTTATGTGAGCTGAGCTGAGTTCCATGTTTATGTTGGGATACTGTTTGTATCCATCATGTGTGGGTATCATGTCGTGTGTGATGCAGGAAGTTGGGTTTTCAATCCCTTTTCAAGAATGATTTTTGTGTTCCATAAAACACATTCAATGGAGAAAGTGCAGCAGTGTGTGGGATGTGGATCCCTGTGATCTGTGGGATGGGTGCTTAGTGCTGGGTCACTGCCACAACTTCTGGCTTCTTTTTGGGCTCTGTTTCACCCACCTGCTGGTTCCTCAGAATGGCTGAGGTGGGCAGCAGCCCCTGGAGAAGTTCCAGGGTTTCCAGTATTGAACTTCAGATATTAAATTTTGTTTTTTTAGAGAATGACAGCGGCATTTGAAGAGCTTCGTGTGCAAGCAGAGAACGACAGATCGGAAATGAGTTTCAAATGTGAGAATTCAGTTTATTGTGTTTATGCAGCTGGCTCAATTTTGTACTTCATAGCTTGTGTTCCACATGCAGGGTCAGGGCAGACAGATGTGAAGGGCTGGAATGGTGAGCAGGTCACCCTGAGAGACTGGGACCCTTCTTTTATTCATGCAGCCTTTGTTCACTGCCTGGCCCCTTCTGTTGCTGTTCCACTGGGCCAAATTGGGAACTTTATTTTTCAAACTGTCACTCAACATTGAAGTTTTGTCTGTGAAGTACAGTCTAGAGATCAATACTTATTTCACATAGTTGGTTTATTTAGATGATAATGCACTAGTGTATAGCTACAGAAACTTTAGCTAAATGCTCTCTCTCTGTATGTATAGCCTGGTATGTTCCTGTTTCATTTTCACATGCTCTTTTCTGTTTGTATTTTGATTATAAAATCAAACATTGCCTCAACAATTACTCTTGGGAAACAAAAGGTACAGCTGTACAATTCCAAGCAATCTTAAAGTGGAAGTTGTATTGAACTTGGAGTACATTTCAGCTAGAATGTTAACTGTGGATGTTACTGTATCTCAAAAGTAAAAGAAGAAGCAGAAAAAGTGGACAAGTTTGAAAAAGAATGCAAACTGGAAGTCAGTCAAAAGGAAAAGCAGGTTTGCTCATTTTACCATCTCATATGTAGAGCTTTGTTTGTGACTAAAGGGGCAATGCAAGAGCCAAGGAGTGTTTCTGGGTATTAGTAAAAAAGACAAAATAACACCTGAAGCTGCATTTAAGTCAAATTCTGCTAAGTTTAGTGATCTTTCAGTACCTTTAGTCTACTGGAATTTATGGTTTGATTTTGAATTGGAGAACTTTTTTCTTTAGAGTAATGTGACTTGATCAATATTTGGCTAAGATTATATCTAGCCAAATATTTTCTGTCTGTCTGTCTGTCTGTCTATCTATCTATCTATTTATCTATCTATCTATCTATTTATCTTGAATGACAGCAAAATGTCTGCTTATCATACCTGGGGTACAAATGAGAATTAACATCTGTCCCTTTTCCAGACTTCATGATGATATTTCTTGCATTTTTCTAGATTTCAGCTCTCACCATAGAGAGAGATGAAAAAGATGATGTCATAAAAGACATCAAGGCTCAGCTGCAGACGTCACAAAATAAGATTGCTGACTTAATGGAAGCAAAATGTAAGAGTTCTGCCTGCTGTGTTTAAATGTAATTGTTTATAGAATTTAAATGTAATTGTTTATGATTGTTTATTTATGATATGTAATTGTTTATAGAAGCATAGGAAACAGGGTCATGATGGTTTTATTCTGTTGCTGGTTGGCAGAATTTTGGGGCCTTGAAGGCCTTATTTTTGTTTGGAACAGGAGCTGCTCCTGTGGGAGCAGGACTGGCAGGGTCGTTTTTAGGGTGAGTCAAGCACTGAGAGCTTTGGAAGATTGCAAGGGGAAAATATGTTGCTTCAGTTTTGCAAATTTACAGTCAGGCAGATGTCACTGAGGAAACTTACTTTTCAGAACTTGATTTTCAATATTTTTAAGCCATCTATATTCAAATTTTATCTATTATTTTATAGTATATGATGTCAGTAGCATTGGTCTTTGTTAAATTCTTTAAATGTATGTAATTTTCCATTTTTAGCAGTACTTTTTAGTAAATATCCTATTTTTAAAAATATTAACATCTTTTTTTGTTTAGTGCATCATGAAGAAATGTTAACGGAACCCAGGTCAGTAAAGAACATTTGAGGGCAGAGCTGGAAGAGGCTAAAATGTCATTGCAAAAGGCAGAGGTACCCCTTGCTTATAGTTTTACAGTAGAAATAGACTAGAGGAGTATTTGCATAAATAATTATGGATACTTTAGACATGAAACAGCTGTAGCTGTTTGTTGCAAAACATGTTTAGAAATGATATCATGTCTTGAAGGTTACTCAAAAGAACTTGGAAACTGAGCTCCAGACTAGAGTGAAAACATTAATTCAGGTTACTGGAGAAAAGGAAGAGCAGGAGGAAGAATGTAAAAAAATGAAGGCTTTGCTTGCAGCCCTGACAGAGGAGTTGGAGACTTCTGTTGCCAATTTGAAAAGCTTGCTGCAAGAAGAGCAAAATAGGTAAATTAATGAGTTTCAATTCCAAGAGTGATCTTACAGGTTGCAGTCTATGACAAAATCAAGAACAATTGGAAATGAAGCTGAAATTTGGAGGTTTTTTCCACACAGTGGTCTAAATGCAGAGAATTGAATGTAAATTTTTTTGTTGGTGATAGTTGATACTGGTCTATAAAAAGTAAATTTTTGCCCCCTCCAACTTTCATAATTCTGTCTTTAAGAAATAGAGATTTCTGTAGGTATAGATTTGTTTACTTTTATGTCTGCTGTTCTGAGGTTGTAAAAGTGTAATTTGATATGTGCTGCAGGCAGATTCATCATCTGCCTGTTGAAAGGTAAATGTTCTTAAAGTGCTTGTGCTAAGACTTTGTCTTATTGTCCTTGAAGTTTCAAATGCAGTGAGTGCTTTGTACCCTACATTTGGGGTTTTTAATTTAAAATTTTCTTAGATTAAAGAAATATGAAGATGATTCAAAGCTGCTTACCTTGGAGCTCCAAAAGAAATCTGCTGAACTGGGTAAGGCTTGTAGAAAGGCAGAAAATGAGCCAGGCAGTAATAAAAATGTTTTCTGCTGTTGTCTGGAAATGGACTGTCTCTAGTAGGTGGAGAAATGATTTTACAGTACCTGTACCTATCAGGAATGCCTGAATTTATTTTGACTCAGCTGATCCCTTTTCTTTGGGGGTCATTGGTGCTGGCAGCAGCCAAAGGGCAGTGCTGTGCAGAGCTCCAATAGTGAGACCATTCCTGCATGAATTCTTCTGGAGGTAATTTTGGTTTCCAGCTAAGAGCAGCAGCACTGCAGGTGCCAGGAGTGACTTCTGCAGCAGAGATAAAACCCTCCCATTGAGGTTTCTGGGACCCTGCCCGTGCTGGAAGTGGGATGATGCTGGCAGGGGTTGTCTTTAAATATCATAAATGTGATATCCTGTGCTTTCTAGGGATGTGCTCTTTAGTCCCCAGAGTAAGAGCTCTGCCTTGCTGCTGAGAACTTGCAAAAAATACCAGCACTGTCAATGTGCACATAGAAACCATTTGGAAGTCAGTAACAACTGGTTTCCTTTCTCAGCATATCCATGTGGTACCTTCAGCAGTTCAGATTTTTTTCTGGAACAATGCAGGTGCATCAATACTTGCAGAATACTCTAGTCTAACAGTCCATGGTTTATTTGAAGCTATAATTGTGGAAAACATACAAAGGCTCTACACTTTATTTAAGATAAATATTTAGTTTCTCTTCAGATAGAGATTTGCTAATGTCTGAATCATTTTTCAAGTCTACATTTAGATTAAGTCATAAATTAGCTTTTCAGTTTCTTAACTTAATCCAACAAGTTTTGAGAACTGGGTATTGCAAAGGGGTAAATGTTTTATACTGCCTGCTAAATCTGAAAAATCATTTCTGTTCCATTAATTTTACATTCCATGTGCTGTAGAAGAGATGACTAAAGTAAAATGTGATAAAGAAGTGCAACTTGAAGAGCTGTCAGAAACTCTGGTAAATATTCATTTTATTAATCTCATGGCATTTGCTCTTCATATGAAATTCCTCTTGCTTTGTAAGGATCTTAAATGTCATAAATAAACACCATCTAGTCTACCTTAACATTTCTACTAAACTTTCTCACACACAATTTCAGTGTTCTCTTTGAAGAACTTTTTTATTGCCACTGTTTTTCTTGTCTCCTGTGCTTTTGGTTTTTCTTGTCTCCCATGTTTTTGGTTTTCCTTCTCAAGGTTTTTGGTTATTTCCTTCTTTGTTCATGCCCATTCAAATGCCACTCCCTGTGGATATAAAGTTTTCCCGTTTGTTCTTCCTTACAGGCAGGTAATTAGCTCTGGCCTCTGTGAACCCTGCTGTACTGTGACACAGGCCCATTTTCTGTCACAGAAGTCTCAGCTATATGAAATACACTCTGAACAGAGGTTTCTTTTCATTATGATTTTAGATTTACAAGCCTAACAAGAATCCATATCAACTCAAGTTAAGATAGTGGGAAATCAGGTGTGCATTTCACTGTGTTTGCTTGTTGTTCTAATCTGTGCATTGAGTGTTCTGAACTGAGTTTCACTCATTTTCTAAAATGGGCAAATTGGAGGACTTTTATTGAAGAAGAGTCTTGAGGCTACTGTAGAAAATATGCAGAGAGAGAAAAATGTGGAGAGAGCAATGAAAATGCTCTCCAAATGAGAGAGGTCTGAAGTAGGGCAATAGTAACGTTTTAGAAATAGTGAAGTTACAGATCATGACTTGTACACAAGTTTATGCATAAGAAACAGCACCCAGAGCAGTGTCCCACCCTAATTTTGCAGCCCAGGTAATTGAACTCACAGCAGGGGACAGACATGAACAGCACTGGTGTCACAGTTCACTGTCTCACAGCACTTCCAGATCCCAGCAGAGATTGGAAAGATCCAACCTGGATAATCCATGCCATGGATGTTGTTGGGTTCTTCTGAAAGCCTTGTGCTCTTAGTTCATGTCTGATAAGCTCCAGCAGTTGGAGTTTGCACATGGATACTCAAAACTCTTCCTTTTCATTTTGCAGAAAGAATTCCAGGATTTGAAAGCACAGCTGACAAGTACAGCTGAGAAGGAACAAGATTATTTAAAGCAGCTTGTGACTCTGAAAACAGATCTTGAACAAGAGGCGTATGACCATTTTGAAAATATAATATTTAATTAGTTTTGGTGGAGTTGCTTTAATCCACAGTGAAATGAACTACGATTGTTTTCTAATCAAACTTTTGAACCACATATATGCCATTAATTCTAGACTTACATTTCTAAATTCCACTTTCTCTATTTGTATGTATTCTGTGGCATATGTAGTTGTTCCATATCTTTTTGACTTATTTAACAAGAAGAGAAAGTTTCTGAATTCATGGTTAATCTTGCTTTGAACTACATCATCTTCACTAACCATGAGATTTATATAAAAGTTGACTCTGATTTTCTTTCCTTCTTCTGTCACCTTTTGACATCTCTCTGACTCTGCTGCAAAGCTTATATTTGTAGATAAAGGCCTGGACTTCTTTCAGCATGGAATAAGACTTGATAATGGGTATGTTTAATTTAAAAGGAGATTTCAAAAGGCATCTTCTTATTCCTCTTGGCCATTTGTTTGAAATTAGGTTAAGGAATGAACAACTAACAGTGTATCTCAGTAAGCTTTCACTAGAGAAAGAACAAACAGCACAAGAGAAAAATGCTGTGGCTGCAGAAGTCAAGAAACTGCAAGAACAACAAGAGGCAAGTTGTAAACTTCCAGGTTTCATGAAAGGACAATACTCAATTTGACAAATTACTCAGTTTTACAAATTAGATGATGAGCTGCAACATGACTCGGGTCTGTAGAGTACCTGAGCTGTTTTTTGTGTTTGAGTTGGAAAGGAAGTGTATTTACACTTGTGAGCAAGGCAGGTCAGTGTGCTTTGGATGTCTTTGAATTTTTTAAGAAGTCACTTTGAATTTTATTTCTTTGCTGACACATGGGTCTTTATTTAGGGTAGTAAGAAAAAAGAAGAAAATACAAAGCAGTTAGTTGAAAATCTAGAAGAGGCAAATAGCCAGCTAAGGCAAGTAAAAACAAATATTAATAACTGATATTGTGAAAGGAAGTAGACTCAAATAGTTAGTTGTGTTCAAATGCTGCTTTCTGGGATTTTTTTGATTAATGTTTTTCTAGATTATATAGCTAAACAGAAACTATTCAGAATTGCTGTTGGCTGTCGTAACGGCGGGAGAGATGCGACACACCATATGCGATGAATAGCAAATCTCGAAGTTTATTGAAAGCTTACACATTTTTATATTAGTGTTAATGAAGCTTATGCATATTGCAAAATCTGAGCTCATTATTGGTTAAAGCACACTATAATCAAACACACCTACTTCTATCTCTTAACAATTATTTTGCTTCTATGTGTACATTCTTCTAATTTCTCTACCTTGGGATAACTACATTTTCTGGCAAGCAATTTTCTCCCCCGTCTTCCCGTTTTAGAGAAGGTCACTGTAACCTTCGTCAGTAATTAGGCACCGGTTGCTCAGTTCCCAGCTTGTTTCTCTTACCCTTATCCATCGGTATCACATCGGAATGTCCTTTCTCAGCTAACCAATAATCCAAAAAGCTCTCTACATCTCCCCTGTTTTTCTGTTGAACAAGCATAGTTTGATTAAATGCAGTAGTTATCATCTTTCTCACCATATTCTGTAAGCATATACAAAAACAAGGCAAGACTAATACTAACAGCAAAACTACAATAGCTACTACAATGCTAACCTTAATAAGTGAACGTAACCATGATCCTAAGTTTAAAGATTTGAGCCATCCATCAATACCAAGGCCTGATTCCACCTGTAAGTTCCCAGTTAACCTCCGTAACTCAGAGAGCTGTGAGTGTACAGATCGTGCATGATCAGAGAGATTCATGCAACACATGCCCTCAAATTCATCACAACCATGGCCTTGTGCAAGTAAGAGAAAATCAATTGCAGCTCTATTTTGAAGCGTTGCATGGCGAATAGAATCTACATCAAGCAAAAGACTGGAAATTGCTAAAGAAGTTGCATTTGTTTGTTTAGCAAGCCAACATCCTAACTTATTTAAAATAGCATGAGCATCTGCGGCTGATACTCTTGGAGTTAAGAAAGATGCTGCAACTATGGCTGCTGGGGACCAAAACTTTACATCGTCCTGGCAGTCAGCTGCAAATGTATACCACACAAGTGGAAAAAATATACTGTAGCCAAAATACCACTTTTGAAATGAACAAATAGTTTAGATGCTTGATCTGTGTGAAGCCTTTGTTTCAGTGAAGTCTGACGTATCAACAAAGTCCTTCAGCATCTTGGTTAAACACAGGAAACAGAGAAAAATAACTCAGAACTAACTCACCTATAAAATATTAAGAAATACAAATCAGATGATGTGTTTTAGATCGGATATTTAAGACAAATAAGCAGTGTAGAATAACTCATGTGCTTGTGAATCTCCTTATGCAAAGCCAGTGAAGAACTTAACACATGAGAGACAAGCTACAGCTCACACTGGTTATTTTCAGAGGGAAAAAAGTATAAGAAGTGATGGAGAAGTTACAAGTTGAGTCAGGTGCTTAGAGTATTGCAGGTTTGCTTTAAATTGAACAGGTACAAGAAATATGTTTCTAAATACAAAGGGACGTTAATGCTGTGGTATCATTTTTTAAACTCATATTCTCTTTCAGATTAAAATGTAAATTAAATGAGAGAATATTTTAAATGACATATTGTGTTCTCACTTGGACAAAGAAAAAGGATAACAACTAAGTACAAAATACTCTTTGTTCGATGTTACAGGAAAAGCTAAGCAACAGTTTTCTTGTAGACTGAAATCATTATTCAAACAATAGAATGAATGTTTTCTAGGCCTCAAACATCAGTGTTTATGCTTTATGTTTTAAAAGTCAATTGATGTTTAAACAGTAGGGATGAATATATTCTTTTTGGTAATTATTTATCAAAATTGTCCACAATAATAATAATAATAATAATAATAATAATAATAGTATCAATATTATGGTTGGAAGTCTATTATATATTTTAGTATCTGTTTTGAGAAGGAGTTTTGTTGTTTTTGTTGTTTGGAGGGAGTTTTTTTTTTTTTTTTTGTGCAAACTAACATTCAGGTTAAATTATAATTCTAAATGTTACATGACATCCAGTCCAGTTTTCTAAACATATAAATGTATACAAGGAGTAACAGTTGTTTGGATTTTCTTCTTGCATCTGTGTAAGCAGTTATAGCATCTGATAAGGACTTTAGTGATCTTTTTTGGGCATTAAATCTAACTCCACTGTCCTATCACGACCCTTTTTGAGCAAATCAGTTAAAATGTCAATTTTCTGAAAAAGAGTTTTATGTTGTTGAAGTGGAGGAGATATCCATTCTAAGGCCTATATCTCCCCCGTTTTTCTGTTATGCTAAGTAAGTGCACCCAGTAAAAAATTTTTGTCTACACCAAACTGTCAGCTGTACAGGGAGATCAAAATCACGTCTCTGAACACTGCCTTGTGTAACACGGTCTAATATCTGCTGCAGTGTTTCAGCCCGTTCAGGGGTTATACGAACAGGCTGTGCTGGATCAGTTCCCTTTAACAAAGGTCAAGGTTCATCTAACAGTTAATTGTTCGATTCGCATAGGTGGAAAAAGAATATACAGCATAATAGAACTCTCCCCTAGATAGCCAGCGTCCATCATTCTAGATAAAACAAACAATCCCAACACTGTAGCCGAGAAATGTCTTAAAAGCAAAACTCTCACAGATAATCCATCAATAATGAGTGGTCTCTTTACTCTCGTTGGGACTTTTGTGGGTGAATATTTAGCAAAGTCACTGTCTGCTGCTGTTGCTAGGTCTACTCTGAGGCTCTCGGCGGTTGCGGGCTGAAGGCAGGTTTAGCCGAAGTGGTGATAGCTGCTATCTGTGTCTGGGCGCGGAGAGCTGGTGGCCGGGAAGCAGAACTGCGCCGGGCAGCCGCGGGGCGGGCGGACTCACCGGAGCCCGCTTCCGCACGGGGGGCGGGAGGCCCGTCCTGCCGTCCCCCCCTCGGCTCGGGGACGGGGCGGCTGCGGAGCGGTGCTGGCGGCTGCGGAGCGGGAGGCGGCCGCGCTGCAGCTGCTGAGTCGCCCAGGGCCGGGGCCGGCACGAGCCTCTCCGGCAGGGCGGCTGCGGGCTGTGCGCTGCGGCAGAGCGGCAGAGGGTGCGGGTCCGGAGCGGGAGGAGGCGGAGGCGGTGCAGGGTTTAACACCGGGGCAGGCGGCGCGGACGGCACAGCTGGAATACACGCGGGGGGGCTGCTGCCCGCGGCAGACGCCGATAGCTGCAGGGAGCTGCTTTTTAGAGCAGGAGCTTGTATCGGCGGGGACCCAAACCAGTCTCTGCAACTCCTGTTGCTTTCACGGGCTACGCTAGTCTGCTGGGCAGCTCTTTCCTCTGCCTTGTATTTCAAGAATTCAGCATGCACGACTCGCCATAAATTTCCCAACTCTTTAGCGGTCTTATCCTCATCTATGATTGCACGCCACAGCTTATCTCCGAATATACGCCATTCCGACAACTCATGCACTGTATGCGGATTACGAAAAAACACCTGTGCACACCCATAAGCTAACAACCCAGGAAGTTCTTTCTGTAAATCTATCCCTCTAATCTGACGCCCTCGTAAAAAGTCAGTAAATAAATCATATGCTGCTTGCCTGTCTTTATCCATTTCAACGACGATTGCGCGCTTCTTGCGGCTCTATTCAGGTCCGGCAGCACGTAGCAGCCGGGCTCTCCTTTGAGGTCACCCGGGGCACGAACACCTTCCTTTTTCAGCGGTGTTTTTTGCCGTCCCCAGCCGCGAAAGGACCTGCACTTGACTTTTACGCCTCCGACCGTGGCTAGTCCCGAAGGAACACGTCCGGGGTCACCATTTGTCGTAACGGCGGGAGAGATTTGCTATTCATCGCATATGGTGTGTCGCATCTCTCCCGCCGTTACGACAGTTGGCCAAGTAGAAATTTTCTCAGATTAGAAATACCAATTGCTGCAGGAACAGTGTTTGCCATCATTTTGTATTACATAGTAGGAGCTGTCTTGTTGTGCATTAGACACCTCAGGTGAGAAGGCAATGAAAATGGAAGGTGAAGGTCATGGATTAAATGTGACAAGGCAAAACTGGGTAAGAGTTACTCTCTGTATCACCAGTTCAATAGACAGGCAGCTCCCATGTTTCACAGCTGCATTGCAATAGTCCAGGTGAGGATGTATTTTCCTTGGCTTAGCTGGAACATCTTTTCCTACTTCAAAAAAGTATGGACAGTTCACACATTGACTTACTGGGCATGTTGCTGCATTTTAAGAACATTTTCATTGAGCAGCTTATGAAGTTCCCATCAACATTAGCAGCTCTTTTTAGAAAATAAAAGAAGGGTTTCTTAGAAGTACTGAAAATAAGTTAAAGGCAAGAAGGAAATATTTACTAATGCTTGTTAATTTGGCACTTAGAAATGAACTGGAGTCTTGGAAGGAGAAAATGGCAAAGACAGGTGAAGAGATGAGAAGTACCCTGGATGAAAGAGAAGAAAATGTATGTCCTGTGTCATGCAAATATCTTACAGAACCTGTAGGACAGCATTAAATGTAAAATCTGTGTTGGGATTTTTCTGCAAAGCTCTGCCAGGGGGATGTGATCTCTGCCAGAGGTTTCTTCTCTCTCAGCTGCTGCCAGCTGTGCCATTGTGTGTGCCCATGCTGAGCCCTGGTATTTCAAAAGACAAGCACAGTCACGGGGATCTTCACTCTTTGCTGCAAGTTTCATATTAAAGATTTGGTTCTTTTCAGGCAAACAGAGAACCTGCTTTTCTGATTTTTCATATACCCACACAGTGAGGGATGGGCTCTGGATTAGCTTTTTATATGTAGTGTGAGTTTTAGCTTAAATAGATTCAAACATTTTTACTTTCTTTCTGTTGGTTCAAAGCAACCTGGGGTTTTTAGCAAATTTCAGAATTTCATTGTAACAGTCAAAGATTTACAATTGTCATTTCAGGTAAAGAGTACTGAAAATGAAATTTCAAGAAAGGAAAACCAAAATTCTAGAAAATAATTGGGACAATTCATTTTTTCATGGATGTAGGGAACTTCCTACAAGTGTATTTTTAAATTGTGAAGATATTGGGGTATTTTTCTTCTTCTTTCTTAATTCCATAACCACTAAGGAACTGGTTCACTGCTATAATTAACATCTTGTGGTACTTTATGGCTAAAACTCTGATTATTCTAACATGTCAGCTGGTGTTGCAGTCCCATTGGAACAAACCAGACTGGTGCAAGTGCAGGTTTGAGAACATTTACAGGAATTGCTCACATAGGGAGTCATTTGTAGAACTTACTAATGAATGTCTGAAATCTCTCTTTCAGATGAACAATTTAAAGAAGCAGGTGGAAAATAAAACCAAATGCATTGAAGAGTTGCAGCAGGAGGTGGGTAGAGATTTTAATTTCACAAATACATAAACACATTATATTTTGGGCTGCCTTTTCAGCAGGTTTGTGTCTGCTGTGATATCTTTAGATACACCTATGTAATTTAAAAATTCTCCTTTCTTATCCTAACCCTGAGCAAATTAGGGAGTCATCTCAGGAATCACTTGATTTGTTAAATGCGCCTTAATTTGAAAAGAGCAATTACAAAAATAATATCTTTAATAAACTTCATTTTTCATTTACTGCATAGTGTTATTTTTGTACTTGTAATAAGTATCTCAGTTACCACTAGTAGAAAATAATTCTGCACTGGCACAAACTGTAGTAACTTCACTGTAAAAATAAAGAACTTGTATTTTTTGTCATGACATCTTCACACCTTCTGTCAGCAGCATCTTAGTTGTAATTCCCATTCTGCACCTCATTTGTTATTCCCTGCTCTTGCTCAGGAGGAGCCTTTCTTAAGGTCATGAAGAAACAGTAATTATCACAGAAGTTAGTTGAACATTCATTTGTTTGAAGAATTGTTCTGGAACCTGAGCTGCACAACAGAGAGTTATTTGCCTGATGAAAGCTGGAATTTCTTGATGCAGTTAAACCATTACATAATTCTATTTACTTATTAAGGTACAGTGCTTGTTTTGTTTTATTTCACCAGAATAAGGTGCTGAAAAAGAAACTTACTGCAGAAAGCAAGAAAAGCAATACTTATGAAGGGAAGGTAGGTTTAAATAACATCCTGTAGAAGATGAGGTGAGTGTTTTTAAGTGCCACTGTAAGTAATGATAATACTTGTTCAATACGTTCTGAGCTGCTTTGGGATCTGGGATACAGACTTTGCAGGAATGAGCTCACAGTTTTTAGAAGATGCTTCCATTTGTAATCATTGGGCACTGACTGTTGGACATTTAAGAGATGGATTCACATTGCAATTAATGATGTTTCTAATCTGTTCCTTTTTTTTTTCCTTTTATTGATAGTGGACTGAACAGGGTTCAGCAACCTCATTGTAACAGAAAAGCATTTAAAAGACATATACATATATGTATATATATATTACTTTTTTAAGGCTGTTCTTTAAATGTGTTCTGCAGTGGCAATCCCTCTGATGGGAATATTGTGTCCAGCTTTGGGTACTGCACTTGAAGAAAAGTGGACTTTTTTGAGGATATTCATATGATAACCTTAAAAGGAAAAACTGTAATCAAGATGCACAGCTGGGAGAAAAATGTACCATAAAAGCTGGTAAAATCTGATACAGATTTACAAGAGAGGGAATCAAATCTCCATCTGTATTTGTTTTTTTCTGAGGCATTCACAGCATTTAGGGTGACTGCTTAGGGCAGTCTTCCCCACTGGGCTGTTGCCATTCTTTCTTTGAGTATTTTCCAACTCACTTCAGGCCAAAGTTCAACTCTTTATTAAAAAAAAGCTGAACTTTTAAATAGGAAACACTTTAATCATATACCTGAACAGTAACAGTGTGTTTGTGCTCAAAAACAAGAGGTAAGAAAAAATCATTAACACAGTAATTCCTAAACAAATAACAGCAGCAATTCTGCATTCTCAAAAGGTGAATAAATTGCAGATAGAGATGGAAAATATGAACAAGCAACATAAGGAAGCAGTTGACACCTATCAAAAAGACATAGAAACAAGAAAAGGAAATGAAAATAAACTTCGTGAAGAGGTGAGAGGTGTTAATTTTTACTGCAATTTAATTTTTTAATTTAAAATGTTTTTATGAAGCTTTATTGGCCAGAGTCCTTGCTCTTCCATTTCAGACATGAATGGAATTTGTGTATGCCTGTGAGCAAAGCTTCAGTACATGAGGTGCTTAGGCTGACGTATTTGAATATGTCTTTGAAAATAAGAACTCCATTAAAACTTCTTGCTTTCAAGATATAGTTCAAAGAAATTCCACCCTTGGTATAAAGTCAGCATAGTTAAATTAGATTATAACTTCTCCCATGTTAGTATTTTTCTGCCCACGCTTTTTTTTTGATGGCAATGCTAAGAAATGTTAGGGCAGAGTGCTTGAAATGGCCTTTTGGTTTGAAGTGAACTTGCCTGCCATGGCTGTACCTTTGATCTTGCCCATTTTAACAATCTGCAGAAAGGATGAGGGATTTGAAAGGGATCTGAAAAGCAAATAAAGCCCAAGTGGGACTGCAAACTTTGCACCCACAGGGGAAAGAAGAAATTAAGATTTAAAAGAAATATATGGTTATGTTGATGAATGAAATGCAATTTATTACTGACAGGTAGAAAAGATGAGGTTGCTTTGTGATGAAGCAGCAATGATACAGAGAGAAACTGATGCCAGATGTCAGCACAAGATAACTGAGATGATGGCACTGATGGAAAAGCACAAGGGAAGAGATTTTCCTGCTTGCTGTGGTTTGCAGTGTGTGATACCATGTTAACAGCATGTTTATAACTTGTGATACCACGTTCATGACCTTTCCAAAGCAGAAACAGGCCTGAATCTGGGAAAAGGAAGCTGAACACATGCTGGACTTTGCATCATCTAAAATCAAATTCATTTGAAGATTTTCAAAAGATTCCTATGGGCAGATAAATTCCATTCATCTAAACTTCTGGGATTTTTAGATTTTTTTCAATTCAGGCTTCCTTTGATACCATCTGAGTGCAATATTTTTCAGTATCAGTTTGGCTCTTTCTCTGAGATGCCTTAGTGACTGTCAGCAGTTTAGCCTGACACATTTTAGTTTTCCTTTCTATTCCTCTATTTTGCAATATCTTTAGCAGATACATTAATAAAGATGGCACAGCTGGCTCTTAGTGCTGAGCACATATTGCTGCACAGAAATCAAGCACTCTCTGCCAGTCCACAAAATAATACTTGAATTGAGCATTTTCTGGTTTACAGTTTCTGCAGAAGCATCAATGAATCTTTTCTTTCTGAATCTTAAGAGCCTGGTTTGAAAAAAATGATGTTTTAAGACTGGATAACTCTATAATTGTAACATTTAGTCACATATTTTGAGTTTGCTGTTGGTTTGGTTTTTTTAACCCAGAATGAATATGATAAAATGGTTGAAGAAAAAGATGCAGAGTTAAAAGTCTATAAAATGAAACAGCAAAAGCAGTTCTCATCAGCAAGAGCACTGGTAAGGAGTACTTTCCAATGTTCAGTAACTCAGTGAAGGGGCTGATGTCCTTGTGTAGTGGTTTTATGCTGGCTAAGGGCCAGGCACACACAACAAAAACATTCACTCATTTTTCTCTGCTGTAGTTGAGCAGAGGAGGGGAAAGGAAAATTCAAGTTGAGATAAGGATTAGGAGAAAAACACTTTGAGGGTAAAGCAGATTCAAACTTAAATAGCATCAAAAGTTTTATTATTAATAGAATTAAAAATGGGTAATGAGAATTAAAATAAACCTTTAAAACACCTTTTTTCCCAATCCCTCCCTCTTGCCCCCCAACAGCACAGAGAGACAAAAGATGTGATCTTCAGTCAGTTTGTGACTTCTAAAAATCTTTTTTCAGGTTGCTTAGAGAGTTTCTTTTTCCTGCTGTGCTCTGGGGTCTTTCCCACCAGAGACAGTTCTCTGGGAACTTTTCCAGGGTGGTTTTAATTTTTACCAGTAGCAGTCCCACCCAAGCTGCTGCAGCAGATCTTATTCTGGGCACTAAAAACTCCAAATGTTTCTAGAAATGAATTGGAGTAGCAGTGTGTTTGTGTCTGCTCTTGCAGATAGTGTGTCATGCTCTGACTTCCCACTTGGAATAGGAAACTTTTGTTTTAAATATTTCGATTGTGCCCTCTCAGCCCTGTTCTCCCAAGTGTTTTAAGGTCTTACCTTGAACATTTCTGATCAAGTACCTGTTTCTTATAGTGCTTCAGTCTTTTTAAACAAGCTAAAGCAAAGCTTCAAGTATAGGGCTGAAAAGCAAATAGAATTCTCTTGTGTACCAATGAGTGTCCCTGTTAATTACTGTCTCACTTGGGACTGTTTTCTTTTTTCTGGGCTGTGCATAGTTAACCCTGTCCTTTATTTAATGGTTTGTAGGAAAATGAGCTGTCATGTTTGAAAAGTGAACTGGCCTCCCTTAAGGAACAACTGAAAGCAGAAATTGAAGAGAAGGTGGAGTTTTTTATTCACTGAGCAGTGGGGGTGAGAGGTGTGGCCTGGGCTTGTGCTGTGGGAGGAGTTGGATAAGAAATGAAACTGAACAGAAAAACAGGGACTTTTGAATGCTGGGGTTGTGCTAAACCTGGTCATATATTTGTGTGAACTTTGTAACAGTCTGTGATTATAGATTATATATAAATTAACAACAAAACAAAACTCTCCTTTATTTTAGTTAACTTTAACTAGCTAAAGCAAAAAAGTTCCCTAAACTGTAGGGGTTTTTTCAGTGACTTTTGAATGCTGGGGTTGTGCTAAACCTGGTCCTATTTTTGTGTGAGCTTTGTAACAGTCTGTGATTATAGACTGTGCTCTGTAATTACACCAAGAAGATTTTTAACAACTGAATTCAAAGAAATATTTCCTTGCTGTCACATAACTCTTTTGTAGGAGAATCTTGTAAAAGAGCACTCTCACAGTATGATTCCTGAAAGTGAAAAGAAACACAAGGTAACTTCAACTTTTTAATTGCTTTTAGAATTTGGTAGTGTTCATATGTGTAGAATCAATTGAAGTGCCAAGATAATTTATTTGCATTCAACAAAAGACACTGGAATGCTTTTGACTTCAAACTTTTTAAAGAAAATAAAAATTTATGTTCCTGGGACTCCTAAACCTTGTATAGATCTATACAGTGAATCTACTCATGTAAAAATAGAAAGTCTCCAAGTTATATTCCTAAAATAAAAAAGATAAAAATAAAAAATATCTCCTTCAGTGCAGGAAGCCCCTTGGGCAGTCCAACATTGAAGTTTTGTAGCTCCTAACAGTGAATTTTTCTTGTTGCATTTTTCTGCCTGTATTTCTTACTTCTCTGTAGATGATTTTTTTTTCCCCCTGGGATAAGAAGGGATTTTAAAGGGTCCTACCATTCCATGGAGATATTAGACAGCAGTTTCTGGAAGGGCTCCCACTGTGTAATTTTTCTTGCTCCGTTGTTGATTTTTTTATATCTCTGGAATTGTTTTACTCAGTCTTAAAAGTGTCCATTTGAAAAGGCACTTTTCCTCTATGGAAGAGAACAAAGCTGATCTAGCTGTAAAAATGGTCAAAGTATCAAAGTAGTCCTGACTGCAGAACTTACCCTTCTTCCCTGTCAGGAGTTCACTTGTGGGTTTCATATTGGAGCAATGGAATCCAGCACCACTTTGATGTTATCTGTCTGAAAAAGGACTGCACTGGACCATTCAATGCTTCTCAGTTTAACTTCTAGTGAAAAGACTATTTTAAGTAACACCAATCTTGATATAGCTATCAATCTTTCTCTGAAAGCCTTTCCCTGCAGTTTTGTTTGTTCCCATTTTCTTTGATGTTTGATATGGTCCACATGTAGTGGCTACAGTTCAGAATAACCTGAATTTCTGCAGATAAGCATGAAGAACTGAAATACAATGTGCCATGAAACTCAGCTCTTCCATAGCTTCCCCTTCATTCTCCTCATTTGGCAACAAAAATAATACAAAAAATGCTATTTCCACCCCACCCCACTTTGTTTGGGTCATTGCTTCATGTTTGGATGGAAAGAGAAGAGTTCCACCATTTCTCTCAGGTGAATTCTTGGACACTCAGACTGTAAACTGGCTCCTGAGTTTGGCTTTAGATTCCATTCTTCCCCCATAAAATAAAATCTAAAAATAGAAACGTTTTCTTTCCCAGACATATGCTATCAAGACTCCTCCAATGGATAAGATGCACAGTGGAAGAAGCACAAACCTGCCTTCAGAGCAGAGCAGCAGGAAAAAGCAGAAAGTGCTTGTGCAGCTGGACACTCAGTCAGACAGCTCTGAGCACACTGACCTCCTGGTAAGAGTCAGAGAGCAAATCATGTGCTGAGCACTTCTTTGTGCTCACTGCTGGGTCTGAGAATGAAAACAAACAGTTTGGGCTTCCACATTCAAGCCAATATTTATGTGTATATTTTTAATTGATTGGTTTTTTCTGGAATTGTATGTACATAATTAACATTCTTTTTATTGAACTGTTTTGCCTCATAATGACATCTTAATGTTTTTTATTTTTCATAGTTTAATATCCATAGGGGGAAAGAAAAAGTAGTTTTTAATATAGTGTGAGTAGGTAACTTTTTCATTTATTAGAGCATAGTCTCGGAAGAAGAAATGTTTAAAAATTTGTACAAAGATTATCCACAAGCTTCACAATTACATTCCACAGCACCAAAAAAAGTATGTTAGCCTTTCCTAAGATTAAAGAAAGCAGTTAATCAGATTGTTTACAGAAACTAAAGGATGGCTTTATTTTCCTTCCTGGACCCCAGCTCCATCCAGTGTGAAATCTCCAGGCTCTGCTCTGAAACTCAAAACCATGAGGAGAATGCGCGAGGCGGGCTGGGCTGCGCTCTCCAAAATGGACAGGAAAAGGAAAATTAAAGATGTTGTAAAGTTCTTTGCTTAAAATGCAGAAATACCCAGTGCCCTGGCATTGCTTGCAGGGTTGTTTTTCTCTCAGAGTTAGTGCTTTGTTGCATTTTTCTGTCATACTCAGTGTGTTCAATACTGTGTTCATTCCTTCACACATATGAACTTTATAGATCTATAACTGCAACCCCTGCAGAGCATTTTCCACCTTTCCTCCCTTGTGCTTCAAAATGTTGGGACAAAAATTGGCCAATTTTAAATTTTGAAATAAATAGAACTGCATAGAAAGTTGTTTCAAAGCTGTTTCTGGCATTAGAAAGTCTGGTTTTAAAGAACTTCTGTTCTTTTAAATTTACTCCATTTTTCTTAACACATAAATCATAGTGGAAGAAATGTTGCTGTTCAATGTATGCTCTTTTACCTGAAGTCCTCTTGCTTTTTCCTGCATTTTAATGGCTGTTAGACCTGTCTTTTGAGACTGTTTTGTTTTCAGTATGTTAAAATGGTTTTGAAACTTCTAAAATTGCAGTAGAATTGCTTGTATTTAAAAAGATTTCAGCTTCATAAGGAGTAAAAGATGCACGTTATAAGATTGTGAAAACAATGTTAAGATGCCATTAAATTGTTTATCTGAAATATCAAGTATGGGACTATTTGTTATTGCTTTAAATATTTGAACACAGACAGAAATCACCCACCAGCCTTCCTAGGGACCAGCAGAAGTCCAAGGATAGATTAGAACATCTATTTCTGTATTAATCCTTGATTAATCTTGGTTTCACAACAGCGACAAACCCTACTTCAGAGCCTAGACATAACAAGAAAACTACAAGTACATGTTAAAATATAATGCAAAATCAAAAATCCCAAATGCAGGTGAAGTGGGAAGCAAAATAGATTTGTTTTCTTCTTTTTGTGTAGTCTTAGGGATAGGCCAGTAGTTTGGGTTCCTTATGTTGAGCTGTTGAGCAGCGATGTAAATGAGATTTGTTATTGTACGTAGCTAACAAATATTGTGCAGAGATCTGGAAGAATCTGCTGTGCTTTCCCCATGAGCACTTGAAAGTGAAAAATGGAAGTTTGTACTGCCCACTTCTGGACTCAAACAGTAACTAATCAACTAGAGCCTTGGTATTTCCTAGGGACATGAATCCATGGGATATCACATCATTCTCCTGATCCTGTGAGTGTGTCCTGTGAGGTGCTGTGTAAATCACCTGAAAAAGTACAAAAATATTGCCAGCAACACTGCAGAAAGCTTGCAGGAAATGCAACCAGCAGGGAAGGGTGTAAAATCCCATCTGCCCGTTTCTGTGCCTGATTTTATTTATGGGCTGAGGGTGCCCTGCTTGCTGCCATGGCCACAGTGCACAGCTCCATCTCTCCTGTCTCCTTCTCTGGCCTCAGGCCCAGTTCCTGGGAGCACCCCATGGGGGAGAATCCAGGCAGGGAAAGAGACAAAGAGCCCAAACTCCTGGGCTCAGACTCAGACAGGTCCATGGGGGAAGGAAAAGCTGTGCAAGGAAGCAGAACCAGGAATTCATTCCCTGCTTCCCACGGGCAGGTGGGTGTTCATCCGTGCCCAGGTGAGCAGGGCTCCAGCCCAGGCAATGGTGACCTGGGGACACAAATGCCATCACTGCCAGCATCCCCCCCTTTCTGCTTCTTCCCCCTCTTTCCAGACTGATTCTTCTTCCACATGGTCTGGGAATGCCCTGGGGTCAAGTCAGGTCACTGTCCCAGCTGCGTCTCTGCCCCTTTCTGGTGCTCCCCAAGCCCTCGCTGCCAGGGCAGGATGAGGAACAGGAAAGGCCTCGGCTCTGGGCAGGAACAAAACCCTCCTGGAACCTTCCCTCTGTTTCCAGGCCAAATCCAAGCCCTGCCCCAGAGAAGCCCCTGGAAGGAAGTTCAGTCTCCCCAGCCCAAAGCAGTCCCCAGTGCCCATCCCCAGCACCAGGCACTGCCTTCCCCAGGGCGTCTCCTCTAGGAAAGGGATGGCTCAGCGAGCACCAGGCCGATGGCGATTGCAGCTCGGGGGGAAAACAGGCGGGAGGGGATCCCTGCTTGGAGTTCCAGGGGTGCTTTATGGGCCAACACACCCGAGGGGTCCAGGCACCAAGAACCAAGAACAAAGCAGGGTCCAGGCTTTTATATGGGACAAGGGAGGGGGAGCTTTGGTGTCGCCATGATATTTTCTGAAACTGAGAAGCTGAGAAGCCTCACAGGAAAAGAAAAACAAGAATTACCTGCTGCTGTGGAATGCAACAGGTGCATCTTTGATTGGTCCATGTTAGTTGTTTCTAATTAATGGCCAATCACAGTCAGCTGGCCCGGACTCTCTGAGAGTCATGAGCTTTTGTAATCATTCTTTTCTATTCCCTGCTTGCCTTCTGATGAAATCCTCTCTTCAATTCTTTTAGTATAGTTTTAAGATATCATTTTCTTTTAAGATAATATATATCATCAATAATAAATCAGCCTTCTGAAACATGGAGTCAAGATTCTCGTCTCTTCCCTCGTCCTGGGACCCCCACAAACACCAGCGCACTTTGGGCCTGAGGGCCAATGGGCAGAGGGAACAAGGGTGGTGCAAAGGCGGGACAAAAGGGCAGCAACCAACTGGGATTCAGGGGAGGAGCTGCAGGCAACGGGAACCAATAGGAAAGCGGGAGTGGGGAACATTCTAGAACTGGGGAGGAGAACAAGGATGATGGAACTTGAGTCATCAACATGTAAGGGACACGATGCCACCAGGACACACACCAGGGGACAATGTCACCACACCTGTGGGGACGCTGCCACCAGGACGCCTCCAGTGTCACCCAGCATGGGCCCACATGGCCCCTGTGGGTGACACTGACCCTTGCCCTGTCCCCAGGGGCGGTTGGGGTCCCCTGAGCGCGGTGGCCCTGGGACACCCTGGTGGCTGTCACTCACTCCTGGGCCACTTGTCACCAGCTGAACAAGTTCCCATCCTGCCCTGGTGGGTGGTGACATTTGGCTGGGACACCACAATGGTGGCAGGGGGGACGTGGTGGCAGGAACTGCATCAGGCAGCGCCATGGCAGAGATGAAGGTGCTGGTGGCACTGTGGTGGCACAGGTGGTGGCCTTGATGCTGTCCCAGTTCATGTCCCCATCCATGATCATGTCCTCCCATGTCACCATCCATGGCTGTGTCCCCCCATGTCCCTGTCCACGGCCACTTCCAACTCAGGTCCCCACCCAGGGCTGTGCCCATCCAAGCCTTAGTTCAATGTCTTGATTTTTACCCCAATTTCAGGGCTTTCAAAAGTATGAACAGAAACCTTTGTGTTTGAAGGCAAAACCAAAAGGATTTATGGGTCCCTGCCAGAAGAGCATCCATGTGCTTGGGTGGGTGGGAAGAACCTTTTTTGGAGGGGTTTCCAACCCCACTGTCTCCAAAATCATGGGTTTTGCCCCAGTCTGACCCGATTTGGTTGTAGAAGATGCCTGTGGGGCAGAGAGAATTAAAATGATGGATTGGTATTGGAGAAGACATCCAAGGCCATCCAGTGTTACTTGATGCCACCAGGAAGACGCAAGAAGTGAGATTTTTCTGGGGTCAGAAGTCGACAAATCTGCTCCATGTCGCTATAGGACATGAAACAACACGAGCGCACACACCACTGTTCTCAAGGGGAAAAAAGGGAAGTTTATTTCCAGATTCCAACATTTATAGTTTTCCAAAAGTGACAGTGGATTGGAGGGTGACAGTGCCACCTCTCCAATGACACTGGACAAACCAACAGTCCATCAAATTTCTTCTCCTCCATAAAAGAATGCAAAACAATAAGTTATTTACAGGAAGTGTGTGAGAAAGTTTGCTACAAGAATGTAAACATCAGAAGGCTTAGAAAAATCTTCAAAAGTCAGGGCAACAGCTCTCCACAATTGTTGTTCTTCTATTATTTCTAGAGTGACATATTGTTGTTATTAGATTTCTAAAGTCCATACCTCTTGGGTGTATTCTCATGGCTGCAGATCTTCGCTGCATGGACTCCTTCTTCTGCACACTGCTCTCTCTCAGATCAAGGCTCCTCCAAGGCTCTCCCTGACTGCCTTACCCACCCCCTTTTATCCTGGTCATCTTCATTGGTTACAGCTGCAGCCCAATTAAGGACATCACAGCTGCAGCCCATCAAGGGCAAGCAGGACCTCTGGGGCAAAGCCTCTATACAGATATTTAAATACATATCCTCTACTATACACAATGGATTTCTGATGTTGGTCTGTGGGTGTGTCCAGGTGCTCACGGGGAGCCAGGAGGCAGCCAGGTGTCTTCCTAACACAAATCAGCAGCACCACGGATCACCAGGGCTCTGCCCAACGGGGTCACCGGGGATCATCCAGTGCTGATCCTCCAATGAGGGATGGAGCTGTGGAGCTGGAGCAGCACACAAAGCTCTTCCCGCCCTGGGAGCACTCCCACAGCTTCCCTCAGTGCTGGATGAAGCGGTCCAGCTGGAGAAAGATTGATTGATTGTCCTTCTCGGACGTCCCGGCCGGCTGTCCAGCACCGCTAGCAGTAGGGGGGCACTATCCTGATCTCCGTGGTTCGGGACAGCACCTAAGGCAAACGCTCTGTGCCGTGACAGCAGTGTTACCTTGTGGCAGGACGTGGCTTGGCTTATGGCTACAGTCAGCAGAAATGAGAGAGCGCTCTCCAGCTGTGGTGAATCCAGGTTTATTGGGTCCCAGGGGAAACCGACAACCAAAGAGAGCAAGGGGGAAGTTGCAACAGCTCATAAGGAGGGAGGGACACAGGGGAGGAGTCAGTCCTTGGACAAATAGGGTTTCAGAGGGGAGTGGGATACAAAAGATTGACTTAGGGAAAACCCCAATGGGGATAACTTGAGGGTGGGGCCCCGGCCCCTGAGCCAATCACTCGACGCTCTAGCTGAAAGTTTCTAGAGAGTTCTAGAGAGAAGGGTGGGAGCGCCGAGTGACCGACAGGGCACTGGGGAGGGATTTGAGAAAGGGTACATTAATCTCCAAGGCAACTGGGGAGGAGTTGGGATAACTGGCAGCATAAAGGAGGAAAGGGAGAACCAGGGCAGAACCATTGCATGATAGGGGGAACAGAACAGTCCAACTTATACAGACAACACAACAGCTGGATGCATTGGTGTTGGGTCAAGGCTGACCTCTGGGAGAAGCTCTTCCCACAGCAGGCACACTCATAGGGCCTCTCCCCGCTGTGGATGCGCTGGTGGGCACTCAGGTGGGCGCTCGTCCTGAAGCTCTTCCCACACTCCCCACACTCGTAGGGCCGTTCCCCCGTGTGGCTCCTCTGGTGGGCAGTCACTTCATAGCTGGTCTTGAAGCTCTTCCCACACCTGGGACACTCGTAGGGCCTCTCCCCGGAGTGGATGAGCTGGTGCCTGAGGAGGCTGCACTTGTCCCTGAAGCCCTTCCCGCAGTCGGGGCAGCGGAAGGGCCTCTCCTCTGTGTGAGTGCGCTGGTGATGGATGAGATTGGAGCTGATCTGAAACCTCTTGCTGCATTCATCACACTCGTAGGGCTGTTCCCCGCGTGGCTCCTCTGGTGGAAAATCAGGCTGGATCTGGCTCTGAAGCTCTTCCCACACTCAGGACATCCGTAGGGCCTCTCACGGTGTGGACGCGCTGGTGGCGGATCAGGTTGGAGTTGTGGCTGAAGCTTTTCCCACATTGCCCACACTCATAGGGCCTCTCCCTGGTGTGGATTCCCATGTGGGAGTTCAGGCGGGAGCTCCACCTGAAGCTCTTCCCACACTGCCCACACTCATAGGGCCATTCCTCTGTGTGGATTCTCCAATGGTTGATCAGGGACGATCTCCACCTGAAGCTCTCCCCACATTCTGAGCACTTGTGGGGCTTCTCCCCATCCTGAAGCTGCTCAGGGACCCCCAACTCTGACCTGTGGTCACCTTCTGGACCCAAGGTGGGTCTTTCCTCCTCGGATCCCCGTGATCTGCGTTTGCAGCCCCTCCTTGTGTGGGATCTCCGGGACTTTTCCTCCCCGTTGGATTCCTGTGCCCTGGAGCCACTCCAAACGGCCTCAGCCACCAGGTTCTGCTGTGGGGATTTGTCCTCCCTGCTCTCCATGCTCAGCTCCTTCCCTGGGGGAGGAAGGACAAGGAGAGGATGGGATTGCCTCCGTGCCACAGGGAAGGGGAAGGAGATCCCCCCAGTGCATCCCTGGCTGGGCAGCATCAGCAGTGGGGCTGTCCTGCAGCCGGGGGCCGTGCTGGGCTGGGAGATGGAGCAGGACAGAGGGGGAAAGGGGCACTGACTTCCTCCTCACCTGTCTGGGTGTCCTGGGGCATCTTCTTCCTCCTCGCAGCCTCCTCCTCCACCTGGCCAAGGTTTGGGAATGGGAAATCCTGGTTTGGGGGGCAAAACAAGGGCTGAGCGTGTCGGGTTTGATGGTCCCGGTGCCCAAGTGCAGCTGGAGAAGTCAGCGCCCCTTTCAGCCTCGGGGGGCCCGGACCCCGCTCATCCCCAGCCTCCCCCACCCCTCCAGGCTGCCGGGGGTCCCTCTGCACCGGGATCGCCCCTCTCCGCCATGGATTTGGGGCGACTCCCCCTCCCCGCTCACCTGCGGCTTCCGGAGGGGGCGGAACCGGGGCAGCCGCGGCCCGAGCGGGGGAACCGCGTGGGGTTGGTGCTGCGGCTCCTCCTCCCGCTGCTCCTCTTCCTCCTCCTCTGGCCCTCCTCTTCCTCTTCTTCCCGCTCCTCTCTCTCTCTCTTTCCCTTTCCTTTTCCTCCTCCTCTGTCCCTCCTCTCCCTCCCGCTCCTCCTCCGCTCCCAGCCCGGCCCGGGCAGTGCCGGCACCCAAAAGCAGCCGCGCTCTGCCCTGGGGGGTTCCAAAGCGGCCCCGCCACGCCCGGCACTGGGAGCGATACTGGGAGCACTGGGAACGATGGTGAGAGCAGCGGGCGGGAACTGGGAGCGCTCTCCCTGCCGGTCCCGCTCTTACTGGGAGCACTGGGAACGATGGTGAGAGCAGCGGGCGGGAACTGGGAGCGCTCTCCCTGCCGGTCCCGCTCTTACTGGGAGCACTGGGAGGGAACTGGGAGCAAACAGCGCCCGGACGTGGCTGCAGCCGGCGGGGGCGGGGCCGAATCTGAGGGCGTGGTTATGCAAATCCGGGAGCGATCGCGCGCTGGGATTGGTGGGCGGGAGCAGGGCGGGATTTGCGCGGTCACGTGAGGGCCGAGGGGAGCCGGAGCGATGGCGGCGGCATCCGGGGAGAGGGAAGCGGGAATGGGGAATGGGGAATGGGGACAGGGGACAGGGAATGGGAATGGGGGCCGGGAATGGGGAATAGGAATGGGAATGAGGAATGGGAACGGGGACAGGGACAGGGAATGGAGGATGGGGACAGGGAATGGGGAATGGAATGGGGACAGGGAATGGGAATGGGGACAGGGAATGGGAATGAGGAATGGGAACGGGGACAGGGACAGGGAATGGGGAATGGGGACAGGGAATGGGGTCCATACCGGGAATGGAGCAGGACGGGACTGGGAGTGGGGTGACACGGGAATGGGTGGAGGAAAGGGGAGTGACAGCAGGGAGGGGGGTATCCGCTACAGGGGACACCAGGAAGCGGGACAAGGGGACACAGGGACAGTTCCAGGCCGGGAGGTCCTTGATCAGCAGCCCCAGAATCTCCACCAGCATCTTCCAAAGCACCCGGAGCCACTCGGCCTCGTGTCCCCAAAGCCCTGAGCAAGCCCCAAGTCCTTCCCAGGAACTCTCAGCTCCCTCGGACCCAGCATCCCCCACACCTCTGGAACAGCTCCCCACTTCTCTAGCCCCATCTTAGTTCAACATCTTTATTTTTACTCAGGTTTTGGGTGTTTGGAAAGAATGAAGAAATGTGAAAAGAAGACCCAGGCCATGAGGAGCCAGGAGGATGTGGAGCCCCCAGCCAGGTGTCTTCCCACCAGGGATCACCGGCACCATGGATCACCGGGGCTCTGCCCACCGGGGTCACTGGGGATCATCCAGCACGGATCCTCTCGTGGGGATGGAGCTGGAGCAGCGCACGGAGCTCTTCCCACACTGGGGGCACTGGCAGGGCTTCCCTCAGTGCTGGCTGCGTTGGTGTTGGGTCAAGGCTGACCTCTGGGAGAAGCTCTTCCCACACCTGGTACACTTGTAGGGGCTGTGACATCCCAGGAACAGGGCTGGGATGGGCTCTGGTGCCTGGGACATCCCCAGCAGCAGCGGGGCTGGGATGGGCTCTGGTGCCTGGGACATCCCCAGCAGCAGCGGGGCTGGGATGGGCTCTGGTGCCTGGGACATCCCCAGCAGCAGCAGGGCTGGCTGTGATGCTCTCCAGTGCCTGGGCCGTGCCCAGGGGTGCTGCTGGCTGGGGTTGGGTTGGTGCCTGTGCAGTGCCCAGGGCAGGGTCACAGCGGGGCAGCTCTCAGTGTCCCCAGCAGGCCACGCTGTCCAGGGCAGCCGTGCCAGCGCTCACTGCGCACTCGGGGCAGGCTGGGCTGGACGGGGCTCGGGGCACAAACGCCGCCCCCGGGGCTGGGCTCTGCCCCTGCCTCTGGGGCCCAGCCCCTGCTGGCAGCGCCTTGGGCAGGGCACGGGGCTGCTGCTGGCCCAGGGGGACAGGCCTTGCCCCCTGCCAGCTGCCCGGGCCCCTCGGGTGCCTGTGCCACAGCCCTGTGCCTCCTGTCCCCGCTACTCCCTGCCACCTCCACTCCCTCCATCAAAGCCCCACTCAACCTCTGCACTGTGACCTCTGGAAAGAACAAAAGAACAGGAAAGAAAGAATGAGAGAGAAAAAGGAAAAAGGCAAGGCAAGGAAAGGAACGGGAAAGGAAAGGAAAGAAAAGGAAAGAGGAAAGGAAAAAAAGTAAAAAGAAAAGAGAAACATGTAGCCATTTGGCCCTGCCTGGATGCCAGGCACCCACCAAAGCTGCTCTCTCACTCCCCTCCAGAGATGGACAGGAGAAAAAACAGAATGAAGGCTTCATGGCTTGAGTTAAGGACTGGGACAGATCATTCAGCAAATGCCATCATAGGCAAAACATTTTTGAAATTACAGGTATTAATTGAATTTATTTCTATCCAGATCAGGGCAGGATAGTGGGAAGTAAAATAAAGCTTCACAAACACCTTCTGCCTGTTCCTCCCTCCTTCCCAGCTCTGCTCCTCCCCCAGTGGTGCAGGCAGACAGGCACTGGGGGCTCTGCTCCGTTCATCACCCGTTGTTTCTCTGCTGCTCAGGGAGAGGAGTCGTTCCCCTGCTGTGCCAGGGGTCCCTCCTGAGACACTTCTCCATGAACTTCTGCAGGGTGGGTGTGACCGTGGTCACAAGGGTTTTCAGGATGAAGAAGAGACGAGAGTGTTGACTCTATGATCAGAAGGCTTGATTTATTATTTTATGATATATGTTACATTAGACTATACTAAAAGGTAATAGAAAGGAAAGGTTTCTTCAGAAGCTAGCTAAGCTTAGACAAGAATGAATAACAAAGATCTGTGTCTCAGACAGAGCAAGAGCCAGCTCTGCCATGAGTGGTCAGTAAATCCAAACACCCACAGGAGACCAATCACGGGTCTACCTGTTGCATTCCATAGCAGCAGATAACCATTGTTTACTTTAGTTACTGAAACTGCAGCTCCTCACAAGGAAAAATCCTAAGAAAGGATTTTTCATGAAAGATGTCTGCGACAGGTGAGTTCATCTCACGGACAGCAGCTCTTCACAAACTGCTGCAGCTGCCTCACTCTCCCAGGGGCTCACAAGTCCTGCCAGGACCCTGCTCCAGCGTGGGCTCCTCTCTCCACGGCTTTGCAGGTCCCTGCTGGGTCCCTGCTCCAGCACAGGTTTCTCATGGGGTCCCAGCCCCTGCTCAGGCACCCCCTGCTCCAGCACGGGCTCCTCCAGGCGCTGCAGGTGCATCTCTGCTCTCCGGGCCCTCCATGGGCTGCAGGGGCCCAGCTGCCTCCCCAGGGGCTGCCCAGGGAATCTCAGGGCAATCAGCTCCAGCCCCTGGAGCAGCTCCTGCCCCTCCTCCTGCCCTGCCCTGGGGTGTGCAGAGTTGTTCCTCTCACGTGTTCTCACCCTGCTCTTCCCTGCTCACAGTTACACCTACACCATCACCCATTTTCCTAAATCTCTTGCCCCAAAGGTGTTACCACCATTTCCAACTGGCCCAGCCTTGGCCAGCGGCCGGTGCATCCTGGAGCTGGCTGGAATTGACTCTGTGGGACACAGAGGAGCAGCTGCTTCCAGCAGCCTCTCACAGAAGGTGCTCCTCGAGCTCCCCTTACCAAAACCTGGCCATGCAAACCAAGTATAAGCATGGTAGGGTTTTTATTACCATTATTAATTCTTCTTTTTGCTATTGTCACTATTATTGCCCCTGTGATGTCACACTTTCCCTGTGATGTCATGCTGCCCCTGTGATGTCACAGAGCCAACTCTATGTCACCTTGTGATGTCATACAGCAGTGCTGTGAAATCACAGAAGACTGATATCCCAAAGTCATCCTGTCATGTCACAATCAGTTTTGTGATGTCACAGCCTGCTCTATGATGTCACACAGCCACCAGGTGATGTCACAACCCACTCTCTGATGCCACACAGCCACCCTCTGTGATGGCAGACTCTGCTCTATGGCCTCATAATATGCTCTGTGATGTCACAGCCAGCTCTGTGATGTCACCACCCCCCTCAGTGATGTCACAAAACCCTCAAAAACTCAGTTCTAATAAAACACTGAAGTTTCTTGTACTTTGAAGAGATCCCTGTCAGGGACACAGCTGAGAAAGTGTCCCCAGGTTCCAGCTAGAGCAGAACACTGCAGGCAGTGATGCCAGGTGGGCACAAGCAAGGCAAAGGTGTCTCATGTGCTGAGCACACCTGGATGTGTTTCAGGAATGAAAAGGGCCAAGGCCTGAGCCCCAGGGCCTGGCCAGGCAGATCCTGTCCCTCCCTCCTGGCTCAGGGCTCTTCCCAGGATGGGCACTGGCATGTGGGGATGTGCAATGCCAGGGGCAGGAGCGTGGGGCGGCCCCTGCCAGGCTGCTGAGCAGGGACAAGGAGGCCATGAGGCCCCAGGCCTGCAAGGGTCACTTGTCCCCTCCTGGCCCCAGGCCCAGCAGCCATGGCCAAAGTGCTGCCCAAGCTGGCTCTGGCAGGGCTGTCTTGCAGCTGCTGCCCATCCCTGTGCCCTGTGCAGCCCAGGCTGTCCCACGGTGTCCCTGCCCTGGCCTCTGTCCCTGCAGGCTGTGGGCATCCCCCGGCTGCCCCACCTGGCTGGGCCCTTCCTTTGCTGACAGCTCTGCCTGGCCACTGCATGGTGTTTGCAGGGATTGAGCAATTAGGGCAAAGCTGTATCGCACTGTCTGTAAGGGGAGGAGTTCCTTAATAAGTACAGTAGGATATGATATAATATAGTAGAATAAAGCCATGGATCAGCCTTCTGCAATCATGGAGACAATGCTAATTATGACCTGGCTGGGAGCCTGCAACAACAGGCAAACACTGCAGTACTGATAAACAGAGGTACAGCCAGGGGAGGGAGGCAGGTGGAAAAGGCTTTGTGCTGTCCCTGCTCTGAGGGGATGCTCAGCATGGCCTGAAGGTCTGCATATAGGAGAAAACAAGGAACACAGAATAGCCAAATGATAAACAGGCACGAACAGCAAGAAGCCGAAGTTCCCTGGGGTTGGAAGTTGAGGATCTGGGGGATTTCACAGAAGAACTGGCCCGGGGCATTGCCATGGCACAGGGGCAGGCAAAATGTATTGGCCATGTGCAGCAGAGCAGTGAGAAAGCCCCTGGCCCAGGCAGCTGCTGCCATGTGGGCACAAGCTCTGCTGCCCAGGAGGGTCCCATGGTGCAGGGCTTTGCAGATGGACACGTAGCAGTCGGAGCACGTGAGGGTCAGGAATGAAAGCTCTGCTGTGATAAAGAACAAAAAGAAAAAGTCCTGTGCAGCACATGCTGAGTAGGAGATGGTGCTGGTGTCCCAGAGGGAATTGTGCATGGCTCTGGGCACAGTGGTGCAGATGGAGCCCAGGTCAGTGAGGGCCAGGCTGAGCAGCAAGAAGAACATGGGTGTGTGCAGGTGGTGGCCGCAGGCTACGGCGCTGATGATGAGGCCGTTGCCCAGGAGGGCAGCCAGGGAGATGCCCAGCAAGAGGCAGAAGTGCAGGAGCTGCAGCTGCCCCGGCTCTGCCAATGCCAGCAGGAGGAAGTGGCTGATGCAGCTGCTGTTGGACATTTGCTGTGGCTGCACGTGGGCACCTGTTCATGGAGAAAAGGACAGTGAAGGGTTAGAGGAGATACCTGTAACCAAAATCAAAGCCACTTCCCACACACCCTCCTTTGTAACACACACGGACCTGCTCTTGTGTTTCAGAGTTCTGATGTTTTCTTTTTAAGCTCCTTCCATGGACTTCCTGGTATTCCTGGATATCAGAAACCCTGAGCATTTCTGCTGCCCTCTGGTAGAACAGAGTGATTTCCCTGAGGCAAGATAATGAGTGCAGACTGGGGGCAGATGATCTGTCACTTCATTCTGTTTGCAGTTCCTCTGGGCTTTCACTTTTCTCAGCTGGAGGATGTTCACACTCCCACGTTCCTCTTACAGACGCCCAGGTACTGTGAGAGCAGATGGATCCAGCAGAGCCCAGCTCCACTTTTGTTGCCAAGGGCTCACGTTGCTCATTCCACCAACCCAGCAGCATTTTCAGTGTCACAACACCTCTGCCTTTGCCCATGGATGTTATCACTCAGAGATGCTCCAGGACAGGTTTGCACGCTGGGGTGAAGCTCCCAGCCTGGACTGAAATGTCAGAGGGACTTGCACGTGTCCTTCTGCTGGCATTGGCTGAAGGGAGATGCAGCTCCTTCCCTGGCTGCCCTGACAGCATTGCCCAGAGCCGGGCCCTGGGGACAGCGTCACCCTGAGCCAGCTGTGCCCCTCCAGAGCCCCCAGGGCCGGGCAGCTGCTCCCAGCCCTGTGCTCTGCAGAGGGAACTGGGCCCGGGGCTGCAGAGCTGCCCCACGGCTCTGCTGCAGCTCTGCCTGCACAGGAGGGGCTGCACACCTTGGAGCCCCGGGCCTGAGGGCAGAGGCTTGGCTGGGGCACAGGAGGGAGGGGGCTTGTTCAGAGGGAGGGGCTGCACTGCAGGGGATCCTGTGCACATCTCTCAACTCTCCCTGCCACAGCATTGCTGGGTTCTGTTTTCTCTCCTTCCCTGATCTTCTCTCTGCTTCCTGGAGATTTTCCTCCTGCAGGGGTTTCCCTGTGCCTGATCTCTCTGTGCCAGCACTCACAGAGCCCAAAGCTCTGTACACTCTCCTTGGCCTGACAGAACCCTGCCTGTTTGCAGGGCACTGCCTGGGGGCAGCTTCTCTTTGCAGCTTGGAGAAAGGACAGCTCAGACTGAGCCTGATGGCTCCAGCAAAGCTGCTGCTGCTGCTGTCCATGGGCACAGTGGCTGAAGGCACATTAGGGATCTCCTGTGAACCTGCTGGTCACTAGAAGGAACAGTTTGGTGGTCTCAGGCACCACTTGCCAAAATTCATAACTAATAATTCATAATCATCCTTTAATATTTATCCTCCCTCCCTGCCACTCTCCAGTAGTAGGAATCTGAAGACAAAGTCTTAGGAAATTGCCTAATTTCAATCAAAATCCTTGTCTTGGAAATATTCTGAGACTGATCAGCATGTGAGAGCTTCATGAGCATTTCAGCTCCCCTGCAGCAGAAATGCTCAGAGATGCACTCGCAGAGTCTGCAGGCATTGGGATGTTGCAGCTTTAGGAGATCAGTGCAGGAGCTGCAGCTGCATTGTCCTGCAGCCAGAGGTTGCTGTGCCAAGGGCTGGCAGTGATTGTGCCCCAGGCACTTGCCAGCCCCTTCCCAGCCCTGCCTGCTTGAAGCTCTCTGTGCCTCTGTGCTGTGCCCGGGCTGGCTGCAGGCAGTGCCCCAGCCCTGCTGGGCTGTGCACAGGAGCTGCTCCTGCCCAGAGCTGTCTCTCTGCAGCTCTGCTGCCCTTGCCAGGAGCTGCCTCTGGGCCAGGAGCCCGGCCCAGCTCAGCAGCACAGACACAGCACAAGGACTTTAGGAGCCTCTGGGCCTTTGTGCTCAGGCCCTGAACATCAGGCCCTGAGAGGGAGCTGAAGAAGCCTCTGCAGAACTCCAAGGCAGAATCCAACTCCAAAGTTTCCGGGACTTGTAGTGGCTCCCACTGAGGGACACGACAGAGAAAGTGTCCCCAGGCCCCAGGCAGAGCAGAGAACTGGAGGCACTGATGGCAGCTGGGGACAAAGAGAAGCCAAGGCTTGGTGCCCTGGGGCACAGCAGGGTCTGTGCCAGCAAGGGCTGGGAGGAGACACCTTGTGCTGAGGCCCTGGGGCCTCCTGGCCCAGCCCCAGCCAGGCTGGGCACCTGCCAGCCCCTTGTCCTGCCCTCTGCATCCCCCCCTAGCCCACATCCCAGGGGCCTCAAGGATCTGCTGCAAGGAGTCCCTGGGGAGCCTTGCTCAGCAATGGCCCTGGCGGCTCCTGAATGCTCCCTGCAGGGGCTGCAGCTTTTTCAAAGGACTTGGGGTTTGCCTTTGGCCTTGCAGTCTCTGAGAGCTTTGTGCAATCATGGCCTCCAATTACCTGCTGTAATTAGTCCCTGCAGAGGCTCTGTCAGTAACACCACTCAGTGGGGCTCATGAATGCTTCAAGGTACTTCAGTTCTTTTAAGGTACTTGGTGTTTCCCTTTGGATCCAGACTCTGGGAGAGCTTTGTGCAATCATGGCCCCAATTATCTGCGTTAATGAGTCCCTGGAGAGCTTTGTACTGACACTCAGTGGGGCTCATTCATGCTCTGAGACACTCAAGGTTTTGAAGGTACTTTGGATTTTCCTTTCCACACTGAGTGTCTGAGAGGTTTTTGTGCCATCCTGGCCACCAATTCTCTCCTCCAAGGAGTCCATGAGGAGCCTGTGTTGGACAGGGACCTGAGTGGGAGCCATGAATGCCTGGAGACACTTTGGGTGTTTCCTCTGACTCTGACTCCAGGCAAGGTTTGTGCAATCTCCTCCCAGGCCCTTTGGTTCAAGGGCTCAGCTCCAAATGCCCAGTGAGGCTCATGAGGATCAAGCAAGTCCTGACAAACCATGGCTCTGCCTTGATTTCCCTCTGCTCCTGTGCAGTTCATTAGGAGGGTTTCCTTTGACAGTTATGGAGAAATAGCTCAAAGAGCTTCTAGGAAATATGTATTCCTATTTGAAAGGGTGTCTTTTATTGCTGTTCCCATTACACAAGAGGTGACTGCAGCATTCGGTGGCTGCTATTGATGCAGGGACTGTCCTAAGGAGGTCTGGCCTGCTCAGAGAAGCTGTGCCTTGAGCTCTGAGCCAGTGTGGACAACCTTGCTCCACATTCCCCAAGCCCATGGTGTCTCTCCTCCCTCACCTGGGAGCTGCTTTGCTTGGAGAAGTGGCTGCACTCAGGCAAAGAGGGATTTTCCTTCTTTGAGTTTTGAAGCCATCTAAACCTCCTGAGTTTCCCCATTGCAAGCAGACATCCTCCTCAAGTGTGTGCCAAGCCCAAGGTGGCACCAAGAGCACTCCAGCCCTGCCCTGGGCCAGCTGTGAGGGTGGATCATCATCCCAACAGGCAGTGGGCCATTGCAAGGGGCTGCTGCCATGGACACTGCAGGGACCCCAGTGCTGGGTTTGGGTGCCATGGCAACCGCCATCAGTTCAGGTTTCCTTGGAAAGCAGCCCCAGGAGCCATTTCTGCAGCCAGGCTCCATGGCCCCTTGCCTGCAGAGCTGCTGCTGCCCTGGGCTGCCATGGACACCCTGAGGACAAAGCGGTGCCAGGGCTGTTCCAGGTACAATTGCAGTGACACTGGTTGGTGCCAGCAGGTGCCATGGCAACGGCCACGGGGACCCGTTCCTTGGTTTGGTGCCATGGCAAGCAATGCCCGGAGCCGTTGTGATGGTTGGTGGGCATGGAAAGCTGGCCTGGGCCCCTTGCTCAGGGCTGGTGTCAGTGCCCAGAGCCAGAGGGGATCCCTTGCTGGGGGCTGTGCCATGGCCACCTGCCCTGTGCCGCGCTGGCCGCTCGGGCACCAGGAACCAGCAGCCAAGGGCACTGCCAGGGCCAAAGGCCAGGTCAGCCAGACAGAAAGGGGCAGGGCTGGGCACTGTTTCCATGGCAAGCGGCACTGGGGGGGACACCTGGGGCACCTGGCCTGGCAGTTGCCATGGAAAGCCCTGGCAGGCACTGAGGGCACAGCCCCTGGCACTGAGACACTGCTGGGCCGGGTGCTGAGCACAGCGCTGAGCACGCAGAGATGGTTTTGTTCTTGCTGAGCTGCATCACAGCCAAGGCCTGTCCTGCCCCTCGTCCAGCCACGCTGGGGAGGGGCTGGGGCTGCGGGGGAGCTTGGCAGGGGACACAGCCAGGACAGGTGACCCCAACTGACCCCGGGCACAGCCCAGACCAGAGCACATCATGCTCAGGCTATGAAGGGGGGAACAAGGAGCAAGGGGGGAATTTTGGAGGGAGGCTTTTTGCCTTCCCAGCTAACACTTAGGCAAGAGGGGGCCCTGTTTCACCAGTGGGCAGGGTCACTACCAAAGACACAGACACCAACTGAAGGAATTGTGGCATTTATATCATGCACAGCTGCAAAGCATTACAAAAGGATAAGCTCAGCAAAGCACATCATCATTAGCAAAGAATTACAAAAGGATAAGCTCAGCAATCCATCAGAACTCATCCTTACATTTTGATGACTAACCCCTTGGTCAAACACTAGAGGTGTTTGTGGCAGACAAAGATTCTGGCTGACTATCAAGGTACACCTTACAGACATCAGTAGTAATTCAGTGACACCGTTCTTCATTCTTTTTTCTCAATCTCCTTGGAGTTAGGAACAAGAATTCTGTTGTCCATGGAGCTGGCACCTTTTTAATTCCAGAATAATGCCCCCAGGCCCTTTGCTGTTCAGCTTTACCATGTTGTCTGGGGCTAACAAGGCTTGGGGGGGCCCTTTCCCCTCTGGCTGGAAGGGGCCGGGTCCCAGTCCCTGAGGGGCACCCAGGCTCCTGGATGCAATTCCTGTGCAAGTCCCTCAGTGTCACAGCAGCCTTCCCATGGAGCCCCGTGGATCAGAGCATTTGCCAAAGGGGCCCTTGGGGCAAACAGGGAGATTTGGTCTGGCAGCATGTGTAAAACAATATCCTGTCAGATCTACTTGCTCTCACACACAGTCCTTGGCTGCAGGGACACATTCCCATTGCTCCTGCCCAGCTTTCAGGACTCAGAGTTGTCTTTCCCAGGAGCTGCTCCTTCAGCTGCCTCGGGAGGGCCATTTGGCCTCCGGACCCACACTCTGGCTCCATTATTAGGACTGCTGCATCCAAACCCTTTATCTCCACAAACGGTGGTGATTGGAGCTGGAGCTCCTTTTTTCACAATCGTTCCTAAAATTGCAATATCAATAATTGTTCTACCCTGTCATGGTGTTGAATAATCCAATCCTGGTCACTATTGTTTCACAGAACTACTATAATTTCTCCTGGATATTCTGCATCAATTCCTCCTGCCATGACATGAACACTTTGCAAGGCCAAGCTCCAAGGGAGCAGTTACCAAAGCAAAGTGTCCTGGAGGAATCTGAATTCCTGTTTCAGTATTGATAGCTCTCATTTGCTTTGAATTCATCCTCATAAATTCCAATGCATGAAGGCCCAGCCCTGCAGCCTCTGGGCTGGCCCTGCCAGGGGCCATCACAGCCAGAACAATTTCCCAGGCAGTCCAAGTCTCACTGCCCATGGTTGGATTTGCAAACTGGGGGCAGCCGTGCACAGCCAGGGGGTTTCCATTTCCCCCGGGGGCCATTGTTCAGGGCATGGAGCACATCTGGGAGATGGGTTCTCCATGGGCAAAGGTTCCCATCTCCTCATTTTATCAACTGCTCTTTTAACAACCCCTTCACCCGTTCAACCAATCCTGAAGCTTGTGCATAGTCAGGTACATGAAAAACCCTATAGGCTTCATCCCTGTATTTTTCACAGCAACAGACAAAGCACTCTGCATCACAGTATCAGCAAACCCTGGGAAAATAGCCAATTTCCTCCCTTCCTCCTTTTTACATTGTATACAATCTCACAAAGTTGACCACTGACAGTAGGGCCCTGGCCAATCCTGTTCTGTAGGGTATTTAGAGTTACATCCCTGAGCAGCCAAAGCTACCAAATTAGTATTGTCAGCACTATTTCACATTATTATTATTTCATATGTAGATATACATATTGATATACATATAGACAGATAGATACAGACATATATATATAATATATATATATACAAATACATATGTACATATATTAAGGTCTTATTATACAATAAATACATATAGTTATTTAGTATATTGATATTTCACTGGTACAAATGCAGCTGAGCTCAAGATTAAAACCTTCTGCTCTTGCTCCATGTGGGAGCATTCCAACAATAATTGTTCCTTCTGAAGGTGCTGTTTCCAATGGACTCTTAACAAATTCATCTTTGTCTGCCCAAACCCACAAGTTCTTTTCCTTTTCCATGTGCAGTTTTTGGATGCATTTGAAGACATCCAGGGCTGCAGCTTCTTTTACCCGACTGCCCCACTGCTCCCACGGGGCTCCCACCTCAGCCCACTCCAGAGCCAGGGAACTCCAGGGAAGGGCTTCCCATCTGGGAATTTCTGATGGCACTGATGCCTCACATTGACATTGAACAAGTGACATTTGGTTGGGATCTGGCCAGACTGGGCCAGTTTGGTTTGACCAGTGGCCAAAGTCAGCACCAAAGACACAGACTCCAGCTGAAGGAATCAGTGTCATTTCCTGCAGTTCAGAGCAGCAAAGAATCACAAAAGGAGCAGCTCAGCAATGCACCCAATCATCCCCACCAAAGATTGCCTGCAGTGATTAAGAAAGATGCAGCAGCATTTCCCCTCAGCCTTTCCCATCCCCCAGATGCACACAGCAGCTGGGGAAGCTGTCACAGCCAAGGGCTGCAGAGCCACTCCTGGGCACTGGCAATTCCTGCAGGTGCCTCCAGCCCCAGCTGAGGCTCCAGGCCCGCTGGGAGAGGGCCCAGCTCTGACAGTGCTGCATGAACAAACTGACAGCACTGCTAGTGTGCCAACATCTGCTTTCATCCTCCTCTTGGCTCCCTACCAAAGCCTGGCCAGGCCTCAAGGAGGAACCAAGGCAGCTGACTTTGATCCTTCAGCCCCACACAAGGCCAGATGTCAGATTTCATGGCCTTGTCTGGCTTCTCAATACACAAAGGTCCATCCATGTTTCACTAAGGAGTGGCTACATCTATCACAGTGCTAATGACCATGCAGATCTCATCAGGGAGCAGATACAAAGATAACCTTTGCTTGGAAGGTTCCTCCAGAGGCCACCTTTGGCTCAGGGCCTGCTGTCCAGGCCTCACTCAGGGCTGCTGTGCAGGCCTTGGCACTTCAGGGACGTGCTTTAGTGCTGGGCTTGGCACTGCTGGCTGAGCGGCTGCACTGGGTGAGCTCAGAGGGCTTTTCCAACAGAAAGGATTCTGTGATTCCATGATGATATCCGCTGCATTCAGCTGGGGCTATTTCAGCAGCATTACTTTGCTCCAGAAGTTCCCTCTTGCCCAGCTCCTGTGGCCTGAGGCTTCAGCTCCTTCAGCTCCTGGTGCTGAGCTGCTCATGCTGAACGAGAGCACTCGGAGAGACGAATCCAGTCCATCCAATTCCTTCTGGGACACGCAGAGGGGAGGCTGTGCAAACAGGAGCATTGTTTGCTGTGGCCTCCTCTCTGCCCTTCACGCCTTTCAGCGCTTTGAAGCAGCCAAGAGCTTTCTCCAAGAGTGCAATGGAGCAGCTGTTCCTGCTCGCGGGCCTGGCTCTTCCCAGTCTCTGCCCTTGCCTGCTTCTGTCCCTCTTGCTGTGCCCTCTGTTCCCCCAGGGCTGGCTGGCTGCTGCCCAGGACTGTGGCACTGGCACAGATCCAGTGCTCCAGAGCCTCCTTTCTGTGCCCCTGGAGCTGCCTGGGCACACAGCCTTTTCCATCTGCAAGCTCCCCATGGACAGGGAGTGCCCAGCTGCGTTCCTTGCACAGCCTCCAGGAGCCCAGGGCTGCCATCTCAAGTCCCTGCTGGCACTGGGGGCTCCCAGGTGCCTCAGGCTGCTGTGACACCGCTGCACACGGGAGGGAACAGGGCCAGGGGCTGTGCTGAAAGTCAGCTCCATCTGCTGCTGCTGCTGCTGCTGCTGCTGCTGCTGCTGCTGCTGTGGGGTCATTTGTGCAGCCCTGGCCCAGAGTCAGGGATCAGATGCTGCCAGTCTCTTCCAGCCCTGGCTGCTCAGAGGTTGGGCCTTGGAGCCTCAGGTGGCCAAAGGCAGCTGCTGCTGGCCCCTCTGTGTGTGCCCGTGTTCAGCAGTGCTGCTCCATCAGTCTGTGCCCAGCAACGGGGAAAAGCCTCAGCCCTGCAGGGCCAGGAGCTGCCGGGCTCTGCCTGAGCAGCTCAGCCAGCAGCAAGGGAGCTGCTCCACACAGGAACCAGGAACAAAGGACATTCCTTCTGTAGGACATGTTTTCTATTTAAAGGAAAAAAAGGCAAAAGAAAAAAAACTGTATAAAATGTGAAAGATGAAAACAAAACCCAAGTGTTAGTGAAAAACTTCTGAAACTTTGCATTAAAGAGGTAAATGATCTTTTTTAAAAGGGAACTCAGTTATTTACATTGTAAATGTGCTGATGGCGTGGATCTTCCTGACCCCAGCAGCCTTTGAAAAGATTTTGGGCTTTGTTTCCAACATTGCCATTTGAAATTGTGCTCAAAGCAAGAGGAAATTGCTTTGTGCCCTTCCCGCTCCAAGCAGGACTGGGAATGCAAACTCTGTCAAAGCCCAAATCCTTTAGAAGATGCCCTTCCTTCTCAGCCTGGGAAGGAGCTGCACATTCCCTTTGAAACTGTCAGGGATTTCTTAGAGACACAAAGTGCCACTTAGGGCTTTTTGCTCTGGTTTGGCAGTGCAGAAGGGCAATTCTCCATCCATCAGCTCCAGACTGCACTGCCTCAGGAACACGGCCCACTCGCCAGCTTTGGCCCACTCAGGCACTTCTAGAGGAGGAAGAAAGTGCAATTGCACAATTCCAGCCAATCAAGAAGGAAGAATGGGACACACAAACACCCTGTGCAGATCCAGGCGTTCAGCTGGGACTGTGGAGGGTTTGGGTTCTTGCCAGTTGGATGTGTGTCCCCAGCTGCAATCTCTGGGCCTGCAGCAGAGTCTCACTCAGCTGCCAAAGCAGAAAGCTCAGGCGCTGTGCTCGCAAGGGGCTCGTCTGATGCAAAGCTGTCAGAGCAATGGGAGGGCAGAGCCAGCCCAGCTGGGCCTAGGGCTGAGCCCAGCAGAGCCCTGGCAGAGCCCAGAGCAGCCTCAGCAGCCACAGAGCCCGGCTGCAAGGAGAGAAAGCAGAAAGTGCCCGTCAGCTGAGGGCTCCTGTGCCCTTGTGCCAAGGCCTGCGGTGCCCAGGCCATGCTGGCTGTGCCCAGAGCTGTGCCCAGAGCTGCCCATCCCTGCTGCCTTTGGCAGCAGAGCAGGAGGGCAGGACATGTGCCCAGCCTGCAGCCAGCCACGGCACATCCAGCCCTCAGCAGCTGCCCAGAGCAGGATGCTCCTGTGCTCGCTGCCATCTCCCAAAAGCTCTGATCCCACCCTGCCAAGCACACAGGGACCCACCTCACGCCAGCCACGGCTGCAAGAAAAGCTGCTCCCAAACCACGTCCTCAGCCTTCTCCAAGGCCACTGCCCATCCACACCACAGCTGCTCCCAAGCACTTCCCCATCTGCACTGGACCACCTGGAACGCTTCCTCTGGAAAAACAAACAACACATTCTTGAAAAGAGATTAGAGACAAAAAGGGAAAACAAGAAAAACGGGAAAAAATCTTATCTCTGTCAGGGCCTTGAGGAAGGCCCAAGCCCTGCATTCCAGGGAAAATCCCACCCACGGGTGAGGGAGGCCCAGGCTTTCTCTCTTCCACCCTGCACTGCCCCCCAAAATCACGGTGATCCCAAAGCAAACAAGGGCAGTGCAGCAGCCCAGCCCTTCCTTGCCTGCACAGCAAAGCAGCCCCTGCACAGCTTCTGGGGTCCCACCTCTGCTCCCACCATGGGGCTTTGCTTGTGTCGGGCTGGCTGCCCCAGCCCCAGCCCAGGCCCAGGCCACGGTGGCTGCTGGGGGCTGTTGGCAGGGCCAGGAGCCCACTCCCATTTGTACCCAGCCCAGCCCATGCCCCAGCCCTGCCAAAAGCAGCTGGGCAGTGACTGAAGAATGAGTTGCATCTGCCCCAGCACAGGGGGAACCTTTGCTTCCCAGCCAGGCTGGGCCATGCCCAAATCGGGCAGCATTTCCCCGGGTGGGGACTCATCTGCAAATTCCCTGTGGAGTTTGGCTTTGAAGAAGGTGCCAGAATCAAAGTCCATCACCTTCAGCCTCCAGTGGCCAGGCTGAGGAAGAGCTTCTCATCCTTGGTGCCATCCTGGCTGTCTCCAGCAGCAGCAGCAGCAGCAGCAGCAGCAGCAGCAGCATCCCCACCCGGTACAGCTTCTCCAGGGGCTCCTGCTCCTTCCCTGGGGGGACACCAGGCTCTCAGGGCTCTGCCCAGGGCCCCAGCTGTCAGGGAACCAGCACAAGCAAAACCAGCTTGGATGGCGGCCACCAGTGCTGGGCAGAGCAGCTCAGCTGCAGCACAAGGGCTGCGTGTGCCCATCCCATGACCCGGGTGCAGTGACACAGGCAGCACAAAAAGGTCTGGGTTCCTTTGCTTCTGATTGCCAAGGCATGTGTGGAGCTGCAACTTACCAGGGCCCTGGATCAAAGTGTGCCTGTGGCTCTCTCCCTTCTTCTATGGCCGAGGAATATCCTGCACCCAAGGATCACAGAACAGGTCTTCTAATGTGGGTCTTTCCAAGGAGTTCACGGATAAACACCACCTGATCAGATCTTTGCACTCTGGGCAGAGAAAGCAGAAAGTGCCGGTCAGCCAGAGAAGGCTCCTGTCCGCTTTGCCCCACTATTGCCATGCCCAGGCCTTGCTGGATGCACTCAGGGCTGGGCCTAAACTTTCCCATCCATTCCCTGTTTTGGAGGAGAGCAGGACATGTGCCACCTCCTCAGCAGCTGCCAGAGCGGGATGCTCACGAGCCCGCTGCTGGCTCCCAGCACTGGCATTCCCCCCGTGCCCAGAGAAGAGGATCCACCTTGAGAGAGCCCTTGTGGCAGCGGGAGCTGGCCCCAGCTGAGGTTCCGGCCCCTCCTGAAAGGGTGCTCCCCGCAGACCATCTGGTGCAGCAGGATGCCCAGGGACCAGATCGTTGCTGCCTCGCCATGGTACCAGCCAAAGTCGTTCCATTCCGGGGGGCTGTAGGATGGTGTTCCTATGGAATACAGATGGAGTTCAGCAGGGGGATGCTGCTGCTCCCAGAGCCTGGCCCCAGCATCCCTGGGCCTGCAGGGGCTGCATCAGTGGCACACAGGGTGACCACTGCCCTCTCGCCAGCACCTGGGACTTGGGCACAAACTAAGGCTTGGAAAAGAAGCCACTGGTGTCAGAAGAGGGCAGAGGAAGCCCTGGCTAAGCCTGACCATGACAAGCAAAGGAAAAATCCTCTCTGTGCTGGGGAAAACATGCCCTTATTCTGCCAGTCTGCATTGCCCCTAAAATATTAGGAAGCCAAAGCAAACAGAGCGAGTGGAGCAGTGGAAGCCCTTCCTCTCGCCTGCACACCAAACTGGCTGGGGCACAGGTTCCTCCCCGCTCTCTGCTACCCCCACCCACGGGGGTTTTGGTCGGGCTGGCTGCCCCAGCCCAGCCCCAGTCCTGGGCAGAGTGGCTGGCAAAGGCTGCCAGCAGGGCTGGAAGATGGCTCCCCACCCAGCCCCGCTCTACAGCAACTCAGCTGAAGACTCAGTCGCCTGACTGGCAGCAAAAGGGAGAATCCCCGCTGCCACAGCCAGCTTGGGCTGGGAGATGTTGGCCATGAGATCCCGGGACCAGGAGTACACCCTTACGTGGGCTCACCTGCAAAGTGGGTGTAGGCTGTCTCTTGCAGGTAGGTGCCACAGCCAAAGTCAATCAGTTTGGCCTGCCCAGTGGCCAGGTCAAGCACGATGTTCTCTGGCTTTATGTCCCTGTGTAGGACCCCGCAGCTGGTGCAGTGCCACACGGCCTCCAGCACCTGGCGGAACAGCTCCCGCGCCACCTCCTCGGGCACGAACCGCCGTGCCCGAATGACACGATGCAGGTCCTGACACCGCTCTGGCCGCTCCATCACCATCACGATGTGGTTGGGCAGCTCGAACCACTCCAGGAGCTGCACCACGCCGGGGAAGCCAGTGGACACCTTGGCAAGCAGCACGATCTCCAGCGGGGCCCTGCTGCCGTCGGGCTGCGGGAGGAGCACGATGCCCTCAGTGGGGCCGATGCCTTGCCAGGCTTGGGGAAGCCCTGAGCCAGCCCGGGATGCTCTGCGCCCTGCGCTGCGCCCACGCCCGCTCCCCCTCGAGGCGTCCTGGCGGCTTCCACCGTGCCGGGCCTCGGCTCATCCCCGCCCGGCAGCCCCGGCTGCTGCCGCTGGCCCCGCTCACTCACCAGCTCGCCCCAGTGCCGGACGCGGTTCCGTGGCACCCTCTTGATGGCCACCTGCAAGCCAAGGACACCAGCGGGCTCAGCTCGCCGCCCGCCCTGCCCAGCCCCATCCTCCTCCTCCTCCTCCGTCCCCTCCTCCTGCACCCGCCGCCGGCCCCGCCGCTCACCGGGGCGCCGTCCGAGAGCCGCGTGGCCGCGAAGACGCTGCCGAATCCTCCGCGCCCCAGCAGCGAACCCAGGCGGTAGCGCTCCTGCAGGGCCTCGGGCGCCGTCCCTGCGGGCGGGACGCGGCTGTCAGCGCTCGGCCCGGGGCCAGCAACGGCCCCCGAGCGCCCCTCAGCCGCCCCGGGCCGGCCATGCCCAGGCCTTCGCTCCTCGCAACGCGGCACGGGAGGCTCGGGGCCGGCGGCCGCGCTGCCGAGCGGCGGAGCTCGGGCCGGGGAAGCCGCAGCGGAGGCGGCGGCAGCGGCCGCGCCGCCTGTGTCCTCCGCGGGCCCCGGGAGGAGCCGGGGCCGGGGCCGGGCTCGGGGCTGGAGCCGCACACGGCACTGATGCCCGCCCCGCAGCGCCACCGCCAGTAGGGCCAGAGCCGGGCGGAGGCGAGAGCGCGGCGGGACGGGCGGGGCCGGGCACGGGGCAGCCCCGCCCGGGGCCGGGGGCGGGCCGGGGGCATGGCCCGGCCCGGCAGGGGGAGAGGGAGGCGGGGACACGAGAGGGAGGCGGGGAGAGGAGAGGGACGCCGGGCAAGGGACCCCGGGAGAAGGGTGCCCGACAGCGGGAAAGGGAGACACAGAGAAAGAAAGAGAGAAAGACCAAGAAAGAGAGACAGAGAAAGAAAGAGAGAAGGAGAAAGATCGTTATAGATTATCTGCTTTTGCTTCTTCTGTCGCTGTTGCCGCCGCCGCTGCTGCTGCCGCCGCTGCCGCCGCTGCAACTGAAGCACCGGGGCCGTTCGTCCCCGTGTCCGTTCCCCGCTCGCCCCACGAGCCCCACGTTCGAGCCCCGCGCGCCCCGGGCACAGCCCCTGAGTCTGTCCAAACACGGGAACTTTGCAGCCTTGAGCCCAGGTGCAGAGCCCTGACTCCTGCACACTGGCACAGCAATCCCCTCGCTTGCTGCTCTGCATTGGCCTGGCTGAGGGGCAAACACTGGCGGGACACCTTCCCTTGGGCTAGGATTCCTACCTGAGCCCAGCACTGCACTTACATCTCCAGTGTTGCCTTCCAGTAACGACAGGGGAAGGAAAACTGTGTGTGCCTCATGGTATTTTAGAGTGTCTAAAAATCACTAAGCCACTGATCTTAGAGGTGCAGTGCATCTGGAATTACTGGGATGGAGAAGTAGTGCAACATGGAAAAGGGGAGCATAGAAATAAATAGAGGAAAACATCTTGGATTGTTTCTTTCATTTTCATTTCCCTTCTGGAAAGCTGTTCCAGTTTTCCAGGAATCTTTTCCTGTCTGCTCTTGCCAAGAATCTCTCCTGGAGAATAAGGTCAAGCTTCTGTCCCAAGATTTGCCACCAGCTGCAGCTTCTCTTGGCTTTCCACACTGCACAGTGTCTGCAGCAGGACTTTTGCAGCAAAGCAGGACAAATGTTTGGAGAACTTTACATGTCCTTTCTTTTCCTGGTGGGCTGGGGTGTTGTGCCACTGGTGAAGCTTCCATTGTGACTGTTTGTGCTGGTTTAGGGCAAATTTTGGGAGGAAGCCTCCAAAAGGGGTCCGTCTAGAAAGCAAGTACAAGCGGCTCCTCCCCCTACTAGTTCCAGAAAAAACTTCCCTGGAGAAAAGTGGAGAAAACCAGGTTATTTAACAAGTAAAGTATTCCAGAGCATGAAAAATGAATAATATTAAATGAAACCTCTGACAGTGCTGAAGGGATGGCAAATTCAGAAAATCCTTTTTGTGGGTTGTAGTTGGCTCACTCGGTCTCTTCTAAGTCCCTCTGGTGCTGGAATGCAGCGTCCCAGACCTCAGTGGGCCACAGGTGTGAGCTGCAGGTGTTTTTCTGGGTTTTCAGTCCAGAGCAGGTTTAAACAGTTCCAAGAAAAAGGAAAGTCCCAGTCCCAGGAACTTCTCTGCCTAAGCTAGCTAAAACCAAATTGCTGGACCTGGGCTGTGAAGGCATCGGGAAATTTCCAAATGTGGGCACTGGTGGTCCCAGCAAACACCAGATCTGGATGGTGCTGGAGCCAGAACCTGGAAATTTCCAACTTTTGGCTTTCTGTGCCAGCAAATCACTGGACTTGGCCTGGGCTGGCACCAGGAAGTTTTCAGATCTGGGCGTTGGCGCTGCCAGCAAACACCAGATCTGGGTGGTGTCATTGGCAGCGACAGAAATCTGCCAGATTTGGGCTCTGCTGGCACTGGGAAATTTCCAAATCTGGGTACTGGCACAGCAAACACAAGATGTGGGCAGTGCCAGAGCCAGTAGCAGAAAGTGGCCGGGTTTTGGATTTCTGTGCCAGCAAATTGCTGCCCTTGGGCTGTGTCAGAATAGGGAAATTTCCAGATCTGGGCACTGGCAGTGCCAGCAAACACCAGTGAAACCTTCTGGTCCTCGTCCGGACCATTGGCCAGTGGTTTCCCTGAGAACCACCTCTGGCCACTTTACAGACAGAGACTGCTTTCATCTGCTTGTCTGGAAACAGAACTTTAATGAAGGCAAACACAACAAACAGGACGGCATGCACAGTACAGAGAGCAAAGCAGAAAAAAGCCTGGGCCCAGGGTCCTGCAGGGATATTTATACATTTATATATGGGGAGGGGTTAAGGTGGGATCTGAGGGAAGGATCCAAGAGGAAGGAAGGATTATGAATATTACAATTTTTGCCTTCACTAAGGTGTTTTTGTGCTGAAGGAAATGACTTCAATGAGAAAATAATTTCAGCAGGGAGTGAGACCTTCTGGCAGAGACCAAGTGTTGCCAGCAGTTGCTCCAGGTGCTGCTGCCAACAGCCCCTGCAGGAAGGAGCACAGCCCCCAATGCACGTGGGCTTTGGCTCCCTGTGGCACAGAAGCCCCCCGGGGGCACAGGTCTATGGGGCAGGAGATGGGCACCAGCGCTGCCAGGGCTCGGGGGGTGGCAGCTCTGCTTGGGCAGGGACTCTGCCACACCTGCTGATGTCAGCACTCCCTGGGCCCCAGGGGTCAGAGCAGCATTCATGCCCTGGCCCACACGTTCCCTGTCCATGTCATACCCGCGGGTTTAGGATGGCCAAGCTGGGATGTGTCCCAAGGAGGCCGTGCCAGCTTCTCTGGAAGGTCCTGTGCCCTTCCCAGCGCGGCGTCAGCAGCCCTGGGGCTCATTCTGCTGCCCTGAGCGCGCAGACCAGGGCAGCATTTGCTGATGGTGTGAGCCCTTCCTAAAGATCCTGTGCGGGCTGTCTTAGACACCTGGGGCCAGGGATTCCTTCCAAGCTGGGCCACTTGGGCTGGGCTGGGGGCAGCCCCAGGGCAGAAGGCAGTGTGTGCAAGGGCCCTGGCTGGCACGCTGCAGCACGGTCACCGTGCCATGGAACGGAACCCGGTGACCAAGGCCCCTTTGTGACACGTGGGAAATAGAAGCTTGCCCGGCTGCTGGGAGCACGCAACGGGGCAGAACAGGACAGAGCGGTGCCGTGAGGAGCCCCCGCAGAGCGCACTCGTTCCTGTCTGACCCACAGCCTTTGCGAGGCCTTATTCCTGCAGCTGAGCTCCAGGCCAGGCCACAGGACTTGGTGACGCGTGGCCTTGCCGAGACTTCTCTTCTGCAGGTGCTCTCGAGGGCAGGGTGTGGGACTTGGTGCCCCAGAGGCATCTCCCATCCCTGCCACCAGTGCCCTCGAGGCCCCACCACAATCGTTGGCAGGAGTCTCCTGTCCTTGTGGCAGGAGCCCTCGAGACCAGAGTGCAGGACTTGCTGTCCTGTAGCCTTGCCCAGGCTTCTGTCTTGAAGGTGCCTTCCAGGCACAACTGCAGGACTTGCTGACTCGGAGCTTTTCCGAGGCATCTCTCCTGCAAGTAGCCACAAATCCAGGCACTAACATGGAGCAGAGAGCCCTGAGAGAGCCCAAGGTGGCCTGGGGGGAAGAGGAGGAAGAAGGCCCTGCAGCTGCCCCAGCACAGGAGACCAAAGAGGTGCTGCCATTTGAGCAGCTGCAGGAGGGTGAGTGGCAGAGCTGGGCCACAGGCTTGGTGCCTGCAGCCAGCTTGGTGCCTTTGCATGCCATCCCATCCCATCCCATCCCATCCCATCCCATCCCATCCCATCCCATCCCATCCCATGCCATGCCATCCCCTGGGCCATGCCCATGGACAGGACAAAAAAGGGGCCGGGCAGACACCCCGCAGAGGCTGTGCTCCATCCCCTGGGGCATCCCGGGGCTCTCCCTGCCTGGGCAGCGCAGGGCTGGGCCGTGTTCTCCGGCCTCTCCCGCAGCCCCTCAGCTCTGGCTGCGCTCGCTCTTTGCCAGGTGCAGCCCTGGAGCGCACACAAGAGCAGGAGCCCGCCCGTGGCCTCTTCCGCAGAACAGCGCAGGTAGCTGCAGCCATCCCCACCTGGGCTGGGCCTGCTGGCACCGCGCTTGCAGCATTGCCTGCAACATGCCTGGCTTCTTGCCCTTCTCCTACAGCTGGTTTGCAAATTCATCAAGAAAATTCGGGCGGAAGAGACCAGCACCATGGGCACTGGGCTCAGAGCCTATTCGCACATCTTCAAAAGCAAGACCAGTGCTGCTCTGCTGGATATGCTCGTCGAGGAGGGCTTTTCCAAGCCAAAGCAAGTAAGCAGCCTGTGGCCAGGCTTTGATCCTGCCAGGAATTGCTTGCTCTCCCAAGCCATGCCTGCTGCTCACTGGAACTCTTGGAGGCCATGGCAGCGTGGTGGCAAGGGAAGCACTTGTCTGGAGAAGCTGGGGACATTCCTCCCTCTGGCAGCTTTCCAAGTCTCCCCGTGCCTTCTCCAGGTGCCTGCCATGGTCAGGTACATCCACCAGTGGCTCCTGGCCAATCAGTTTGCTGAGCACAGGCTGAACAGGAGCCTGCTGGATCTGACGGAAGCACAGCCCGCTGACGTAGTCGTGACGCTCCTGCGCGTGGCCCCGTCCTGTGACAGGTATGGGGCTCACGTGCCCAGAGGGGCTCAGGCCTCCCCAGCCCATCCGCCTGTACAGCCTGGCCCAGGTTGTACAGGTTGTAGCCTGGCCTGAGCAAGAGACAGTTCCAGGGCCCTCTGGCTGCTCCCTTTGCCAGCCCTGGCACGTCAGCCCCCGAGCCTGCTGCCATGCTCCCTCGCTGCCCCTCAGGGGCCTGTCCCCACAGGCCTGGGCTGCCTGGCTGCTGCTGGCCAGTGGCATTGGGCAGAGGCAGAGCTGGCAGCCAGCTCGGGTCCCCACTGCTGCCCAGGCCCTGCTGCTGTGTCTGAGACCCCCCTGAGACAGAGCTCTAACCCCACAGAGCTGCTTTCACCATGTGGAAGAGCATCATGTGCTCGCCCAGGACTGCAGAGCCGGCGCTGCTGATACTGCTGCACGTGCTGGGGAGCTGGCCCAAGCACAGCACGTGCACCGCCGATGGGGACAAAACGGGTGTCTTTGGCCTGGCTGTGAGTTTCTCTAACTGGCCTTTGCTGGCCCCAAGGCCGCCTCTCCAGCAGCTCTCCATCCCCCTTCCCCCACTGCATCTCCCTGCCGCAGGCGCTGGCCTGAAACCTGGCCCAGGGGCAGCTCCAGGCCCAGCAGGCCCCGTGCTCCTGCTGCCTCTCTCCGGGCCTCTCCCTGCCAAGCTCGGGCCCTGCCACACGGCCACCTGGGCACTGAGCGCTCTCTCGGGGGGCTTTGTCCTTTGCAGGCAACCGTGGTGATGTGGAAGATCCTCCAGGTGCCCTGTGTGCCACATATGGTGACGGTGTATTTCCCCCGCCTCTTTGTGCATATGCTCTCCCAAGTGTTCTTCAGCACTCTGGATATGCCAGAGGAGGTCGATGCCTTCTGGAAGGGGATATGCCAGGAGGAATACGGCCTTGCCACCAGCCCCAACAGGTGCTCCATCCCACTCCTCCTGTCCCTGCCATGTCCCTGGCCAGGAGCCAGTGCTCCCAGCATGACCTGGCCTTTGCTGTGCACGCAGGTATGCAGTGCAGACCCTGAAGTCCCTGCTCTGCCGAATGCAGCACCAGGATGTGGTGGTGGCAATGGAAAGCAATTGTGGCTGGGACACGCTGCTATGTGCTGACAGCCACCACTATGCCGTGGCTCTGCTGGCCAGGTGAGAGCCCCTTTTCCCCACAGCCTCTGACATGTGTGCCCAGGGAGCTCCACAGAGTCCCCGAGTCGTGGGCCAGAGGGCCTTGTCACCGAGGGATGGCCAAGCAGACTGGAAAAGGCTGGCACAGGAGGGTGCCCAAAAGAGCTGCCTCCCAAATAGCCCAGGGCCTCTTGCAGGATGCTGGGCAAAGAGCAGAGCTCTGTGAGTCACTCCTGGCAGAGGTTTGTCCCCCTGGCCCACAGCCTTGGCTCCTTTTCCTCCTGCCAGGGAGATGTGCTGTGTCTCCATCCCCTTGTGCTCCCGCATCGCTCACTACCTGCTGTGGCTGCTCAGCACACAGGAGCCACGCTGGCAGCTGCCCGCCCTGGCCTTCCTTGTGGAGGTGAGCCTGATGGCCAGCGCCGCCTGCCTGAGCTGCCTGCCAGCTCTCTGCCCTCTCGCAGCCGCCGCTGCCTGGGACGGTGCCCGCGCCCTGTGCTGCTGCCTGGGCCCAGCCCTGTGCGGCTCCGGGCTGCTGCCGGCCGGCTCCCCTGTCACTGGCCTGTGCCTTTCAGGTCCTCCAGTTCCTGGACTTGAGTCAACGTGGTGCTAAAAGAGTCCTGCAAATCTTGTCAAGGCAGCTGCAGAGCCAGTGCAGAGAGAGGCGTCGCCTGGCGCTCAGGGCCCTTCTTGAGCTCATTGAGGAGCCCTTCATGGTGAGAAGGAGGCAGGGGCTGAGGCTGAGCTGGGCAATGCAGTCGCTTGGGCTTGGCAGGGCTTTGGGCGCTGGGGCAGCTGCTCCCAGCTCTCCTGCCTCCCACTTCAGCTGCCCCAGTGCTTGGCGACAGGCCTTTGGCCTCTGGGCCCTGCGGTGGCAGCAGGATGGCATTTCACCAACTTGTCTTCCGCACAGACCAAAAAAATGTGGAGCCTGACTGAAAGTCTTGTGCACTTCCTGTGGGATGCAGATGGAGAGATAGTTTTCATGACAGTCATGCTACTCAGCTTCATCATCTTGGACAATGCCACGCTGATGCCCGGCCCCATCACACTGCAGCTGCTTGAGGCGCTCCTGCCACTCTTGGACCACGTAAGGCTCACTGCCCCCAGCCACGGCCACTGGCTGCTGCCCGGACACTTTGTGCCCTGTGCATTTGCAGGCCTGCGCCAAGCTGAGCCCCGTGCAGCCGCAATGCTGAGCTCTTGTCTTCTTGCTTCCATCCAGAACAATTGGCAGGTTCAGCTGATCTCCATCCTGCTCTTCCGAACATTGGTGACTCTTGCACAGGAAAGGGAAAAAAAGGCCCTGAAGACACCCCTGCGCCAGAGCCTGCTGCCCCTCTTCTTCCACTGCCATGATGACAATCGGCTTGTGGCACAGGTGAGGACTCGTGGGCTGCTGCTGTCCCCCTGGCAGGGGGCTCGGCTGCCTCCTGCCCTGGCGCCTGCCGGGCTGCAGCCTCCTGCAGGCCTTGGCACAGGGACGCGGGTCCTGCGCCCTGGGCTGCGGGGCCATCTGCGCGGCTCTGCTGCTCTCCAGGCTTCTCAGGAAACGCTGCTTTGTGTGGCCAAGTTCCTGAAGAGGAGGGATCTTGAAAGACTGCTGAAGAGCCAGAATCTGTGGAAGTTCAGCAAGTGCCTGGTAAGGACGGCCTGCAAGCCCCAGCCTCAGTCCGGAGAAGCCCCCTGAGGGTGGTGCTCAGAGTGTGGGGCTGGCAGCTGTGCCCCTGCCCGCTGCTGCAGCCAGAGGCCGCGCGGGCTCTTCTCCAGGCTCCCGTGGGCCCGGTGTTGCTGCGGGGCGGGCCGGCCCGGTGGCTCCCCGGGCAGCAGCCGGTGCTCTGCCCTCTCCCCTCGGGAGCCCGGCGCCGGCGGCTGCTGGCCGCGCCTCAGGGCTGTGGGGCCAGGGGAGGCCGGGGCTGGGCGCAGGCAGCGCCCGGCCCAGGGGCTGAGCCAGCACCAAGCCTTCCCTCCTGCCGCTCTCTCCAGCTGGCAGAGAACAGCAGCAGAGCGGCCGAGCACCTGCGCCGGGCCCTGCCCTACCTGCAGAGCCCACAGGAGTCCCTGCGAGCGGCGGCCATCAGCTTCATGGGTGAGCCACGAGCCCGGGCTCCCTCCCCGGCCCGGCCCACCGCAGCCCGGCCCCAGCCCCGCCTGCTGCCCTGGCAGCGCCGGCCAGGGCCCGGCGCCGTGGAGCCCCGCCTGGCCTGGGCATTGCTGCTGCCGCCCTCTGGCAGCCGTGCCCTGGGGCGGCAGCGTGCGCCAAGGGCCGGGCTGAGCCCTGCCGGGCCAGCAGCCCGTGTGGCCGCAGCGCCGGCAGCGCCGCTGGCAGGGAGCTCTGCCGCTGGCGCCGTGACAGGCTCTGTGTTCACAGGCACGGCTGCGCGGCACCTGAGGGGGAAGAAGGAAGAGCTCCGGCTCATCTGCAGCGGTGAGTGAGGCCAGCGGGGGCTGCCGGGGGAGCTGCAAGCCCTGCCCCGGCTGCCGAGGGCTCTGCTCCCTGTGCGCACCAGAGGCGGCGTGGCCAGAGCACACCGAGATTTCAGGGCCACCCGGGGCATTCGTGGCCTGCAGCGTCGGGCTGCTCCCCTTGCTCCCCGCTCCCTCCTGCCCATGGCTAGAGCCGGCTGGGATGGCCCTGCCAGGGGGCTCTCCTCGACTCCCCGCAGATCCGGGATCTGACCATGGCTCTGACCCTCTCCCTTTCAGCCCTTCAACACCTGACAGAGGACACCAGCAGTGCCGTGTCAGACGTGGCACTTCCAACATTGGATGTCCTCCAGGCACTGCAGAGTGAGCCATATTCCATCTTCCAGAGGCTGCAAGATCAGCTCCGCAGGGCATGGAGGACTCGGCCTCATCTGTTCAGGCTCGGCTGGCTGCGCTGCTGCAGCTCTGCAGAGAGCTGATCCCAGAGGCTCTGTCTGCTGGGGCCGCCTGAGCCAGTGGGAATTTTCCATTTCCCTAAGATTATTCTTTTCTTCTTTTGGTTTTTTCTTTCCTATATGAATATAGAGTGTGTTATAATACCCAGACTCCCAGCAGCTTTCTTTTGCTACCCAGGCTCTGCAGGGCATAGGGGAAGAGGGGGAGAAGGGTGCCTGGGCTCAGCCAGCTGTCCAGGCGTGCAGCGTTGCAGGGAAAATGGCCAGAAGCCCCTTGGCCTTTGGTGGTTCTGCTGAAGCCTTTGTGCTGGTGACAGAGCGGCTGGGCAGGGCCCGGAGCTGCGGGGATCCCTGTGAGAGCGGTGCCTGGAGATGGCCACAAGCCCTGGGCCAGGCAGGAAGCGCCTTCTGTGTCCTCCTGCCCGTCTGCTGCTGGCTGCATTGCTGAGGGCTCCCGGCTGCCTCTGGATGAGGCTCCTCTGGAGCTGCTGTGGGGCTGCGGCGCTGCTGCCGGGCAGCTTGGCCGGGCGGGGGCAGCCCCTGAGGGGCTGGGCCGCTGGCAAGCCCTGAGCAATGGGGCTTTCAGAGGCCACAAGCAGCCCCCTGGCAGCCGCCTTCTTCCTGCCAGAGTTGACTTGCGAGAGGGATTCTGGGCACTGTGGAGCTAACAGCATCAGTGTTGTTGGAAAGCCAAAGGCAGGGAAATCTCAGACCTTTGGTCTTGTCAGCAAAGCTTAGAATTAAACACAGCATTTGACTGGAGACCTTGGAGAGGGCTTCCAAACTTAGGTGCTAGAAGCGAGCATGCCGATTTCTAGTTTATTAGAGCAGAGACACGGGGAGGAAAGTTGAAGTGGGGGAAAGTTTCGAGTTTTAGGGCTGAAGATCTAGAAAAAATCAAAGTAGTTCCAATGGTAAACAAGAAGCTTGGGATGCAGTGCTGTAGGTTTGTGTGTCCTAACATGGTTGGCTAAGGAAGCTTCCACTGTAGCATGAGTCCATCAGAGGAAATATTGAAGCATTGGCTCCAAAACATAAATAACCTTGTTGGCAGTGTCTTCTTGGCCAAGAAATCCTTCAAAGCTCTTGCAACTACCTCTTGCGGCCTTGTGAGCCATAAAGTGGAGATGTGAGCCAAACTCACCCTTCCTGGCTATGTAGAAGAGAAGAAAAAGCAATGGCATCATCTAAAAAACTCCGAGGTCCGCCCTCTAGCTCCTTCCAAACTCCTTCAAATCTCCCAAAGTGGGATTTAGCTCCAAATAGATGACAAAGACTCTTAGTACTGGCTCTTGGACTGCAGAGCAGCTGCTCTAACATCTTTCCCATAAGCCTGTGGAGTTGTGTGCCAGAAATGTGTCATTTGAAGAAACTTTCCCAACTGACTTGCATGGAGGTTTGTTTGGAGGGAGTTTGAGGAGAAAGGCTCCCAGCAGAGGTCTGGCCTTTGGCCTAGCTGTGTCCCCTGCTGCTGCTTTTGAAGTGTGCCATCAGCTGCAGGGCTTTCTGGGCTCAAAATATCATCAAGTCACTTGGACTTGCTCTTTTTGGCCTCTAAGAGCTGGAGCAAAATTCGGGGCAAATTTGGAGACCTCATCTATGGGTGGATGGACCAGCTAGGATTTTCCCACTTGCTGGGAATGGTTCTCCAGGTGCCTGGTGTAAAGCGGGGCTCCCCAGCAACTGCAGATCGGCAAGATGATAAACAACTGTCTTGCTTTGAAGAGAGAGGCGTCTGCTAATGAAGGCAGAAGGCTTCTCTGAAATGGAAAATGGAAATCCCCTCCCTTCCAATGATTCTAATTTAGAAATTCAAATGCTCTCAGTGAAAGACATGGGGATAGGAATGAGCCCGCAGAGCCGGGCAGCGTTTGCTGATGCTCTGAGCCCTTCCTAAAGATCCTGTGCGAGCTGTCTTAGACACCTGGGGCCAGGGATTCCTTCCAAGCTGGGCCACTTGGGCTGGGCTGGGGGCAGCCCCAGGGCAGAAGGCAGTGTGTGCAAGGGCCCTGGCTGGCACGCTGCAGCACGCTCACTGTGCCATGGAACGGAACCCGGTGACCAAGGCCCCTTTGTGACACGTGGGAAATAGAAGCTTGCCCGGCTGCTGGGAGCACGCAATGGGGCAGAACAGGACAGAGCGGTGCCGTGAGGAGCCCCCGCACAGCGCACTCGTTCCTGTCTGACCCGCAGCCTTTGCGAGGCCTTATTCCTGCAGCTGAGCTCCAGGCCAGGCCACAGGACTTGGTGACGCGTGGCCTTGCCGAGACTTCTCTTCTGCAGGTGCTCTCGAGGGCAGGGTGTGGGACTTGGTGCCCCAGAGGCATCTCCCATCCCTGCCACCAGTGCCCTCGAGGCCCGAGCACAATCGTTGACAGGAGTCTCCTGTCCTTGTGGCAGGAGCCCTCGAGACCACGAGACCAGAGTGCAGGACTTGCTGTCCTGTAGCCTTGCCCAGGCTTCTGTCTTGAAGGTGCCTTCCAGGCACAACTGCAGGACTTGCTGACTCGGAGCTTTTCCCAGGCATCTCTCCTGCAAGTAGCCACAAATCCAGGCACTAACATGGAGCAGAGAGCCCTGAGAGAGCCCAAGGTGGCCTGGGGGGAAGAGGAGGAAGAAGGCCCTGCAGCTGCCCCAGCACAGGAGACCAAAGAGGTGCTGCCATTTGAGCAGCTGCAGGAGGGTGAGTGGCAGAGCTGGGCCACAGGCTTGGTGCCTGCAACCAGCTTGGCGCCTTTGCATCCCATCCCATCCCATCCCATCCCATCCCATCCCATCCCATCCCATCCCATCCCATCCCATCCCATCCCATCCCATCCCCTGGGCCATGCCCATGGACAGGATAAAAAAGGGGCCGGGCAGGCACCCCGCAGAGGCTGTGCTCCATCCCCTGGGGCATCCCGGGGCTCTCCCTGCCTGGGCAGCGCAGGGCTGGGCCGTGTTCTCCGGCCTCTCCCGCAGCCCCTCAGCTCTGGCTGCGCTCGCTCTTTGCCAGGTGCAGCCCTGGAGCGCACACAAGAGCAGGAGCCCGCCCGTGGCCTCTTCCGCAGAACAGCGCAGGTACCTGCAGCCATCCCCACCTGGGCTGGGCCTGCTGGCACCGCGCTTGCAGCATTGCCTGCAACATGCCTGGCTTCTTGCCCTTCTCCTACAGCTGGTTTGCAAATTCATCAAGAAAATTCGGGCGGAAGAGACCAGCACCATGGGCACTGGGCTCAGAGCCTATTCGCACATCTTCAAAAGCAAGACCAGTGCTGCTCTGCTGGATATGCTCGTAGAGGAGGGCTTTTCCAAGCCAAAGCAAGTAAGCAGCCTGTGGCCAGGCTTTGATCCTGCCAGGAATTGCTTGCTCTCCCAAGCCATGCCTGCTGCTCACTGGAACTCTTGGAGGCCATGGCAGCGTGGTGGCAAGGGGAGCACTTGTCTGGAGAAGCTGGGGCCATTCCTCCCTCTGGCAGCTTTCCAAGTCTCCCCCTGCCTTCTCCAGGTGCCCGCCATGGTCAGGTACATCCACCAGTGGCTCCTGGCCAATCAGTTTGCTGAGCACAGGCTGAACAGGAGCCTGCTGGATCTGACGGAAGCACAGCCCGCTGACGTAGTCGTGACGCTCCTGCGTGTGGCCCCGTCCTGTGACAGGTATGGGGCCCACGTGCCCAGAGGGGCTCAGGCCTCCCCAGCCCATCCGCCTGTACAGCCTGGCCCAGGTTGGACAGGTTGTAGCCTGGCCTGAGCAACAGAGAGTTCCAGGGCCCTCTGGCTGCTCCCTTTGCCAGCCCTGGCACGTCAGCCCCCGAGCCTGCTGCCATGCTCCCTCGCTGCCCCTCAGGGGCCTGTCCCCACAGGGCCGGACTGCCTGGCTGCTGCTGGCCAGTGGCATTGGGCAGAGGCAGAGCTGGCAGCCAGCTCGGGTCCCCAGTGCTGCCCAGGCCCTGCTGCTGTGTCTGAGACCCCCCTGAGACAGAGCTCTAACCCCACAGAGCTGCTTTCACCATGTGGAAGAGCATCATGTGCTCGCCCAGGACTGCAGAGCCGGCGCTGCTGATACTGCTGCACATGCTGGGGAGCTGGCCCAAGCACAGCACGTGCACCGCCGATGGGGACAAAACGGGTGTCTTTGGCCTGGCTGTGAGTTTCTCTAACTGGCCTTTGCTGGCCCCAAGGCCGCCTCTCCAGCAGCTCTCCATCCCCCTTCCCCCACTGCATCTCCCTGCCGCAGGCGCTGGCCTGAAACCTGGCCCAGGGGCAGCCCCAGGCCCAGCAGGCCCCGTGCTCCTGCTGCCTCTCTCCGGGCCTCTCCCTGCCAAGCTCGGGCCCTGCCACACCGACACCTGGGCACTGAGCGCTCTCTCGGGGGGCTTTGTCCTTTGCAGGCAACCGTGGTGATGTGGAAGATCCTCCAGGTGCCCTGTGTGCCACATATGGTGACGGTGTATTTCCCCCGCCTCTTTGTGCATCTGCTCTCCCAAGTGTTCCTCAGCACTCTGGATATGCCAGAGGAGGTCGATGCCTTCTGGAAGGGGATATGCCAGGAGGAATACGGCCTTGCCACCAGCCCCAACAGGTGCTCCATCCCACTCCTCCTGTCCCTGCCATGTCCCTGGCCAGGAGCCAGTGCTCCCAGCATGACCTGGCCTTTGCTGTGCACGCAGGTTTGCAGTGCAGACCCTGAAGTCCCTGCTCTGCCGAATGCAGCACGAGGATGTGGTGGTGGCAATGGAAAGCAATTGTGGCTGGGACACGCTGCTATGTGCTGACAGCCACCACTATGCCGTGGCTCTGCTGGCCAGGTGAGAGCCCCTTTTCCCCACAGCCTCTGACATGTGTGCCCAGGGAGCTCCACAGAGTCCCCGAGTCGTGGGCCAGAGGGCCTTGTCACCGAGGGATGGCCAAGCAGACTGGAAAAGGCTGGCACAGGAGGGTGCCCAGAAGAGCTGCCTCCCAAATAGCCCAGGGCCTCTTGCAGGATGCTGGGCAAAGAGCAGAGCTCTGTGAGTCACTCCTGGCAGAGGTTTGTCCCCCTGGCCCACAGCCTTGGCTCCTTTTCCTCCTGCCAGGGAGATGTGCTGTGTCTCCATCCCCTTGGGCTCCCGCATCGCTCGCTACCTGCTGCGGCTGCTCAGCACACAGGAGCCACGCTGGCAGCTGCCCGCCCTGGCCTTCCTTGTGGAGGTGAGCCTGATGGCCAGCGCCGCCTGCCTGAGCTGCCTGCCAGCTCTCTGCCCTCTCGCAGCCGCCGCTGCCTGGGACGGTGCCCGCGCCCTGTGCTGCTGCCTGGGCCCAGCCCTGTGCGGCTCCGGGCTGCTGCCGGCCGGCTCCCCTGTCACTGGCCTGTGCCTTTCAGGTCCTCCAGTTCCTGGACTTGAGTCAACGTGGTGCTAAAAGAGTCCTGCAAATCTTGTCAAGGCAGCTGCAGAGCCAGTGCAGAGAGAGGCGTCGCCTGGCGCTCAGGGCCCTTCTTGAGCTCATTGAGGAGCCCTTCATGGTGAGAAGGAGGCAGGGGCTGAGGCTGAGCTGGGCAATGCAGTCGCTTGGGCTTGGCAGGGCTTTGGGCGCTGGGGCAGCTGCTCCCAGCTCTCCTGCCTCCCACTTCAGCTGCCCCAGTGCTTGGCGACAGGCCTTTGGCCTCTGGGCCCTGCGGTGGCAGCAGGATGGCATTTCACCAACTTGTCTTCCGCACAGACCAAAAAAATGTGGAGCCTGACTGAAAGTCTTGTGCACTTCCTGTGGGATGCAGATGGAGAGATAGTTTTCATGACAGTCATGCTACTCAGCTTCATCATCTTGGACAATGCCACGCTGATGCCCGGCCCCATCACACTGCAGCTGCTTGAGGCGCTCCTGCCACTCTTGGACCACGTAAGGCTCACTGCCCCCAGCCACGGCCACTGGCTGCTGCCCGGACACTTTGTGCCCTGTGCATTTGCAGGCCTGCGCCAAGCTGAGCCCCGTGCAGCCGCAATGCTGAGCTCTTGTCTTCTTGCTTCCATCCAGAACAATTGGCAGGTTCAGCTGATCTCCATCCTGCTCTTCCGAACATTGGTGACTCTTGCACAGGAAAGGGAAAAAAAGGCCCTGAAGACACCCCTGCGCCAGAGCCTGCTGCCCCTCTTCTTCCACTGCCATGATGACAATCGGCTTGTGGCACAGGTGAGGACTCGTGGGCTGCTGCTGTCCCCCTGGCAGGGGGCTCGGCTGCCTCCTGCCCTGGCGCCTGCCGGGCTGCAGCCTCCTGCAGGCCTTGGCACAGGGACGCGGGTCCTGCGCCCTGGGCTGCGGGGCCATCTGCGCGGCTCTGCTGCTCTCCAGGCTTCTCAGGAAACGCTGCTTTGTGTGGCCAAGTTCCTGAAGAGGAGGGATCTTGAAAGACTGCTGAAGAGCCAGAATCTGTAGAAGTTCAGCAAGTGCCTGGTAAGGACGGCCTGCAAGCCCCAGCCTCAGTCCGGAGAAGCCCCCTGAGGGTGGTGCTCAGAGTGTGGGGCTGGCAGCTGTGCCCCTGCCCGCTGCTGCAGCCAGAGGCCGCGCGGGCTCTTCCCAAGGCTCCCGTGGGCCCGGTGTTGCTGCGGGGCGGGTTGGCCCCGCGGCTCCCCGGGCAGCAGCCGGTGCTCTGCCCTCTCCCCTCGGGAGCCCGGCGCCGGCGGCTGCTGGCCGCGCCTCAGGGCTGTGGGGCCAGGGGAGGCCGGGGCTGGGCGCAGGCAGCGCCCGGCCCAGGGGCTGAGCCAGCACCAAGCCTTCCCTCCTGCCGCTCTCTCCAGCTGGCAGAGAACAGCAGCAGAGCGGCCGAGTACCTGCGCCGGGCCCTGCCCTACCTGCAGAGCCCACAGGAGTCCCTGCGAGCGGCGGCCATCAGCTTCATGGGTGAGCCACGAGCCCGGGCTCCCTCCCCGGCCTGGCCCACCGCAGCCCGGCCCCAGCCCCGCCTGCTGCCCTGGCAGCGCCGGCCAGGGCCCGGCGCCGTGGAGCCCCGCCTGGCCTGGGCATTGCTGCTGCCGCCCTCTGGCAGCCGTGCCCTGGGGCGGCAGCGTGCGCCAAGGGCCGGGCTGAGCCCTGCCGGGCCAGCAGCCCGTGTGGCCGCAGCGCCGGCAGCGCCGCTGGCAGGGAGCTCTGCCGCTGGCGCCGTGACAGGCTCTGTGTTCACAGGCACGGCTGCGCGGCACCTGAGGGGGAAGAAGGAAGAGCTCCGGCTCATCTGCAGCGGTGAGTGAGGCCAGCGGGGGCTGCCGGGGGAGCTGCAAGCCCTGCCCCGGCTGCCGAGGGCTCTGCTCCCTGTGCGCACCAGGGGCGGCGTGGCCAGAGCACACCGAGATTTCAGGGCCACCCGGGGCATTCGTGGCCTGCAGCGTCGGGCTGCTCCCCTTGCTCCCCGCTCCCTCCTGCCCATGGCTAGAGCCAGCTGGGATGGCCCTGCCAGGGGGCTCTCCTCGACTCCCCGCAGATCCGGGATCTGACCATGGCTCTGACCCTCTCCCTTTCAGCCCTTCAACACCTGACAGAGGACACCAGCAGTGCCGTGTCAGACGTGGCACTTCCAACATTGGATGTCCTCCAGGCACTGCAGAGTGAGCCATATTCCATCTTCCAGAGGCTGCAAGATCAGCTCCGCAGGGCATGGAGGACTCGGCCTCATCTGTTCAGGCTCGGCTGGCTGCGCTGCTGCAGCTCTGCAGAGAGCTGATCCCAGAGGCTCTGTCTGCTGGGGCCGCCTGAGCCAGTGGGAATTTTCCATTTCCCTAAGATTATTCTTTTCTTCTTTTGGTTTTTTCTTTCCTATATGAATATAGAGTGTGTTATAATACCCAGACTCCCAGCAGCTTTCTTTTGCTACCCAGGCTCTGCAGGGCATAGGGGAAGAGGGGGAGAAGGGTGCCTGGGCTCAGCCAGCTGTCCAGGTGTGCAGTGTTGCAGGGAAAATGGCCAGAAGCCCCTTGGCCTTTGGTGGTTCTGCTGAAGCCTTTGTGCTGGTGACAGAGCGGCTGGGCAGGGCCCGGAGCTGCGGGGATCCCTGTGAGAGCGGTGCCTGGAGATGGCCACAAGCCCTGGGCCAGGCAGGAAGCGCCTTCTGTGTCCTCCTGCCCGTCTGCTGCTGGCTGCATTGCTGAGGGCTCCCGGCTGCCTCTGGATGGGGCTCCTCTGGAGCTGCTGTGGGGCTGCGGCACTGCTGCCGGGCAGCTTGGCCGGGCTGGGGCAGCCCCTGAGGGGCTGGGGCCATGAAGGGATGAGGGGCTGGGAAGCTCTGACAGTACACAGCAGTGGGAAGGCACGAGGGGGATGTGTGAGGGAGTGGGTGGCTGTAACATTGGCTGGAGGGGGAGTGGGTTGGAGACAGAGAGAGCACTCACCCCGATGTTCATGTGGCAAACAGAGAGCGTTTATTCTCAAGCCCTTCCTTCTAAAGGGTTTTTGAAAAAACCTGTCTCGATAATTTCATTGCTCTGATCTCTATGCCCTGTCAGAATCTGGCCCGTGAAATGCTGCAGCCCTGGGAGAGATGTGACTGGGCGAGGCCCCTGGCAGTCAAACCAGGGCTGGTCCATTCACACAGCACGAGCCAGCCTGCACTGTGACACACGGCAACAGAGTGCAAGGCACAGCTCCGGGTGCTCCCCAGGAACCTCAGCTCTGGGAGCACTGTCTGCCCCAAGCTCCAGGGGCTGCAGTGCGAGCCCGGCTGGGCTCTGCCCTGGGGCCATCCTGCAGGGACAGCTGGACACAGGGAGCATTCCCTTGCCACAAACAGCCAAGCCAGGGCTGCAGGGCAGCTGCTGCAGCCCGGACTGCACTGTTGTGTGCTGTGCTCTGGGGCTGGGGCTCCCCACACAGGGCACTGGGCTGGTGTGCCACAGGAGACAGAGAAGCTTCAGCTTCAGCCTAACTGAGGTGGGTGTGTGGGCTGGGAAAAGTGGGGAGGCTCAAGGGGATTCACAGAGCTCATCCTGCTGCAAGGACGAGGAAAAGGGAGAGGGAGCTCAGCAGTGAGGAGAGCTGAGGGTTGGAGAGTGGCTCTGAATGACACTAAAATCCCACTGGACCTCTGAGACATTGCTGCTCCTCAGCCAGTCACAAGATGAGTCCCTAAGCCTGGGGCTCTGCCTTCCTCATGGTGAGGGGCACCAAGGAAGGCAACAGGATGATGGAGACTGCAATGGGCTGGGAACTTGCTGGGGGAAAAGAGGGAGCAGTTGGGAAGTAAAAGGCAGGTGGGGGAGAGAACTGTTCAGAGAAGGGCTGAGCTACAGCTTGAGCAAGCTGAAAAATGTCATTTGGGGCCATCCCAGATTGATTTCATTTCAGAAGTTACTGAACAAGTTTATTTTTTGGGGGGAGTCATGTTTTCCCTTGGAAGTGTACACTCTGCGAACTTGGGCTGTGCTGCCAAAATGCTCAAGCAAGTCTGTGCTGCAGGTCACACCATTTCTTCTTTGGCTGATTCTGGCCCGGTGCTGAGCTCCAGCAGAGCCCTGGCAGAGCCCAGAGCCGCCTCAGCAGCCACAGAGCCCGGCTGCAAGGAGAGAAAGCAGAAAGTGCCCATCAGCTGAGGGCTCCTGTCCCCTTGTGCCAAGGCCTGCGGTGCCCAGGCCATGCTGGCTGTGCCCAGAGCTGTGCCCAGAGCTGCCCATCCCTGCTGCCTTTGGCAGCAGAGCAGGAGGGCAGGACATGTGCCCAGCCTGCAGCCAGCCACGGCACATCCAGCCCTCAGCAGCTGCCCAGAGCAGGATGCTCCTGTGCTCGCTGCCATCTCCCAAAAGCTCTGATCCCACCCTGCCAAGCACACAGGGACCCACCTCACGCCAGCCACGGCTGCAAGAAAAGCTGCTCCCAAACCATGGCCTCAGCCTTCTCCAAGGCCACCGCCCATCCACGCCACAGCTGCTCCCAAGTACTTCCCAATCCAGACTAGAGCCCACCTAGAATGCTTCCTCTAGAAAAACAAACAAAAAATTATTGAAAATAGATTACAGACAAAAGGGGGAAACAAGGTCAAAACTCTTATCTCTGTCAGGGCCTTGAGGAAGGCCCAACTCCTACATGCCAGGGAAAAACCCACTCACGGGTGAGGGAGGCCCAGGCTTTCTCCCTTCCCCCCTGCACTGCCCCCCAAAATCACGGTGATCCCAAAGAAAACAAGGGCAGTGCAGCAGCCCAGCCCTTCCTTGCCTGCAGAGCAAAGCAGCCCCTGCACAGCTTCTGGAGTCCCACCTCTGCTCCCACCATGGGGCTTTGTTTGTGTCGGGCTGGCTGCCCCAGCCCCAGCCCCAGCCCAGGCCACGGTGGCTGCTGGGGGCTGTTGGCAGGGCCAGGAGCCCACTCCCATTTCGTACCCAGCCCAGCCCATGCCCCAGCCCTGCCAAAAGCAGCTGGGCAGCAACTGAAGGATCAGTTGCACCCGCCCCAGCAAAGGGGGAACCTCTGGTTCCTGGCCAGGCTGTGCAATGCCCAAATCTGGGAGCATCCCCCTGTGTGTAGACTCATCTGCAAATTCCCTGTGGAGTCTGGCTTTGAAGAAGGTTCCCCAATCAAAGTCCAGCATCTTCAGCTGGCCAGTAGCCAGGTCCAGGAAGAGGTTGTCATCCTTGATGTCATCCTGGCTGTCTCCAGCAGCAGCATCCCCACCTGGTACAGCTTCTCCAGGGGCTCCTTCTCCTTCCCTGGAGGGAGACCAGGCTCTCAGGGTCTGCCCAGGGCCCCAGCTGTCAAGAAACCAGGACAAGCAAAACCAGCTCAGAGGGCAGCCACCAGTGCTGGGCAGAGCAGCTCAGCTCCAGCACAAGGGCTGCGTGTGCCCATCTGATGAGCCATGGGCAGTGACATAGGCAGGACAAAAAAGTCTGGGTTCCTTTGCTACTCATTGCCAAGGCATGTGTGGAGCTGCAACTTACCAGGGCCCTGGATCAAAGTGTGCCTGTGGCTCTCTCCCTTCTTCTAGGGGAGATGAATATCCTGCATCCAAGGATGACAGAGCAGCTCTTCTAATGACGGCCTTTCCACGTCCAGCATGGATAAACACCGCCTGATCAGATCTTGGCATTCTGGGCACAGAAACTAGAAACCACTGGGCAGCTGGAGAAGGGTCCTGTTGGCTTGGCCCCACTATTGCCATGCCCAGGCCTTGCTGGATGTGCTCAGGGTTGGGCCTAAACTTTCCCATCAATTCCCTGTTTTGGAGGAGAGCAGGACATGTGCCACCTCCTCAGCAGCTGCCAGAGCGGGATGCTCACGAGCCCACTGCTGGCTCCCAGCACTGGGATTCCCCCCGTGCCCAGAGAAGAGGATCCACCTTGAGAGAGCCCTTGTGGCAGCGGGAGCTGGCCCCAGCTGAGGTTCCGGCCCCTCCTGAAAGGGTGCTCCCCGCAGACCATCTGGTGCAGCAGGATGCCCAGGGACCAGATCGTTGCTGCCTCGCCATGGTACCAGCCAAAGTGGGTCCATTCCGGGGGGCTGTAGGACGGTGTTCCTATGGAATACAGATGGAGTTCAGCAGGGGGATGCAGCTGCTCCCAGAGCCTGGCCCCAGCATCCCTGGGCCTGCGGGGGCTGCCCCAGTGGCACACAGGGTGACCACTGCCCTCTCGCCAGCACCTGGGACTTGTGTTGACTTAGGGTTGGAAAAGAAGCCATTGGTGTCAGAACAGGGCTGTGGAAACCCTGGCAAGGCCCAACCATGACAAGGAAGAACCCACTCACTGCTGGTGAAAAACCATGCTGTTATGAATTCGAACGAGGCCAGATTTTGAGAAGGAAACAGGCTCTCATTTATCAAAACAAACTACAGACGACAGGGAGTTTGAGATAAACCCAAACTCCCACGCAAGAACCCAAAGATAATGATGTGTCCCAAACACGCTGGTTTCTCCCCCATATAGTACCTCCCCCAGAAGGAGAAGAACCCCAACCCAATTGAAACCCTCATTTTATAACCCCTCTCTGGTCCAGGATTGGTGGGGTTTTGATCCCCACGTTGATTGGTCATTTTCCGGTGTTCTCATTGGTCCTTATCGATATTCATTCTGGACCAATCATTTTCTCGGGGCATCAAATGATTGGTCAAGTCCCCTGTCCAATCACCTCCCGCCCCCCTTTGACTATCACCCCCACCAAACCCTGGACCTCCCCTCCCCAGGACCCACAACAAACACCCATCAACTCACCCCAAAACAGCAATTCCCAACCCAGCCCCAATTCAACACAAATTGAATGTAATAAGTAGCAATACGTTTGTTCATTAATTAAATCAATAGCTAAATAATTATACAATATAAAAGCAATAACTAAATAGCTAAAACCGCTTGATTCTTAAATGTGCAGCCACACATGGTTGCTTGGCTTGCAGGAATCGTATAGTGCTTTGGGAATTCCATGGTAAAGATATACCTTATAAGGGAAAGTTCACCCAGCGGTCACAGAGGAAGGCTGTAACAACAATTCTTAAACTCACAAGAATTGCTTAGGCTTGCAGGAATCATATAGTGTTCTGAAAATTCCACTGTCTAGATATGGCTTATAAGGGAAAGTTCACTCAGCGGTTAAAGAGGAAGACTTGGAGCCTTCATCCCACGACCACCAGAAGGCAGAAAAAGACCCCCTAGCAACTGAACGAGCAAGCACAAAAGACAGACCACGTCATCCCTGAACCCGGGAGAAGAAGGCAATAAAAGGCAAACCTTGGGGATAGGAACGGCGCGAGCCTAGAGGAGCGGAGACTCCCGGCCACCCAGCGCTGAACTTTGCTTATTCTTGCTTGCATAATAATAAAAATAATTATATGATCCTTAAATCCAGTGGACTTGTTTATCACAATTTGGTGCCGTGACTCAGATCCAGAAAACGGGGTTGGTTCGAGAATCCTGGGGGTGTGCCCCACCACCTGGTGGCCCTGGCCTTCTCACCCAACCCCTCATCTGGACTGACGAACCTAAATTCGGGAATAAGCAAGGAAAACACCGGTAACCCTGTAAACCTTGTGCACGAAGATCCGAGCGACGACGCAGGACGTGTGAGTATACGAGATGAACCGCTCGGTTGGGGTTGGGATCCCAGGGCACGGTCAATGAGACGTCCACCTGCGGACGACATGAGAGGGACCCTCTAGTAGTGCGGTTCTCGTAGCCCGCGAGGGAGCGAGCCACGACCGAGGGGTTTTGTGTGTGTGTGTGTGTGTGTGGAGGTGCCTTGGAAGATGGGGCAGAAGAAGAGCAAGCCTTCTGATCCCATGGGGGAGGGTCCCCAGTTACCCCCAATACCTAAGGACAGTCCGTTAGGATTAATGATCAAGTCTTGGGATGACTTGCCTTCCAGAAAGGGGAAGGATAAGGCAAAAATGATAAATTAGTGCATGGTAGTGTGGGGAGGTAAGAATCTGGATTCAGGAAGTATATACTGGCCCATTTTCGGATCCTTTGAGGATTGGGTCTGTCGAGCCCTGAACATTTATGTGAATTCTAAAGAGCCAGTGAACCCGGAGGAGAGTGCATATGCTAAATAATGGTTGGTAGGAAGTAATGAGCAAACGGCTAGGTTGTTCCCCCTTAAGGGAAGTCAAGGGGAGGAAGACAAAAAGAAAAAGTCTCGACCAGAGGAATATGTTCCTATTTATCCTCCCCTGTATATACCACCAGCTCCCCCTGAACCCCTCCCAAAGGCACCCCTGATATCGGCCCCTAATAGACAGCAGGTCACGGACTCCCCGGATTGCAGGAGGCGTACTCGGAGTCAGATGAGGACAGTAATTGAGGAAGGAGAGAGCAGTGGGCTGTTCCCTCTCAGGGAAATAGCATTAGGAGGACCTCAAGCTGGGATGGGGTTTGTCACTGTTCCCTTGAACTCGGGAGATGTCCGCGAGTTTAAGAAAGAGATGGGAAAATTATTAGAAGACCCCATAGGAGTAGCAGAAAGGGTGGATCAGTTCCTAGGGCCAAACATATATACTTGGGTAGAGATGCAATCCATTCTAGGCATCCTATTTACAACAGAGGAGAGAGGGATGATTAGAAGGGCAGGAATGAGGATTTGGGACACACAACATGTTCAAGGTCCTGTGGCTGATGTGAAATGGCCCTTGCAAAATCCCAACTGGAACAAGCAGGACCCCAACCATCGTGGTCATATGCAGGACTTAAGAACCATCATAATCCAGGGCATACGAGAGGCTGTGCCCTGGGGACAAAATATAAGCAAGGCATTCAAAGAGTGCCATGGAAAAGATGAGACCCCCACTGAATGGTTGGAAAGATTAAGGAAGATTTTTCAGTTATACTCAGGGGTGGACCCAGAGATGCCAATGGGGCAAGCGCTCCTTATAACACAGTTTGTAGCCAAATCATGGGAGGATGTTCAAAAGAAATTAGAAAAGTTAGAGGATTGGCAGGACAGAGGACTTGATGAATTGCTCAGGGAGGCTCAGAAGGTGTATGTTAGACGGGAGGATGAGGAACACAAAAGACAAGTTGGGATGATGGTGGCGGCAGTCAGGGAGGGACAGCGAAACAACCCTGCACCACGAGAAAGAAGTGGCATGAGGAGAGTCCCTGGGATTTAGGAGGACTTCCAACTGGAGGGAGAGGATTAGTGTGCTACTGTTGTGGTGGAAAAGGACACGTGAAGAGGGAATGTCGAAAGAGGCTTAGGGATGAGAAAATGTTCAAAGAGGATTAGGGGGGTCAAGGGCTCTATCTATTGGGGACCCAAATGTCATCGGAGCCCTTGGTAAAACTTAAGGTGGGTCCCCAGCAAACCCCCATAACCTTCCTTGTAGATACAGGGGCCGAGAGATCAACAGTTCAATCTTTGTCCCTGGGATGTAAGATTTCACCTTCCACAGTACAGGTTATTGGGGCAAAAGGAGAACCCTTCAAGGTTCCTGTAATTAAAGATGTCTTAATAGAATCAGAGAAGAAAATATGGGTAGGATCACTGCTACTGGTTCCCGAAGCCGATTACAATTTATTAGGAAGAGATTTAATGGTGGAATTAGGGATAAATATAAATATTGAAGAAAAAGAGCTGAAAGTAAGTTGTGCCCCTTACGGGTCACTGACAAAGAGAAAATCAACCCAGCAGTCTGGTATACCCCTGATACAGCAGGAAGATTGAATATAGAGCCCTTCACAGTCAACATTCAAAACCCAGAAATCCCAGGAAGGATAAAACAATATCCCATGTCAGATGAGGGGTGAAGGGGACTAAAACCAGAGGTAGAACGGTTAATACAAAAAGGACTCTTGGAACCTTGCATGTCTCCCTTCAACACCCCCATCTTACCTGTAAAGAAACCAGACGGAAAATACCGATTAGTACATGATCTAAGGGAAATAAATAAGAGAACCATTGCCTGGTTCCCTGTAGTAGCAAACCCCCATACATTGCTCAGTCAATTGAAACCAGATGATCACTGGTACAGTGTTATAGATTTGAAAGACACCTTTTGGGCGTGCCCCTTGAAAGAAGAATGTAGAGATTATTTTGCATTTGAATGGGAAGATCCCGATACCCACTGAAAGCAACAACTAAGGTGGGCAGTGCTCCCACAGGGATTCACAGAATCCCTGAATTTGTTTGGGCAGGCACTAGAGCAAATAATGAAATCCTATACCCCGAACCAAGGAATAACCATTGTTCAATATGTAGATGACCTTTCAATTGCTGGAAAAAGTGAGGAATCTGTTAGAGAAGAAAGCATTAAGCTTCTGAACTTTTTAAGCATCCAGGGGCTGAAGGTGTCCAAAAGTAAATTGCAATTTGTAGAAGAAGAAGTGAAGTGCCTAGGACACAGACTTAGGAAAGGAACTAAAACACTAGACCCAGGGAGGGTTAAGGGAATCCTCTCCCTTCCTCCCCCAAGAAATAAGAGACAAATCAGGCAGCTATTGGGTCTTGTAGAATACTGCAGACAATGGATTGAAAACTTTAGTGGTAAAGCAAAATTTTTGTATGAAAAACTAACTGCTGAAGGTTTGATGAAACAGACTGAGAAGGATGATGAATCATCAGAACAATTGAAAGAAAAATTGGCTAATGCCCCGGTGCTAAGCCTCCCGGATGTTAGGAGACCCTTTTATTTGTTCGTTAACACTGAGGCAGGAGTAGCATTTGGGGTACTGGCTCAGGACTGGGCTGGCAGTCGAAAACCAGTAGCATTTATTTCTAAAATCCTAGACCCTGTAAGTAGAGGATGGCCAACATGTTTGCAGATTATAGTGGCAACAGCCCTCTTAGTGGAAGAAGCTCTCAAAATTACCTATGGAGGAGAACTGAAAGTCTTTACCCCCCATAACATACGGGCAGTATTGCAACAAAAGGCAGAAAAATGGATAACAGACTCAAGACTTTTGCAATACGAGGGCATTTTACTGTCATCCCCTTTGTTGATACTTGAAACCACCTCTCTGCAAAACCCCGCTGAATTCTTGTTTGGAGATCCACAGGAGAATTTAACTCATGACTGCTTACTGAGCATAGAAAAACAAACAAAAATTCGGCCGGACCTCGAAGAGGAAGAACTGGAAGGGGGAGAAAGGTTATTTGTGGATGGGTCCTCTAGAGTTGTTGAGGGAAAGCGATTCTCTGGATATGCGATTGTGGGAGGTGAAAATTTGGAAATAATAGAATCTGGACCTTTGAGTCCTAGTTGGCTAGCCCAGGCCTGTGAGCTGTATGCAGTATTGCGGGCTCTAAAATTCTTGGAAGCTAAGGTTGGGACCATCTACATGGACCCAAAATATGCCTTTGGAGTGGTACATACTTTTGGGAAAATTTGGGAAGAAAGAGGGTTAATAAACTCCCGAGGAAGAGAATTAATATGTCAGGAACTAATTACTCAGGTACTACAAGCTTTAAGAGGCCCAAAGAAAATAGCAATGGTACATGTTAAAGGACATCAAAAGGGTCTCTCCCATTTGATCAGAGGAAACAACACAGCAGACAGAGAAGCAAAGGAAGCTGCTCTCAGAAAATTCCAGGATCAGGGGATAAGGAGAATGCAAGATGATGAGAAAGTTTGAGTCCTGAGCTTCAGAGCCCAGGAAAAGGAGAAATTAGACAAAATGGGAATAAAAGAGAATGGGGGTATTCGAAAATTGCCAGATGATAGGGAGGTACTGCCAAAATCTATGGCCCAAGAATAGTGCAGCAGCTGCATGACCAGACTCATTGGGGAACCCAAGCCTTAGTAGATCAGTTTACTATTAAGTATATGTGTATAGGAATTTATGACATAGCAAAACAAGTAGTTAGGGGATGTATAACATGCCAAAGAGTTAACAGACATCAAGCTCGAGAAAGGATTCCAGGAGGAAGGGAATGAGCACACTGACCTTTTTCCCATGTACAAATAGATTTCACCGAGCTACCGAGAGTAGGGAGATACAAGTACTTCTTGGTACTGGTAGATCATCTAACCCACTTTGTAGAAGCATATCCTACATCGCAGGCTACTGCAAATGTGGTGATTAAAACCCTGCTGGAAGAAATAATCCCTAGGTATGGACTAGTAGAAATATTAGACTCTGATAGAGGTGCCCATTTTGCAAACAAAGTACTGAGAGAGGTAACCATGGCCTTAGGCACTAAATGGCAATATCCCACCCCTTGGCACCCTCAAAGCTCAGGGAGGGTGGAAAGGGCAAATGGAGAAATCAAGAAGCAACTCACCAAGCTCATGGTAAAAACTAAAATGCCTTGGGTCAGATGTTTACCCATGGCATTGCTAAACATTAGAACCCAACCTAGGACGGATGTGGGACTCTCTCCCTTTGAAATGCTTTATGGAATGCCTTATGACAGAACGCCCGGGGAACCATCCTTGCATCCAGGATAGTCAAATTCAGGGTTACATACAACAGTTAATGAAACGGGGGGAGGAATTAAAACGAAAAGGGCTATTGGTACAAAGACCCCCTTTGGATATAATAATGCATAAGCTTAAACCCTGAGATAGGCTCCTAATTAAGACTTGGAAAGAGACATCCCTAACACCCCACTGGGAAGGTCCCTATGTTGTCCTGTTTACCACAGAAACAGCCATCCCAACTGCTGAAAAAGGCTGGACACATGCCAGTCGAGCGAAAGGACCCATCCCTGCAGACACCCCTTGGGAGGTGACCAGTCGCCCTGGAGATCTACGGCCAACCCTTCGGAAGGCACAGGAACCTGCACCAGCTGGGAACGGGAATGACTGAATTAGGGGACAGAGAACTACACCGATTGAGACTCTTGGTAAGAAAACCCCTACAGGAACTGGAACAGGAGTTCAAGTGCCCTCTGCTGTGGAAAACCTGGAATGAACTGACGCTTGCTCTTTCAGTAGTGGCTGAAGTGAGACGAGAATTATTCAATTAGACCAAGTGTCTTAAATGTTGGGAATCTTCTTGTCAGGCGTGGGTAAAAATCTTTTGTGGGGGCTGTAAAGACAAATGGTGGATTCTGCAGTCACATTTGGTGGGGAGTGCATGGTGTCTTCCTTGTGATTGGGATTGGAGAAGAGCAAATCCATTAAGAGCCTTAAGAGAATTTAGAAGGATCCCTGAAGAGCAGGAGATCCCTGACAGAGAAGCAGCGTCACTAGTTGAAAATCTAGAACAGAGAAGAGATTGGGCCCTGGCATGGGAATTCCAACACCAATTGCATAGGATCACACGCCAAAACCAGACAGTCATATTAACTACCTTGTGTAAGAAGGGAATCCACGTTCCTCTGGGGTGGCAAGTGAGGCCTGACGAGTGGAATAGTACAATTCGCTGCTATTCCTGAGTCTATAAACAACAAAAACGTAGAGAACGTAGGGAAGAACGACGTAATTCTAGGAAGACAGGAGAAAGGGAATAAAAAGCAGAGGGTGGACCCTAAGTAGGTGTGGGACTCAGGCCCTGTAAAGCTCACTAGGGACGGCAGAGAGTCCATCATAAAATCAAAGAAATCCTTTGCCAGAGACCCTTTGCCTGGAGGCCTGACAGCCTGCCCTTAGGAGTGGGGCAGGAGTTAAGGAGATAGCCCAAATAATGCACCCCCTGAAGACTACCCCTGCTGCCGAGAAGAGAATGATCCCTGCAGACCGACGCACCCGGGCTGGCAGGCGAGGCAGAGAGGTGAGGAGTAGTGGGGGAGAGCAACGGAGCACAGGAACAGGAACGGAGCACAGGAAAGCCCCAGGTAAAAGAGATATGAGTACAAAAGGAGAAAGAAATTTGTTGCTAGGACCCTGCCCTGCTTGGCGAGCTACCTTAATTATTATAACCCTGAGCCTCCCGGCTGCCTGGGGAAACCCTCATCAGCCTTACAAAGAGAACATGATCCCCCTAAATAAATGGACCCTGATCCCTGACTGGTCTCAGGCCTTTTTGCAAACTACCTAATCTATGGGGAATACCACAGGTTTAAGTTTACTAACATTAGTACTGCATGACAGTCTGCCATACGCTAGACACAAATGGAAGAAGCAGAAAACCTGGCAGCTTCAAGGAGTAGTGGGAGAACAAATTAATATTGGATGTTGAATGGTTAATGGGTCTGACTATACTAACGCAATTGCAATCAGTGTTTCCATGGGTCAGGAGGATAAACAAATAGCAGATTGTGCATACCCAATTGCACGAGACTGCTGGCAAAACTTCACATTAACTCACACTGCAGAGGTAGTCTGTCTCTGGTCGAAAGATACACAGGGCCTTTCTTTTAAATTTATAATAGATACTAAAACGCACTCTACCACTGCTGAATCTCACAATATCACCACTCCACCCGCACCACCAGTCATACTCACCCCAAAAATTTTCAAAATTGGACCTTATATAATCAGGAAAACTGGTCAACAACAAATCCAAACATGGTCTCTCAAACAGGTCAAACTGCTGATGCAGACCAATGTTTCAGACATCCAGCCAGCTTGTTCTCTGTTCTTGCAAACATCCTTTGAAGGCTGGACCATTTGGCTCTGGAAACGCAGCTCTTTTAAACCAAGGAAACCTAGAGATGTGACCGGTGTTCAAGGTACAGGATTGGGAATCCTGAATAGCATTGATTCAGAAGTACTAATGAACAAATTGGCTGCTACGACTAGAGATCTGTCCAAATTACAGCAACCACTGAAGTCATCTCTGTTAGCCTTGGGGACACACCAGTGGATGCTGTCAAACATTTTGCCAAATTGGGAAAGAGTAAATGTGAACGATCACAAATTGGTGATTGATGCTCTTAGTGCTGCACAAAATAATGTTTCCTTAGCCCTCAGCTGTATCCAGACACAATTGTGGATGCAGTCAGTTTCTGCCTCGATTATAAGAGAAGGCGAGGAAGGCACTTTCCCCACAGAAATTCGGAAAATAATCTGGGACAATGCCACCGATTTTGAAAGAGAATTCCAATCCTGGTGGAAACTGGTGAATTTTACCTATAATGCTATTTCTAATACAGCTACTGCTTTTGTCTTGACCATACACAATGCCTCTGTACATCTAGTTTTTCCTGTTATTGCATTAGGAATAAACCATGACGGAGCTGTTCTCTATCCTATAGAACATAGGGGATGGGCCCGTCAGTTTGATGACAAATGGCAAACTGTTGATTTGGAATCTTGCATTATCCGAGAACAACTGGGGTTCATCTGTGAAGGCAATGTAATTATAGCTCAAGATATCTGTTTAGACACGGAGCAAAACATTTGTCATTTTGAGATTCGTCCTAACGAGACTTCTAAAACAGTTCTTATATACATAGGCAATGGATGTGCTGTCTTAGAACTATTTGTGATTCTGTGCTTGTAGGCAATATTGTGGTGGATACAAAGAATGACTCAAACTTCTGTGCTTGTAACTTCACTAAGATTACAGGGTGTGATATCACTCATGAAGCTAGTCACCTCTTAATAACCTCTCTGATTTGGCCTTATCATAAAGCAGAGCAATAGGGCTCAGGAGCTCAGTCCCTGGGTAGGGACCGGGTACCCGAGGCCAGCTCGCTCATGCCAACGCCGCGGGGCTACCATCTAGAAAGCATGGTGATTATCAGCTCTATAGTGATTGCAAGCTCTCAGGATTTCAGCTCTGCTTGCTAGGTAGTGGTGCCCCGGGCTTGAGGCTGCAGCAGACGGAGAGAGAGGAGAAGGAGAAGGCGCAGGCTGTTCCACAGAGATGGCTTTATTTGGGGAGGTCCGTGAAGGGTCTCTGCTCTTCTTCTTTCTCTCCTAATGGGGCACCACTATATTAAATATTAAAATCCGAATGTTTCGGGGTGTGTCCTGGCTGGCTTTGTCAGGCCTCGCTGCTGGACCAAAGGCAGCAGCTGTGGCGTTTTTCACCCCAGAGATGCCTTTGGCTGGCTAGGTGATGCAGCTGGGCGCTCAGAACAAATCCAGGCAAAATAGGAACTCAGTTTACCTTTGGAGGAAAAGATTCAGGCAACGGTGAAGAGAAAAGGAGCGGGTTCTGCCGTGTAGCTTAGATCCAGAGTTTATTGTAGCACGGTAGATTTCTGAATCTGGCAACAGCTCCAGACAGACAGACCGAGACGGCAGAGACCGAACCACGGCAGAGACCAACCCACGGCAGAGATCCCGGCCGCATGGTCTCGTGTCCTTTTTAGGCCCCGCGGACAGGGGGAGGGGAGGGACAGGTGAGGGCCAACCAGGTGTGAGCAGGGGAAGGGTCAGGGGATGTGGACGCCAGGACAAACCAATGAGCCCAGGCCTGGGGGGCATCTGCCAATCACACGACGCCTTGCTGGAAGGTGCCAGGCAGGAGGGCACAGGGGGAGGGGAAAGGCTGGCATGCTTGAGGGGGATGGGAAAGGTGGGACAGGAAATGGTGACACACTGCAACAGCTGGTGCCTCACCTTGGCCTGTGCCAGGGGGCACAGCAGGATGGAGAAGAGCAGGGCCACGCTGAGCACAGCCACCTTCATCTTCCTCTGGCTCTGGGCAGCGCTGCCTGAGGCTGCAGCAGGTGAGGAGCACCTTTATCCCTGCCGGGACTCCTCCCTGCACCCTCCCTGCCAGCCCCCAGGCCAAAGCCCGGCTTGGCACAGCCCCCAGCCCTGGCCACAAGCCCAGCCCTGGCACAGAGTCCACCCCACCCCACCTGTGGCACGGATCCAGCCCCCTTGCCCGGCATCCCTCCAGCTTCCTGCACAGGGCAGCTGCCCCTGGAAGGGCCCAGGCCCCTGGGGGGCCAAGGGGGGCAGGCAGGGAGCCAAAGGCACCTGGGGACCCTGTGGGGACAGCCCCCAGTCCAACACAATCCATCCTCCAACAGACCCCAGTGCCAGATCCCCCATCTCCTGCTGCCCCTCCCCTGCCAGAGCTTTCCCTGGGGGACACCCCAGAGCTGAGCCCGGCCCCAAACCCAACATGTGGGAGAACAAGGGGAACAAGGGACATGTGATCAGGTGGCTGATTGGCATCTCAGTCACTGCAGACACTGGGGAGCACTGGGCAATGCTGAGCACCTGCAGACAAGGCTGAGGCCTGGGGAATGCCTCACGAGTGACAATTCCCACATCCACACAACCCGATAGCCCTTTCCCTGCAGATGCCTAACCCCACCAAGCTCCATGCCCACAGCACTGTCCCGAGGGGAATATGCCCTGCCCTGCCCCTCATCCTGTCACACCTGCAGCCACCGAGCCCTCCCAGAGCACCTGGGTCATGGCCCTGGCTCTGGGCCCAGGCCAGCACTGGCCCTGAGCAGGATGTGCCCATCCCAGGCACATGGGGAAGTGGGCACCTGTCCCCAGGCAGCCACTCGGAGCTAATTGGGGTAACAGAGGTGCCCTGTGAGGAGGAGGGGTGTTGGTGCCCTGCCAGCCTCTCTGACAAGCCCTGTTTACCCAGGCCCTGAGGCACCAGGAGCACATTCAGACATCTTGGGCTTCCAGGAAGGAAAATCCACACTGAAGTGGTTCCTGAGAGCTGTCCATGGCTGTGAATCCTGTTTGACATTCCAGGGCATTAGTGAAGGGTTCTGCACATCTCTTTCCCCAGGGACAATGTGCATCCATCAGAGAAGTGTTATGGCCCAGCTGGGAAAACATTTCAGGCCACTGCCTTGATTGTTTGCTCTGGAACTCACCCAAGGAGGCGCAGGGCCCAAGGGGGATGATTTCCCTCGGGGGTTTTGCTGCTCTGTGCCCTTGGAGGAGAGACCAGAGTGTCCCTGTGGGAGATTCTTGACCAGATGGACAAGAGCTGTGATGTCATTGGTTTTCTGAGGTCACCTTGGAGAGAAATTGAGGAAGTGTCTGCAGGACCCTAAACAGTGAATGAATGGATGAAGGAGATTCTCACTGGCCTGACCCACTATCCAGCAAAACCACAGCCAAGGGAAGAGGCCTGGTGGAATCAGGGGGGAAGGAGACCTTGCTGAGCCTGGTGCACACTGGGCACTGTGGGGTGATCCCCTGCTGGTGTCCCAGCTGTCAGTGCAATACCACTGCTCTGATAAGACTGGGTCCTTAAGAAACAAAAGAAGTGTTCAAGCTCAGGGGAGGAGGGGATCTGGTCGCACTTCTCTTCTCTGGCAGTTTCTCTCCCAGGGGGACATTACATGAGAATTGGGATGCGGTAAAGGACAGGGCTGAGGGCAGCTGCTCCCTCTCTCTCTGGGCTTCGCAGGAGGACGCTGGGAGCTGCTGCCTGGGAAAAGGAATTGGTTGCTGCGGGTGGCCAGAGCAGCTTCCCCAGGCAGGCGCTGTCAGGCGCCTGCAGCACCGAAAGCGTCTCCACTTGGGGCTGCCTTGACAACTGCCCCAGCCCAGCAGACGCCTGAGCCCGGATGGTGCAATCAAAGCCTCACCAGAGGGACGAGAGGACTCCTCGCAGAGCAGATCCAGCCGGGTTTATTAAGGGAAAATCCAAGGGCCCAGCTGAAGTGAGGGGGAAGAGGGAAACAGGAGCAAGCAGGAACACAACCTCTGCTGAAGGGAACCAGAGGCAAAGAGCCAGGAGCAGGGCTGGGGCCAGGGTATATAACTGGAGGAAGGCAGGAGGGCTCAGGGTACAAATTATCCAATGGGGAAGGGAGTCAGGGCTGGAGTTAAGGTGGGGTGACACGGGACGCACCAATGGGGGAGCAGAGTGGGAGGGGTCTCTCAGGGAAAGCCAATGGAGGAACGGGGAGTACAGAACTTTCTGGAACTGGGGGACGAGCAGCAGTCGATTGACAACAGCACATTCACATTAACAAGCAAAGAACCATGGGGAATTGCACCAGTCTCTCACCTTAACTTAAACAGTGGTGTCCTCCCATGGTATTCCAGGTTCGTCTTCTCCATGGCTGTGTCCCACATCTCCCCCTTTTTTATTTATTAAATAAACATTTCTCAGTGTTTTGTCAATTCTTTTCTGAAAACACATCAGTGCTGCTGAAATGATAACAACTATGAGAAGGACCCACAATAAACTTTTAAGAATGGGGGCACCCACACAGGAGCACTCCACAGCATGAGAGTTTTGTCCATCATGTCCACAACTTTATTTTCAGTAAGAAGAGTCTTCATTTGCTCTTGCATTTCTTTGATGGTGGCCTGGATCGATGTGCTTTTCCATGACAGGTTAAAACAACAAAGTCCTTTGAAATCTTCAAAACCATGGCCACGGGAGAGCAGCAGGAAGTCGATGGCCGCTCTGTTCTGAAGGGTGCCATGTCTGGTGGTTTCCTGGTCCGCTAGAAGGTCTGATAAGGCAGCGGATGTAGCCTTGGTCTGCTTACTAAGCCAGCACTCCAGGTGAGAAAGCTCACCGAGGGCCTTCACAGCTGCAACCCATGGTAGAAAGATGGAAACAGCAACCCTCTTCATCTTGCCCCAGTTATAAATTTGGCCATCACAATTTTGATTGAATTGGGAGTACGATCTTTTCTGTGGCGCCAATTGAGTTTCTTGTTTCCAATTTTTAATTTGGGTAGTGTTTGGGGTGAGGGTAGTAAGCTGGTCAAGGCTGCAGGGGCCCCCTTTGATCTTCAAGGGGATCCCTGCCCACTCCCTGTCACCACAGATGAGAAACACTCCCTCGGGAAGCACTCTGGGAAACGGAGAGGACTTAGATAATGTTTTGGCAGTATAATTGCACCAGTCAACATCATTGTATCTCTTATCATTTGGTGATATATCTTTTCTCACTATCATCTGTGGTTCAGATTTCTCATGCCAATTTTATTGGGGTGGCTCATAGAGAAAGTTGACACAAGAAGTCGCTTTGAGGAGCCCGGTAGGTCTAGTTCTTGGAGGTCCTGTGGTGCATGGGGTAAGATCTTCATCCACTCGTCCCAGGTGTCTACCAGGGTGGGCTTCTTACCTGCACAGGGATATTCATTTGGTGACAGGGGGATTCCCACCAGACATGTAGACAGCGGGTCTTTTGCACCTCCCATGGCCGTGCAAAAGTTATCCTGCTTGAGAGATTTCCCCAGTGTGACCCATAGGTTTTCTGTTGGTTGTGGCACGACCCATCCAACCGCTGTTTGGATGCACAGGAGCACAGTGACGGTGGCAGCAGCTGTTAAGGTATTTCGGGGTGTCCTGGGAGTGGCCATCTGGTCCTCCAGTGAGTCAGGTATTGACTGTTTGAGCACTGATAGAAACATGAATGGTCAAGTTAGTTGTCACTGTAATTTTCTTTGTTTTGTCCCTGTGGTAGGGAGGGCGAGGGATTGGCAATTGGGGCAGGTGGAGACAATTGCCTTGGCTTGGTCTCTGGAAATCTTAAATTGACCTACTAAAGCTGGAGCATTCTGAGGGAAGAATGCATGGCTTAGACGAGCCTGTTGAAAGACATGTGGTGCAGTGGGGGAAATGTGGGTGGCACTTGCTGCCATTGCTAACAAGTCTGCTCTCCGCTTGCTCTCAGTGATGTATCTTGGCAGCTCTGTGTGCAACCGGACGTGCAGGATGTGATAAGGTTGCTCTCTGTGGGAGATGAACCAAATTAATTCAGAGAGCAAGCTGTAGAATTTTTTATTTTGGACTTCCTTGAGCAGGGCACGCTCTGCCCGCTCTGCTATCCCAGTGACATATGCAGAGTCTGTGACTGAATTGAAGGGTTGTTGGAATGTTCGAAACGCCCTCACAGCTGCAGCAAGTTCTGCAGTCTGGAGGGAACCTTCAACAACCTGGATATCAGACTCCCACTTCTGAGTGTCCGGGTCCCTCCAGGTGAACACTGACTGGTGAGATTTGCCTGGACCATCAGTGAACTCTGTCATAATGTTTTTGAGTGGAGTTTTACTTTTATCTGATTTTGGGGCAAAATGCAGTGAATCTTTAAAAAGTCTGTGTTTAGGATAATGAATTGAAATTTTTCCAGGATAGCTGTCGAATGAAATTTGCAGATGTTCATTTGTTTGTAATAGAGAATCCAATTGTTCCAAAGTATAAGGGAGGTAAATGCACGCCGGATCGCAAGCTGCGAGGGTCCGGAGGCAATGTCGGCCTTTAATAATAAGTTTGGCTACAAGTTCTGGTGGGGTGGTAACTGTTTGATGTGGTTGGTGCAGCAGAAAAAGCCACTCGATGATGATGATGAGTGCGGTTTTTGAAGTATCATCCCACTGAAAGGGCAGCATATGGAAGTTTAGGCACTTACCAAAAATACCGAGGCTGAGGGGAAGGGACCGCTCTGTCCGATGTGCCTGGCAGTGTTTGATGGCGCTGGTGACTCTCTCCAAAGCCTCCCAGGCTCCTGGCGTTAGCGAGCGTGGGGAAGCCAGGTCGCCGTCTCCTCGTAGAAGGTCGAAGAGCGGTGCCAGTTCTTCTGTGGTGAGGCCCAGGAGAGGTCGGATCCACATGATGACGCCGCACAGCTGTTGCGTGTCTCTTAATGTCTGGGGGTGCTCGTTGATGGACAGAGGTTGAGGCACGACGGTCCTTCCTGTGATTAAAAACCCGAGGTACTTCCATGGGCTCCATAGATGGATTTTTTCCTGAGCTATCTGAAACCCAGCGCTTTCGACAACCGCGACAGTCTTGGAAAGTGCTGCGTCTGAGTAAGACTTGGTGGAAGCACAGATTAGTACGTCGTCCATGTAATGTAGGTGTGAGATTCTGTCCAAAGTTTCTCTCATCTGCCTCACCATCGTCATTGGGGACCACTGAAGAAAAGCCCCTTGTCTGAAGTTTCTGGCCCTGGTGGAGAAAGTTACATGCCAAGGGCCCCGAGACCTGAGCACAGCTGCTGGCATTGCTAAGCTATTGTTCACAGGTGTGTTTGCTGTATGCTACACTGAACCCAATGAAAGGAAGAAGGGGGCCCCTTGCCTTTTTGCAACAATAGCCTTGGAAGTTGTCCCACCTCTTGGCCTGGCTGGACTTCTCCTGAGTTTTGGGTGGTCCCCCACAGAAGACCCCTCACTTGTCTTACAACAGCCGTGACAGACAGACTGAGATGTACAAGGCCTCTCCATCAAAGACCAAGACATGAAATCCCTATGTGAAAAGGCCCCCCCACACTCTTTCCAAGGACTGAGACTGAGACCCCTAACCTGGGGGAGGTGTGTGGGGGAGGCAAGCTAACCAAAGCAAGATGGATGTTGCAGGTGCGAGCAGAGGACCAAGAAGACGATGGCTCTCACCCACTGCAGAGAACATGGACTGTGTGTACCCTTCTCTAAATACCATTTTTTCCCCCAAAAATACAATAGACTACCTTTGATTCGGTTTCAAGTTTTACCCCTTCCCCCATCAACAAAAAGAGTATAATAAGAGTTCGGATGAACTGCAACCCTGAGATCTCCCCAGACGTGACCTGGTGAACGCCATTGGCTGGACATCAAAGGACTTTGCCATTTCTACGTTTGGTAGCTCTATAGCTTCCTTCCTCTTCCTCCCTCTTTTTCCCTTTTCCCCAATTCCTCCCCAATGCATTTTCTTGTGGTTATTCAATAAAGGTACATTTGTTTTGATTATCACTGCAGCCCCCTGTACCGTGTTGGTGTTTTTTACACTCTGAGATCAACCCACGAACCATCACAAAACCCGTTCGTATGGATGGATTGTGACACTTGCATACATACTATAGAAATCTTCTATCAAACCTTAAAAATTCTCTACAAATTCATTTCCAACATTACTGGGTCTGGCACTGCCCAGATCTGGTGTTTGCTGCCACCTCCAGTGCCCAGATCTGGAAATTCCCTTGTTCCGGCAGAGCCAAGTCCAGCAATTTTCTGGTAAAGAAAGCCAAAATCTGGCAATTTCCCACTGCTGACACTGGCAATGCCAAGATCTGGTGTTTGCTGCCACCGCCCGTACCCCAATCTGGACATACTCGGTTCCAACACAGCCCAAGTGCAGCAGTTTTTTGGAAAAAGAAGACAAAACGCAGCAATTTCCTGGTGCCAAGACTGTCACCACCCAGACCTGGTGTTTGATGGCACCGCCCATGCCCAGATCTGAACATTTCCCTGTGCCACCACAGCCCAAGTCCAGCAATTTGCTGGCAAAGAAAGCCAAAACCAGGCAAATACCTGGTGCCTACACTACTCCGATCTCGTGTGTGCTGACACCGCCAGTGCCCAGATCCGGAATGTTTCAGATGCCAGCACAGCACAATTCCAGCAGTTTGCTGGCACAGAAAGGTCACATTTGGCAATTTCCCAGTACTGGCACAACCCAAATGCAGCCATTTTCTGGCAAAGAAAGCCCAAACGCGGCAGCTTCCCGGTGCTGCCACCATCACCACTGTCTCTGTCTCTCTGGGAGCCTCTCAGGAACCCTGGGCCAGTCCCGAGTCGGCAGACACCGGGGGCAGCCCCGACACGGCCGACAGCGGGGAGACACTCTCTGTGCCCCGAGGGTACTGAGGGCACCTGGGCTGGCCGCCTTTGCAGCACAAGAGACACCAGAGACATCAGTAGAAGATAAAGGGCCGACTCTTAGCAGGGGTTAATCCAAGGTTTTATTCCAGGTGTCCCAAAGGAGCCCCTACACCTCAGGGGCCTCCTGCCCAGAGCCCGGGAGATGTGCCAAGGTTACATTTAAAGGGAGGTGGAAATCCAAAGTAGAGAACATTTGACTAACTAAGAAGTGACCCTAAGGGATGGGTACTGGGGGATGGACATTTAGGACAGCGTATGGGGCAAGGCTTGGGGGGCTGACCCCTGGCCTCTGGCTGATCACTCGACATCCTGGACCGAAGCTTCTAGAGGGAGGGGATGGGATGCTGAGTGATTGACAGAGAGCCAGGGTGGGGATTTGGGGATGATCTCAGCAAGGGCAAAGGATTACACAGGGAAAGGGAGGGGGGTACCATCTGGGATGAGCCATTTGGGAAAAATACGGGGATTCAAAACCTAAACTATCACAAAGTATTACAATGTATGAAAACACACTACAACACACCACCCAGATCTGGTGTCTGTTGCACAAGTGCCCAGATCCGGAAATTTCCCAGTGCTGGCACAGCCCAAGTCCAGCAATTTGCTGGCACAGAAAACCAAAATCCGGCAAATTCCTGATGCCAATACAGGCGCCCAGACCTGGTGTTTGCTGCCACTGCCAGTGCTCACATCTGGATATTTCCCCGTTCTGGCAGAGCCAAGTCCAGAAGTTTTCTGGCAAAGAAAGCCAAAATCTGGCAATTCCCTGCTACCGTCATTGGCAATGCCAAGATCTGGTGTTTGCAGGCACCACCAGTGCCCAGATGCGGGAATTCCCCGGTGCCGGCACAGCCCGAGTCGAGTAATTTTCTGGTAAAGAAAGCCAAAACCTTGCAAACACCTGGTGCAGGCCCCACCCAGATCTGGTGTTTGCTGGCACTGCCAGTGCCCAGATCCAGCAGTTTCCCAGTGGCAGCACAGCCCAAGTCCAGCAGTTTGCTGGCACAGAAAGACAAAACCTGGCAATTTTCTGGTGTCAGCACCGGCACCACCCAGATCTGCGGTGAGCTGGCACTGCCAGTGCCCAGATCTGGCAATTTCCCTGTGCCAGCACAGCCCAAATGCAGCAATTGTCTGGCAAAGAAAGCCAAAACCCGGCACCTCCCAGATCTGGTGTGTTGGGGTTGGTTTAAAAGAAGAAGGAGACCTTGGCTTAAGGCCGTGGGAAAACCCTCTTTAGTTGGGGTCAGCAGGAGCTCCCGCCCATAATCCTCTTGTTCAGTTATGCAGATTGTTACTAGAAAGTTCTGAGTTCTCTTTGCTACCATTGGTTACATTTTACTGCAAAAATTGTAATATTCATAATCCTTCCTTCCTCTTGGATCCTTCCCTCAGATCCCACCTTAACACCTCCCCATATATAAATGTATAAATATCCCTGCAGGACCCTGGGCCCAGGCTTTTTTCTGCTTTGCTCTCTGTACTGTGCACGCCGTCCGGTTTGTTGTGTTTGCCTTCATTAAAGTTCTGTTTCCAGACAAGCAGATGAAAGCAGTCTCTGTCTGTAAAGTGGCCAGAGGTGGTTCTCAGGGAAACCACTGGCCAATGGTCCGGACGAGGACCAGAAGATTTCACTGGTGTTTGCTGGCACCACCAGTGCCCAGATCTGGAAATTTCCCTAATCTGACACAGCCCAAGTGCAGCAATTTGCTGGCACAGAATTCCAAAACCCGGCAACTTGCTGCTACTGGGTCTGGCACTGCCCAGATCTTGTGTTTGCTGTGCCAGTACCCAGATTTGGAAATTTCCTGGTGCCAGCACAGCCCAAGTCCAGTGATTTGCTGGCACAAAAAGTCAAAAGTTGGAAATTTGCAGGTTCTGGCTCCAGCACCATCCAGATCTGGTGTTTGCTGGCAGCGCCAGTGCCCAGATTTGGAAATTTCCCAGTGCCTTCACATCCCAGGTCCAGCAATTAGGTTTTATCTTGCTTAGGCAGAGAAGTTCCTGGGACTGTGACTTTCCTTTTTCTTGCTCTGGACTGAAAACCCAGAAAAACACCTGCAGCTCACACCTGTGGCCCACTGAGGTCTGGGACGCTGCATTCCAGCACCAGAGGGACTTAGAAGAGACCGAGTGAGCCAACTACAACCCACAAAAAAGGACTTTCTGAATTTGCCATCTCTTCAGCACTGTCAGAGGTTTTATTTAGTATTATTCATTTTTCATGCTTGTGAATACTTTACTTGATAAATAAACTGGGGTTTTATTACTTTTCCCGAGGGAAGTCTTTTTCTGAACTAGTAGGAGGAGAGGCCACTGGAACTTGATTTCTAGACGGACCCCTTTTGGAGGTTTCCTCCCAAATTTTGCCCTAAAGCAGCAACACAGTCACAATGGAAACTTCACCAGTGGCATAATTTCCTGGTGGCAAATCGTGTGACAGAAGCTTGAGCTTGTCCTCCAGGAGAGATTCTTGGCAAGAGCAGACAGGAGAAGATTCCCGGAAAACTGAAACAGCTTTCCAGAAGCGAAATTAAAATGAAAGAAACAATCCAAGATATTTTTCTCTATTTATTTCTATGCTCCCCTTTTCCATGGGGCACTACTTCTCCATCCCAGTAATTCCAGATGCACTGCACCTCTAAGATCAGTGGCTTAGTGATTTTTAGACACTCTAAAATACCATGAGCCACACAGAGTTTTCCTTCCCCTGTTTTTACTGGAAGGCAACACTGGAGATGTAAGTGCAGTGCTGGGCTCAGGTAGGAATCCTAGCCCAAGGGAAGGTGTCCCGCCAGTGTTTGCCCCTCAGCCAGGCCAATGCAGAGCAGCAAGCGAGGGGATTGCTGTGCCAGTGTGCAGGAGTCAGGGCTCTGCACCTGGGCTCAAGGCTGCAAAGTTGCCGTGTTTGGACAGACTCAGGGGCTGTGCCCGGGGCGCGCGGGGCTCGAACGTGGGGCTCGTGGGGCGAGCGGGGAACGGACACGGGGACGAACGGCCCCGGTGCTTCAGTTGCAGCGGCGGCAGCGGCGGCAGCAGCAGCAGCGGCAGCAGCAGCGGCGGCAGAAGAAAAACAGATAGCCTAGAACGATCTTTATCGTTCTCTCTTTCTTCCTCTTTCTCTCTTTCTGTCTCTGAGTCTCCCTTTCCCGCCGTCGGGCACCCTTCTCCCGGGGTCCCTTGCCCGGCGT